>NC_082723.1:53874609-54212049 GCF_030144855.1 Hypanus sabinus
AATCTGTTGCATTGATAGAGACACAAGACGCAACAGGTGCTGGAATCTGGAGCAACAATATGGTCGAGAAGCATTTGTAGGAGGAAGAGTCCTGATTCAGGCTTTTGACTCAGACCTGATGCAGGATCTCGACCAAAAATGTAGACAATCCCTTTCCTTTCATAGATGTTGCTCAATGCACTAAATTCTTTCAGCAGGTTGTTTTTGTCTATTGATACTTAACAATGACTTCTTATTGAAGAATGTAACATTCTTTTCTTGTAAATTAAAATAAGCTTTCCCTTCAATTAAAGTGAGTTTTCTCTTCTGCAAACAATACGAGCAGTATTCCCTTGCATAAAGACCACACCCCTGCAAAGGTATGACTATAGAGAGCAAAACTTCCTGCAGGAAGGCATCTCCTCTGACAACACGATAATCCAATGGGTAAAAACTGTTTGTGTTATAGACAGCTCTCCGGGAACGTAACCTGTCATATTACATTCTGTCGGGGGACCTATAACACGGGACTGAAAGAAGATACAAAGTTGTAAAATTAGTCAGCCTCCATAGTACCCAAGACATCTTCAAGGAGCAGTCCCTCAGGAAGGCGGCGTCCATCAGGAAGACCCCTGTCACCCAGGACATGCCCTCTTCTCGTTGTTACTGTCCAGTAGGAGGTACAGAAGCCTGATGACACACACTCAGCGACTCAGGAACAGCTTCATTTCCATCCGATTTCTAAATGGACATTGAACCTATGAACACTACCTCACTTTTATTACTTCTGTTTTTGCACTGTTTTTAATTTAACTATTTAATACACAGGTATATACTTACTGTAATTGATTTACTTATTTTTTTCATACATTACTATATATTGCATTGTTCTGCTGTGCTAAGTTAACAAATTTCACATAATTTGCCGTTGATATTAAACCTGATTCTGCTTCTGATGTGGGAGCACCATATATGAAGAAGAGATTGGGAACTTCAGCAAAAGGACTGTGGATTGCAAATGAATAGAATAGAAAGAATTATTAGCAACAGTTATGTTCATTCTGTGTTGTTACAAAGACACAGAAGGAAGCCCAAGCACTGTAAACCAGACAAGTGAAGGTAGCATTAGATCCACTGAGGAATTATATAAACTCTCTAAGAAGAGGTAAACTCAATGATTGGGAACAACACACACAAAATGCTGGAGGAACTCAGCTATGGAAATGGACAAACAGTCGACATTTCAGACCGAGACCCTTCTTCAGGACTGAGAAGGAAGGGGGAAGATAACAGACTACAAAGGTGGGGGAGGGGAAGGAGGCTAGCTAGAAGGTGATAGGTGAAGCCAAGGTGAACCATACTGCATGCAAGGATAAAGGGCTGGAGAAGAAGGAATCTGACAGGTCAGGAGAGTGGACCATAGGAGAAAGAGAAAGAGGAGAGGACCCTGGGAGAGGTGATAGGCAGGTGAGATGAGGTAAGAAGCCAGGGAGGGGAATAGAAGAAGAGGAAAGGGAGAGTGATTTTTTTTTTGCCAGAAGGAGAAATAAATATTCATTTCATCGGTGTTGCTCCTCCATCCTGATGGTGGCCTCATCTTGGCACAAGAAGAATGCCATGCACTAACATGTCGGAATGGGAATGGGAATTGGATTAAACTGTTTGGACACCAGGAAATTCCGCCTTTGGCAGATGGAGCAGGGGTTCTTGGCGAAATTAGTTCCCAATTTATGATGGGTCTCGCTAACATAGAGGAGGCTATATCTGAAGCACTGAAGCTTAGAATTCAGCAAAAATGGATAAAGAGAATGATTAGGATAGCAAACTTGGATATTGGGAGTAGAATTGTAAGGACTGTTAGCGCTTCTGAATGTTTGTACAAGAAGGATCAGTGAAGATCATCTGCCCTTGTAGTTCAGAAATACAGATGGAAAATTAATAATTGGTAACAAACAAATGCCAGGACAATTAAACAAATATTTTCATTCAATTTTCACAGAAGAGGAAACAAATAACTTCCCAGAAACAGTACAGAAAACAACATCTAATAAAAATGAGAGATTAATGGAAATTTATTAGACCAGAAAATCTCCAGAGTCTCAAAAGAGGTAGACATGGAAAAAGTGAAAGAATTGGTTGTTATCTTCCAAAATTCGATTGATTATGCATATTGAGGATGCAAATAAAGGAAAGGTGGGGGTGGAGTGCAGGAGGAATTCCTTCATTCACAGGGTGAATGAAATTCACTACCACAGAGGGTTATGGAAGACTAGTCATTGGATAAATTTAAGAAGGCAAAGGATTGTTGACTCAATGGAGAATGGGGGTACATGGAAAGCAGGAATATGGTCTTGAGATGGAATATTAAGATAGTAAATGATACTGTAGGTAGTATAGCTGTGGCTGACCTTCAGGAATCTGGGATTATCCCAGGTGCTGCCTGTATGGAGTTTTCCATCCTTCCTCTGACAACATGAATTTTCCTATTCATTCCCACATCCTAAAGGCTATCTGGATACTCTAAATTCCCCCTAGAGTAGGAGGATAGTTAAAGTCCTACTTTTGCTCCTATATCGTATGGTCTTATGGATCTGTATTTTCAACACTGTTTTCCATCTGCCATTTCTTTGCCCATTCTCCTCATCTGTCTAGGTCAGTCTGCAGACTGCCTGCTTCCTTACACTACCTACCCCTCCACCAATCTTTGTATCATCTGTAAACTTGACCACAAAGCCATGACTTCCGTCATTCAATTTATTGACATATAATGTAAAGACAAGTAGTCCCAACACAGACCCCTGTGGAACAGCTGTAGTCACCGGCAGCCAACCAGAAAAGACTCACTTTTTCCCTCCTGCCAATCAGCCAATGCTCTATCCAAGCTAGAATCTTTCCTGTAATACCATTGGCTCTTAACTTGTTAAGCAGCCTCATGAGCAGCATTCAAAGGCTTTCTGAAAATCCAAGCTCACAATATCCACAGAATTCTCCTTTGTCTATCCCGCTTGTTATTTCTGCAAAGAATTCCGACAGATTTGTCAGGCAAGGTTTTCCATTAAGGAAACCTTGCTGACTTCAGCTTATTTTATCACATGCCTCCAAGTACCCCAAGAAAACTTTCTTAACAAACAGCTCCAACTTTTTTCCAGCCACTGACATCAGACTAACCAACCTATAGTTTCCTTTCTTCTGTCTCTCTCCCTCCTTGAAGAGTGGAGTGACATTTGCAATTTTTCTGTCCTCCAGAACCATGCCAGATTCTAGTGATTCTTGAGAGATCATCAACACCAATGCCTCCACAACCTCTTCAGCCACCTCTTTCAGAACCTTGCAGGGTAAGCCATCTGGTCCAGGTTACTTATCTAGCTTCAGACTTTGCAGTTTCCCAAGCACCTTCTCATAGTAATCATAGCAACTTCACTCACTTCTGCCCCCTTCCAACTTCCAGCATACTGCTAGTGTCTTTCACAGTGAAGACTGATGCAAAATACTTATTCAGTTCATCCGCTATTTCCTTGTTCCCCATTACTACCTCTCCAGCATCATTTTCCAGCAGTCTGATATCCATTCTCACCTCTCTTTTACATATTATATATCTGAAAGAACTTTTGGTTTTCTCTTTAATACTATTGACTACCTTACCTGCATATTCCATCTTTATTACTTTTTTAATTGCCTTCTGTTGTTTTTTTTTAAAAAGCTTCCCAATCCTTTACCTTCCCACTTTGATTCTATTATATGCCCTCTCTTTGGCTTTCACTTCCCTTTTCAGCCACAATTGCGTCATCCTGCCTTTGGAATACTTTTCCTTTGGGATGTATCTTTCCCGCATCTTCCGAATTGTTCCCAGAAATTCCAGTCACTGCTGCTTTGCCTTCATCTCTGCCAGTGGCCCCTTTCAATCAACGTTGGCTATTTCCTCCCTTACGCATCTGAAATTCCCTTTACTCCAGTGCACTACTGATACATCTAACTTTAGCTTCTGCCTCTCAAATTGCAGGGTAAATTCTATCATATTATGGGCACTTGTCTCCTAAGGGTTCCTTTACCTTAAGCTCTCTAATCAATTCTGGCTCATTGCACAACACCCAATCCAGAATAGCTGATCTCATAGTGGGCTCAACCAAGAGATACTCTAAAAAAGCCATCTTGTAGGATTTCTACAGATTCCCTCTCTTGGATCCAGCAGCAACCTAATTTTCCCAATCTACCTGAACTTTGAAATCCCCCAAGACTATCATAATATTGCCCTTTTGAAATGCCTTTTCTATTTCCTGTTATAATTTGTATCCCACACCTTTGCTACTGTTTGGAAGCCTATTTTTAACTCCCATCAGGGTCTTTTATCCTTGCAGTTTCTTAGCTCTACCCATAAGGATTCTGCACCTTTCAATCTTAAGTCACCTGTTTCTGAGAATTTAATTTCAATTCAATTCACTTTATTTTCTGTGAGGAACAACGTCTGCAAGGACAACATCACAGAGCTTAATGTACACAACACCACACTGCATATGGTTAAACACAATATAAAGTATTCACAATAGATAATAAATGCTAAGAATTAATGTGATTTAAACAATAATTACACATAATAAGACTGACTGTTTTCATTTTTTTTACCAACACAGCCATCCCACACCCTCTGTTCTTCCGATGCAATGTGCCTTCTTGGGATGTTAAACTCCCAGTTATAATCTTCTTACAGCCACAACTCAGTGATGCCCACAACGTCATACCTGCCAATCTCTAATCATGCTGCAAGATTATTTACCTTATTCTGTATATCGTGTGCATTCCAATATATCACTTTCAGTCCTTCATCACCTTTTTTCAATTTTATCCCGTTTTTATCCCGTTGACTGTGATTTTTTCCCTATCATCAGCCTGTCCTTGCTAGCAGTCTCACTATTCACTGCCTCTGTATTTAAACCAACCGCCCTATCCTTAGCCCTATCACTCTGGTTCCCATCCTCCTGCCAAATTAGTTTAAACCCTCCCAACAACTCCAGCAAACCTGCCCGCAAGGGTATTGGTCCCCTTTGGGTTCAGGTGTAATCCCATCCCTTTTGTACAGGTCATACCTTCCCCAGAAGAGATCCCAATTATCCAGAATACTGAATCCCTGCTCTCTGCGCCAGTTCCTCAGCCACTCATTCACCTGCCAAATGTTTCTATTCTTACCCTCACTGGTGTGTCGCACAGGTAGCAATCCAGAGATTACTACCCCGGGGTCCTGATTTTCAGCTTTCTACCTGTCTCCCTAAAATCTCTCTTCAGGACTTCCTCGCCTTTCCTACCTGTGTCACTGGTGTCAAGGTTTCTGGTATCTTGCGCTCCCCCTTTCAAGCATCATGGACCTGATCCGAGACATCCCTGGCCCGGGCACCTGGGAGGCAACATATCATCTGGTGTCTCTATAGTGTCCACAGAATCTCATCTCTATTCATCTAACTGTGGAATCTCCTATCACTACTGGAGTCCTCTTCACCTCTCTTCTCTCCCGAGCCACAGCGCCAGACTCAGTGCCAGAGACCCCTTCTCTGCGACTCCCCGGTAGATTGCCCACCCCAGCAGTATCCAAACGGTATACTTATTATTGAAGGGAATGGCCACAGGGGTACTCTGTACTGGCTGCCTGTTTCCCTTCCTGCCTTTTTCAACCTAAGGGTGACGACATCCCTGTAGCTCCTATCTATCAGTTCCTCCATGTCCCATTTGAGCCGAATGTCATCGAGCTGCAGCTCCAGTTCATTAACACGATCTCTGAGGAGCTGCAGCTTGGTGCAGCTGGTGCAAGTGTGGTTATCTGGGAGGCTGGAGGTCTCCCAGAGTTCCCACATCCTACACTAAAATCATAACACTGCCCCCGGGGTCATTCTCTCTGCTCTAACAGTGCCCTAACAGACAAGGAATGAAGAATAAAGAAGAAGAAGAAACTTGCCAGATATATGCCTTGCCCAAGCCTGATGAGTCAAAGCCAAAACTTCCCCACTCTAACACTGGCTCACTCACACAATAGCCCCTCCAGCATTGGCTGTTCTGCTTGTCCCTGCCTTACTTTTGCTAATTAAATTTTGCTTTCCCTTGCTAATAAATCCCTTGATTGGATGCAATTCAAACTTCAAAAACTGCTGCGAAGTGATGCTTTTTCAATCTTCGATCACGGACCTGTGTGAAGCCACCTCTTCCTCGCATGTTCCTGGTGCTTGGCTCAAAGCTCTCAGCCAAAGATTCAGAGGAAAGATGAGGTGCATTCCTTATCTCAGATTGTCTCCGGGATCTGGAATACTCTGCCTGAAAAGAGGGAGGAAACTGATTCTATAAATAATTTTAAAGAATTGGTCAGAAAGCTGATGGCAAGAAATCGAAAGGGCGTGGGGCAAGAAACAAGGAGACTGAGTTCTGTTACAAGGCACCATTATAAAAAGCCCCTGTGTTATTGGCCATTTCTGTGCTAGAGATTTCTTTGATTGATGATTCACATGTAACTCCCCATGGAATGTTAAGACAGTTTTAATAGGAAAGGTCAGAGAGGATGTTACTACGAAAATCATGTGACAGTATCATTACAATGATCATGCAGGAAGAATTGTAAATGCTGAACGATCAATTTTCATCACTGGCCTCCCTGTTACCAATGGAGCCGCTGAACGTTAGAGTTTTGTTTCTATGACAGACTCTATCAATAAGTCCTGGTCAACATCTGGGGCAAGTGATGTTCAGGAGAGAGTCTAACAAGTTCTCTTTGGCAGAAGTCCTACCAGCACTGAAGATCACCTATCACGGGTTTTGGAGGTAAGGGTGTGGAGGCATCACACAGCAGAACGTTAACTGCATCAGGCACTGCCTCATGTCCAATGGTTACAAGAACCACTCAGGAGCTTGACATTCTGTGCTAAATATCGGATTCTTCGAAGTTTCTCTTTCATCCATAAATCAAAGCCAGTGACAGGATGTAAACCACTTGTCTGGACAGGAGCAGCCACTTAATCAACGTAACATTCATTCTCTACAGTGCCAATATACTGTCACTGCTATTGCATACCACCTACAAGCTCCACATCACTAGGACTACTTGAGCAATTCTTATATCCGTTAAACGTCACTACTCGAACAGTAACTGCACAGAGGTACCTACCATTTCCTGTCCAATTCACCATTTTGACTTTAAAAGCTATCCCGAAGCTGACTACATAATAACATGGAATGAAAACCAAAATGTAAACTGCAGACCCTGGAAATCCAAAATAAAGAGTGAAAAATGCAGGGCAGCACACACAAAATGCCGAAGGAACTTCGCAGGTCAGGCAGCATCCATAAAGGGGAATAAACAGTCAGTGTTTTGGGCTGAGACCCTTTCTCGGTCTGAAACATCGACTGTTTATTTCCCTTCAGAGATGCTACCTGACTTGCTGAGTTCCTCCAGCAGTTTGTCTGAGTCCTGGTTTGTCCAAAATCTTCATTCCTAAACTGGTTCACCAATGGAAGTACATAGAAAGAGCAGAAGCTCTTTTCCCTTATTGAAGCCATGGATTTTGGAATTTTCTGTTCTAATTTTAGATTTCCATTATTCACTGTGTTCTTGTTAACTATTAATCTCCTAACTTTCTTCCCTCTCACCACACTTTACTCTCTAAAGATATCCTGAGTTCACACGAAGAGTTCACCGCATGATGAAGCAAATATACTATATATTGACACTAAAGAGGAAAGATTTTAAAACATTGAAAATTGAACGTTTGCCTTTTATTTTCCTAAATCTCATATCAATTTAAAAAAGAGGATATTTATGGATGACTCCTGATTCTGAATTTTACGTTCCATCACTGCTCTTCTACTCCAGAACTCAATCACTTCATCATCCTGTGCTGATTGATCAATGTCGATCCCTGATCCAACATCATTTCAAAATTAAAATTGAACTGCTATAAACCTCCCAAGGTTTCAACTCTTGTCAGTTGCCAAAGCCCTAAGCTCTGAAACCCACCCCCCACCTAAGTCTTGCCATCTCCCTATCCAAGCATATCCAGCACTCTAGCATTTTCTTCCTTTTAATGTTATCTGATTAAAAGTGCCCTGTGTATACTGGTTGCGATTGTTTTAACTTAACTACCTTGGACCTTCCTAGCTACATAATGGCCTAACCAAGATGGCCAGTAGAAATCAATGACACTGGGGAAGTGCACATCAGTACCGTACATAACCCAAATGTTCTAAGTGTGAAGGCCAATGTAATCTCACAAAAGTTAAAATAATTGTAGTCTTTTTAATAGGCATTCTTTGCAGATTATCACAACCTTCACCACTCAGCAGAGCTCTTGACCTAAACTGCTCCTCACTGAAACAAAAGCACTCGGTGTATCAGGTAAGAAACACTGAAGGATACTCATGGGATTGAGACTGTTTAAATTCTGCCTTCAGTCAGAAAACTAAGTCTTTCCTTTACTTCAGTCCCTAGATTCATTTCAAAAGCACGGTGTAGGAAGCAAGCAGGAAGAAACTGAGAGGTCCTTAGTGTCACGAGAGCCACATATTAAGCAGTGCGTGGACAATGACTAACAGAGGCTAAGAATTTGAGCAATTCTCCATCCTACCCCCAACAATGTTCTGACTAATATTTAATGTATGTAAAAGACCCACATTATTTCCAGGATTACAACAGCGTAGAACAATGTCTAATAACCTGAATGTTACTATATCTAATTTTCTTTCAAAGAGCGAGCCTCAAGTAAGAGCAATGATCCATATGGGGAGAAGATGCAAGGAACAGTCTTCTACTCTGCAAAGCTTTGAAATCCAGAAGCCTAACTGGTAGCTCCAGAAATCAACTAGAAGATAAACTTGTTGGCAGACAGGCACATAATTACAGAAAATAGTTCATGGAGTGTGGATGTATATTGTGGAAAATACTGTAAGCTAAAAATGTTACACTGCAGTTTTATGTTTCAGCTAGTCAGCTTCCACCTGAAGAACTGCCTTTCAGATGGACCTCAAGAATTTCTTTGGCTTGGAAGTGTGGAGCACAGATTCATCAGTCTGAGGGCAGGATTGGAAAGTTCATGGAATTGACACGGTGAATGAAGTTGTGACGTTTCATATGGCAGATTTAGCGGGCACACCGTTTTTCACAATGCCCTTTGCCAGCTCCACTCTGTCACCCTCATACCCACTCCTAAGCAAGTCCGGAAACACTCTTACAGCCACAAAGCAAAAAAATATTAATATATAGATAATATTGCAATAAATCAGAAATGCCTGTCAGACCATGAGATACAGGACCAGAATTAGATCATTGAGCCCATCACGTCTACTCCACCATTCAGTCACGGCTGATTTTTCCTCAACTCCATTCCCCCACCCTCAGCCCATAACCTGTATCCAGCTTACCAATCAAGAACCTATCAATCTCTGCCTTAAATACACCCGGTGACTTGGACTCCAGAGCCTTCTGTGGCAACAAATTCCACAGATTCACCAGAGTCTGGCTGAAGAAATTCCTTCTCATCTCAGTTTTATTCTGAGGATGTGCCCACAGATCCTAGACTTCCCCATTAATGGCACTATGATAATAATCAGATAAACAACTTCATTTAAACCTATTGGTTAACATCCAAGTTTTGAGAGACAAACTGTCTCTCTTTTAAAATACTGCTAAAAGATCCTTTATGTTCACTTAAGAATAGAAAAGGGCCAAGTTTAAGGCATTGTCTAAAGTGGTGGTCTCTTTGACAATGAAGCTCTTGCACGTAGTGTCAGGCTAGATTTGCATGTCCTGGGACACCAGTAGGAATTGTATCATCAGTCTTCTGAGTCAGAGGACAATTCAGTCACAGCCAAACATTACAGAGCTACTGTCAACGCTGTCTTTATCTCTCTGGCTACTGACATCATCAACCCTATTTTTCAACAGAAGATCCACTCATCCCAATTTAAATTCGATATTTCCAAATGTCATCTCTCAATGACACAACCCTTTCTTTGGCCGCATGCTGCTGCTTCTGGAAGAGAGATAGAAGACTTTGCAGTCTTACACACTTATAGAAAACAGAGAGTGCAACAATAAGGAAAACTATCACTACCAGAAATTCAAACCAAGAACATTCTACTTGTAATTCATCATCCATTAAACTTACAGAACAAGAATCAGTGGAAGTAGACGCTCAAAGTTCTGGACCTCAAGATTTATCCAAACTGGGCAAACCCTGTCACCGTTCTTTTATGTTCTAAGGTGGATCAAACTTTCTCCAGCTCACCCATCTGCTATCAAGCCCTGCGTTTGAAAACATAGCACTCTGGTTGGTGACAAATTGGATTTTTCAATGTCAGATCCCTACTATTTCCAAGTTTTCCATGCTATTGGCTAACTAATTACACAATTTGTAGTTTAATTTTTTTTGTTTATATGAGATTTTCAACGTAAGACATAGGAGCAGAATTAGTCCATTCGGCCAATTAAGTCTGCTCCGCCATCCCATCATGGCTGATTTATTATCCCTCTCAACACCATTTTCCTCCCTTTTCCTCATAAGCTTTGACACCCTTACTAATCAGATCTCAACAAACTCCGCCTTAAATATGCCTAATGACTTGGCAATGAATTTAACAGATTACCACTCTCTGGCCAAAGAAATTCCTCCTCATCTCTGTTCTAAAGGGTGCTCCCTGGTTCTAGTCTCCCCCACAATAGGAAACATCCTCTGCACTTCCACTCCAGCCCTCAGTATTTGATAGGTTTCAATGAGCTCGCTGTTTATTGTTCTAAACTCCAGCGAGTACAGGCCTAGAGCCTTCAAATGCACCTCACATATTGATGCTTCATCAATAACTCTCGGAGATGGGAGGTGAACGATAGGCTTTTATTAGCAGCAAAACAGAGCACGGCATCTCGGAGACTGAGGGAGGAGCAGTGCCTCCAATCGCCTTTATACAGGGGTCTGTGGGAGGGGCCACAGGAGCAGTCAGCAGAGGGGTGTGTCCAGACCGGTATACATAGTTTACCACACATATTAACAGGATCAGTCTCCTCTCTGTGAGTATTAAACGTTTCGCAGTTGATTGTTCAGGTATGTATTTAAATAGTTTTGAAATTGGGATTAGTGATTATAGCAGTTCTCAACTAATGCTAAACTGGCCATTGACAAGATTTTAGGGATAGCTGTGTCTCCAGTCTGAAACAATTAATTGCAAAGGTTGCCACATGCAAAAGTGGACTCCTAAAATTTGAATCAAACCCTAGAAACGCCCACTGACAGGTAATCAAAACTCCATGTGAGAGCGCTGACGGATCTGGGGGAGGCTCGTGTTGTTCAAACCTACATGACCAAACTCTTTAATGCAGGGGAATGTGAAGAGGGGCAAGCCATCCAGACCGGCTACAGACACAGGCTTCTACTTACCTTTGCGTCTTTACTACTTGTACCTTTTCATCGTTTAGAACATCTTTTCTTCATTCTGGTTTAGGCCCAAAGTGAAAGGCTTCAAATTTGCTCATGTTGAAATTTATTTCCCCCTGCTTTGCCAAGATCCTAAATCTTTTGGTACATCTTTGTAACTTGGTGCATTAGTCCACATTGTTTCAATGTCACTGATTATGTGGGACTTTTAATCTGACAGACATGACTTTCTGACTCACCATTTATAAAGGTAGTCAACAGTTCTGACTCCTCAGATCAAGTACTAGTCACATTCTGCCAAATTCAATATCTGCCTATTATTCCTAACATCTACTGAGGCTCAGACACCATCCATCCGGGGCAATAATTTGTTTTAATTCCATCAACTTCCGCTTTAAATAACCAAATTCAGAGAATTCCTGTATAATGTCTTTAAGGAAATGGTCATGTCTGACCAAAATCAGTCACTATAAAGGGAATTTAGTCCGCTTTCCAAGAAATTCTAAACTGTAACTTTCCAATCCTATTCTTGACTCTGTCCAAACAACCAGTTCTTGACTAAACTGGTCTTTAATTCACGATTTTCCCTCTTTTATCTGAGGCTGTCCCTGCAGCAAGTATACACATAACTCTAAACAAATCAATGTCCACTATTACTGAAATGCAACTTTGGGCCTTTGGCTAAACATTTACTAAGCTTCTTCTTCCAGTGTACTTTGAGGAACCAACAAAACTTGTAAAGTAACTTTTGAAAAATACAATGAATTGATGAAAATGTTGGAAGAGCTATTCACACTGAGATGCTACCGTGACAAACATCACACTAATCCAAGGAAATAAAACCAACCACAATACTGTCATCAAATTTGCTGACAAGGCAGGTGCTGTTTTGGTTTTGATAGATTAGTCTCTAGATTACAAAGGTGAACGTCAGCCGTAAATCCAGTCCCAGAGGGTGCTATGAATATGGAGCAAGCTGCCAGAGCAAGTGAATTGAGGTAAGTGCAACATTTAAAGGTACTTAGACAGGTACACGAAGAGGAAAGGTTTAGAGGGATATGGGCCAAACCAATGGAAATGAGGCCAGCTCAGTTAGGCCATTTGGTCGACACAGAAGAACTAGGCCAGAAGGCCATTTCTCCTTGGCAACAAACAACTGGCTGCAGGGGCTCAGTGTGTCAGTCAGTACTTGTAGGAGGAAGGGAACTGTTGACGATTCAGGTCAAAGCTCCGCATCAGGGCAGCCCGCTGTAGAAAGAAGCAGAGGGCATTCAGACCTTCTTGATGGAGGAATGGAGGTGATTAAATATGAGACATTCATTGGGAAGATAAGGGCTCGAGGAGTCATAAGCTCTCAAAATGACCACTCATCTTACATGTACAATAGTAAGTTTCCGCCCTGGAGTTTATGGGATGTTTGCTCTGCTGGTAACCAAGCATGGCTTTACTAGAGTTCACGGGGGCCTGCAACTTATGGATAGGGCTAGTTTAAATCAGACTCAGCCAGTCCATCTACCCAGTCCTGTAATCCAGCCATTCTCAATGGGGCCATATGGCCCCCTTGGGGGCCCTGGCACATTTGAAAGGGGCCACTGACTGAAAACTATGGGAAGGGGAACCCCAAGTGTTTATGGGAGCCCTGGTAACTGAACCAATGAAATACCCAAGCAACAACCTTCATTGGAGACAACAGTTCCCTCCTATTTATAATATCTTTCCAACACACCGTCTGAATTCGGCACACCTGGCAAATTCATTGCTTAAGCTCCTCTCACACAGCCTCACTTCAGAGTCAGTCATGAATCAGACTGCACTGGGTCAACGTATTCAGCCAAGGGTTCTCGCATCCATTATCGCCATACTTCATTCTCCGAAGATCAGCATGTCTTGCTAGACCTTTTTGAGCCTAGTAACTTTAAAGTATGTGTGTTAGAATATATTAAGGTAGGTTGTTAAGTTGCATATGAAACTTCAGAAACTTAATCTGTTAAACAAGACCTTACAGGGCAAAAACTGTAACTTCGTAGATTGTAAAGAAGCCATTATTTCCTTCGTTAAGAAACTCAAAGTCTATTCCCACAATATGGGACGTCGGGAATTTTTACAATTTCCAAACCTGAAGACGATCGCAGAGGCACTGAAGGATGATGAGCTTACCAGTTATGTGAAACATCTCAAGCAGATACACAAGGATATGCAAGAAAGATTGAATGACCTGTTAAACCTCGGTATCCCGGATTGGATTTTGAATCCATTTGAAGTACAACCCACCCAAGTTGAGGCAGAAGTTCAAGAGAGTTTGATTGATCTTCAGTGATATAACTGCATGTCATCAGTTCAGTCAGTTTCAAAAAGAGTTTTGGATCAAGAGTGATCTGCCGAATAAATTTACAACACCGTGGGAAAAGCCCAAAGATTTTTTATTGCCTTTCCCTCAACATATTTGGTGGAGAGTGGATTCTGAAAGGTAGTTTCCTTGACAAAATCCAGGAACAGAATTGACACTGCAACAAGAGGTGATCTCGGACTCTCATTGTCTAATTTGGAGCCCGGTATCATGGAACTTGCAGGAAAGCACCAAGCTCAAGGATCGCATTAGGCCTGATAGATGTTTAATTCCATAAGTCTTTTTTTCAAGTTTTGTCCAGTATGTCGGAATGTTCAAGTTTTCATGGAATTCACTAATAAATGATTTTCTGCCTATCTGTTCGTGTTGTAACCCTGTTTGAAAGGGGGGCCCTGGAACCTAAGGGGGGCGTGGCCAAAAAACGGTTGGGAATCACTGCTGTAATCATCCCATTACCTCCCTACCTCAAGGGGTAACATCCAAATATATTGGATGACCTGCTGAGTATCTGAAATATTTTCTGTTTTGTTTCAGATTTCTAATGTCAGCAGCTTTTAGTTTGTTCTTCAAAATAAAATAATCGGACATTACAATAACCAATGTTCAGTTATATCTAAAGGTTTTTTCCACCCCTCTCCTCCATCTTTTTATAGTGGCTGCCTCCTTTCTATCTTTTAGTTCAGATGAAGGGCCTCAACCAAAAACATTGACTGTTTATTTCCTTCCACAGATGCTGCCTGACATGTTGAACTCTTCCTGTGTTTTGTGCATTGCTCCAGATTCCAACATCTGCAGGCCCTTGAGTCTCCGTATCTGAACACCAGTCTTCTTCAAACGTGCGTGCTGTGTCTCTCCACAGCATTCACAGCTCACAGAGAGTTAACTGGTTCACAGGATATGGCAGGGGCTGGAACCTGGAGCAGAAGGCAAACTGCTGGAGGAGCTCAGACAGACCTCATCTGCAGAGAACGGACAGTCGACATTTCAGGTAGAGACCCTCCTGAACTGCAGGAGAAGAGGAGAGATAACCAGTATAAACAGGTGAGGTGGGGCTGGTAAGTGTTAGATAGAAGTAGGCGAGATGGGGAAGGGTGATAGATAGGGAGCCAGGTGCGGAGGAGCAGGGGTGTTTAATACACTTGGCAGTTCTAAATTCATCCCAAAAAATCTTTGGAAACATTAATGTCCAACTCTCTGTTGGAGTGAAAACAATGCACCTGTATTTCAAAATGCAAATGAACCCAGAATGTTTCCCATCAAAATACTTTTGCATGATGATTGTCCATGCGTCAAACGGGATGACATTTCACTGGAAAAACAATTGGCTAATTCAGTGACACAGGGATGAAGAGGAACCATTTTACAGATTTTCACCAAACAGATAAGATTAAGATAAAGGCATTCGATAGAGGGTTGTGTCAAACAAGTGAGCAGAGTTATAATTTATTTTTTATGAAGGAATATTCAGGACAGGCTTTGTCATCTCACTCAGAAAAAACAGACAGGATTAACAACCGTAAACGCGGCAATAGGCTACCGTGAGGAAATTCTGTTAACACTCACTTAGACAAATAGAGTTATAGAGCACCATAGAACAGAAATGGGCACTTCAGCCCATCTAGTCCATGCCAAACTATTATTCTGCCTAGGCCCATCAGTGTGCATATGGACCATGGCCCTCCAAACCCTTTCCAACCATGTACTTTTCCAAACTTCTCTTAAATGTTCCAATCAAACCCACATCCACCACTCTGCTGGCAGCTTGTCCCACACTCGCATCACCCTCTGAGTAAAGAAGCTTCCCCTCAGGGTCACCTTACGTATTTCACCTTTCACGCTTAACTTCTGACCTCTAGTTCTTGTCTCACCCAACCTCAGTGGAAAAAGCTGCTTGTGTTAACCCTATCTATATCACTCTTAATTTTGTAATCCTTTATCAAATCTCCATTCAATCTCCTACTCTCCAGGGAATAAAGTCCTAACCTATTCAACATTTCCCTATATCTCAGGTCTTCCAGTCCCGACAACATCCAAGTACATTTTCTCTGCATTCTTTCAATCTTTCAACCATTCTTTCAATACTTTGATTTATGAAGATCAATGCACCAGAAGTTCTCTACGGCCTTATTTACCTGTGATGCCACTTACATGGAATGATGGATCTGTAATCCCAGATCCCTCTGTTCTACCACACTCCTCATTGCCCTACTATTCATTGTGTAATCCTAAACTGGTTTGTTTTCCCAAAGTGTAACACCTCACACTTGACTGCATTAAATTCCATCTGCCAATTTTCCACCCATTTTTCCAGCTGGTCAGATCCCGCAGCAAGCTTGGGTACTCTTCCTCACTGTCTTACCTTGGTGTCATCTGCAAAATTACTGATCCAGTTTGCCACATTATCAACCAGATTGTTGATATAGGTGACAAACAACAACGGACCCAATGCCGATCCCTGTGGCACCTCACTTGGCACAGGCCTCCAGTAAAAGTGGCAACCACACGCTGCCACTCTCCAGCTTCTCTCACAAAGCCAGTGTCAAATCCAATTAACTACCTCATCTTGAATGCCAAGTGACTGAACTTTCGTAGCTGATCTCCCATATAGGATCTTGTCAAAGGCCTTGTTCAAGTAAAGGTAGACAACATCCACTCCCTTTCCTACATCAACTTTTCTGGTAACCTCCTCAAAAAACTCTGCAAGATTGGTTAGACATGACCTACAATGGTTGTTGCCAGGACTCAATGGAATCTGAACCAGAATCAGGTTTGTTATCACCTACTTGTGTACTTATTGAATTGTTGTTTTCAGCATCAGAACAGTGTAGAGACATAAAATCTGTAAAAACTACAAAGTAAATAAACAATGCAAAGTTATGTCCATGGTTTAAACGTCCAATAGCAGAGGGAAGGAAGCTGTTCCTAAATTGTCGAATCAGAATTAAGTTTAATATCATTGGCATTTGTCTTGAAATTTGTTAACTTAGCAACAGCAGTACAATGCAATCCTTGATAAAATAGAGAAAAAACTGAATTCAGTAATTATATATTATAGTTATATGTAATTATATGTGTATAATAATTATTTATATATTAAGTAATTTAGTTAAAATAAGTAGTGCAAAAAACAGAAATAAATAAAAAAAGTAGTGAGGGAGTGTTTATGGGTTCAGTGTCTATTTAGAAATCGGATGTTGGAGGGGAAGAAGCTGTTCCTGAATCACTGAATGTGTGCCTCCAGGCTTCTGTGCCTCCTTCCTGGCATTAATAGTGAAAAGAAGGTGTGTTCTGGGTGCTGGGGATCCTTAATGACAGACACTGCCTTCCTGAGGCACCGCTCCTTGAAGATGTCTTGGGTACTACGGAGGCTAGTGCCCATGATGGGGCTGACTAATTTTACAATTTTCTACAACTTTGATCCTGTGCAGTAGCCTCAACCCACCCCCCCCCCCACCTCAACCACCCCACACCAGACGGTGATGCAGCCAGTCAGAATGCTCCCCAAGGTACATCTGTAAAAGTTTTCCAGTGTTTTAGATGACAAACCAAATCTGAATGTGGGCCTTTACGCTCCTGCACATCCTTCTAATGGTCGTAACGAGAAGAGGGCATTTTCCAGAGGGAGAGGTGAATCAGAGCCAGAATCAAGTTTATTATCACAGACACAGGTTCGAGAAACTTGCTGTTTTGTAGTGGCAGTACAGCGCAGGGATAACAAATTGCAGTAAGTTCTAGTAAAATAAATAAATAGTACGAAAGAGGAATAGTGAGATAATGTTCATGGGTTCACGGACTATTCAGAAATCAGATGGCAGAATCTGAAATTTGGTTCAAGAGGAGAGCCTGAAATCTCTCAAACATGTCTTAATGCAGCTGACCTAGGAAGGCACAGTATATTTGAAGATCGTCACCTGGTATTCTTTCTTTCTCTTCTAACAAAGAGAGGTTCAGAAATTGGAAAAGAGCCTATGTTGCTCTTAAGTGGGGTTAACTTAGACAAAATATGGAGACTTGACCTTGAAAAGAGTCCAATCATTTCCTTGCAATTGAATTGCTTTCATTAAGCTTTGCAAACAATTCTGACAAATAAGCAATCTCATGCTTAATATTCTTGAGTTAATTACTGAATGAAGCATTTAATTCATCAAATAATTTTATTACTGTTTGAAAAGGTGCATTAAAGCTTCTCAGGCAGTTTCCTTTTGAGAGCCATCTGACTTCTACGTTCAACAGAAAGTGTTCAAAATGTTCATCATTCTCACTACAAAGCTCTTGAAATAGTCGCGAACTGAGAGCGTGGGACTTGATGCTATTTTGCCACCGAGATACCAGTACTCAATGATCTGTGCAACTGATCAGTTGGGCTTTTTGCGACAAGATGTCGCCTGTGCTCTACTACATTTAATCAGATCTTTCGCAACACACACAAAGCTCAGCAAGTCAGGCAGCATCTATGGAGAAGAATAAATAATCGACATTTTGGGCCAAGACCCTTCAACAGGCCAATTACATAGACATATGGAATACAATCCAGAGCTCATGGGGAGCAGGGGTAGAGTGCAAAGCTGGCAAAGTTAAGGGTTAGGTTAAAGTACATTCATTTATTATCAAAGTATATATACGTCACCATATGTACTACCTTGAGATTCCGTTTCTTGCAGACATTCAGAGCATAACAAAGAAATACTATAGAACCAAAGAGAAATTAAACAAAGACTAACAAGCTACCAATGCCCAAAAGAAGTCAGACTGCAATTAAATAATCAATCAATAAATAAATAAATAGATAATGAACTATGAGTTGTTGAGCTCTTGAAAATGAGTCCATAGGTTGAGGAATTAGTTCAGAATTGAGATATGTGAATTTATCCGCGCTGGTTCAGGAGCCTGATGGTTGAAGCATGATACCTGTTCCTGAACCTGGTGGTGCAGGACCTAAGGCTCTTGTGAGCAGTGCCTAGGTGATGGGGTTCTTGACAATAGACATTGCTTTCTCAGGGCAGTGCTCTTTGTAGATGTACTCAGTGATTATGATGAGGCTTTGAACAAGCACAAACTAAGCTTATCCTTCTTAGAATACAGAAGCAAAGGTAGCAATTTTATTGTGGATTGAAGGACATTAACTAATCAAGCGATGTTATTTGTAAGGAGACTAGAAATGGATATGAAGGCGGAGGGTCAATATTTCGTGTTTTTTTTTCCAAAGAGAAGGACGTTCCTCTCACCAACATTCTTGCTCCTTGGCTGACAGATGGGGCACCATCAATGGCAAGCTGCCACTGTAGGGCTATTACTTACTAGAAAAAAGCTATACCTGATATATTTACCACTCGCTGCTTGTTGTAAATGGCCAGGAGTCACTGCTGTGGCAACGTAGAGAGAGTTTTACACTAAGTGTAGCCTGCGCAAAGCCCATTGGAGCTGGCTTCATCACCAGGAGTGACAATTGATTCCGAGTGTAGGTTTGGGGGCCATAGGTCCCTCAATCGCATACGCTTCAGCATTGCGTTAAGACATTTTTAAATAGCATTTATCTACAGGAACGGGTTTATAAACTTGACAAACCAAATACCAATGCAAAACACATTCCTGGACACTACGTTCCACAGGTGTTACGGAAAGTTTCTCTTATGCACAAGACCGAAGACTGCAGAGTCCACAATCCACCCGAGTCAGAGCGCTCAGGTTCAAGTCTCATCGCAAAGCACCGGGGACAAAAATGGAGGCAGACACAGCCGTGTGGTGGCGAGGGAGAGCTGTCCAACTAGACAAGAACATAGAATGGTATGTCATGGGGATAGTCCTTTCAGCCCACCATGTCAGTGCCAATATTGATTCTAATCTAAATTAAACCACGTGTGTGCGATAGGCCTGTATCCCTCCATTCCCCGCCTGGTCAGGTATCTGTCTAAATGCCTCTTAAACATTGCTTTCACATCTACTTCCACCACCAGGCCTGACGGCACTACCAATCTCTGTGCAAAGATTTTCCTCATAAATTTCCATTGAGCATTCTTCCTGTGACCTCTAGTATTTCACACTTGACATTCTCACCCTGGGGAAGAAAAGACTCTGGCTACCTACTCTATCCACCTATGGTTTTATTTACTTCTATCAGGTCACCATCTCACCCCCAGCCTTAGATGTTCCAGCGAAGGCAATCTAAGCTTGTCCAACTTCTTAAAGCAACTATTCTCTAAGCCAAATATCCAGATGAATCTCCTTAGCGCCCTCTCCAAAGTCCCCCCACGCCCTTTCTCTGTGTATCAGTGTTTCATTAGCTGTGAAGTACACTGTGACATCCTGAGGAGAATAGTCAACCTTTTACAAACAGTCTGTTGGAGATTTGCTGTTCTCCAGAATAAGGACACAGATGCAGCTTTCTCCACTGCCCCTGGTCTAACTTAGAACCAGATTTAGCTTGGCGGAAATGCTTACGGCTTTGAGATAGATTTCATGGGTCTCTGAAGAGGCCTGAAAGAATCATTTTGCCTAATGCGGGTGGCTGTAGCCTTATTGTTTTCATTGTCGGCGAATCCAGGGTTTGAGGTCTGATGCTCAGTGATCGCCACGTTCTGAAATTGGTACTGAGTATCAAGGCCTGAGGATGAATCGAAAGTCTAGAAGTTGAGACCCAATGGCCAAAGCCAAATCTGCAAATCCCTGCGAGTCTGTACGGAGATCAACACACGATGTCCACAGGCCTGATTCTGGAGCCTGGAGCTGGAGGCCTAACGTGGCATTCCGTAGTTAAAGGACAGTGTACATACATGGATGAGAGGGACGAATGGGGCTTGTTTTTGCTGCTGTCGTTTGCCACTTATGCTCTCTGTTGTTCTGCCGAGTATTGTCGTCGTGCTACGTTGGCACCAGAATATGTGGTAACACTTGTGGGCTGCCCACAGCACACCTCCAGCTGTGCTGGTTGTTAACACAAATGACACATTTCACTACATGTTTTGGTGTATACGTGACAAATAAACTTGAAAATGTCGTAAGCGATGGCACTTTTGTCTATGCATCAGAAGGTCATGGGCGGCAGAGCAGAGACCTCAGTGCACAACCAGGGTCTAAATACCATTTCAGCAATGGGAGAACACCCTGAGATCAGGTGACCCTGCCTGGCCTCTCAGGTGAATGGGAAATATCCCTGACCCAAATTCACAGAATAGGGAGTGCTGGAGAATACTCATCACCGAAAAAGCCAGATTATATACACTGTGCTTGTACACAGGATGTCTGCTCCATAATGAAGCTACATCCACATTTCCAAAGAGGTTCTGTTTATCATCAAACTCCCTAGCAAGTCAAAGGCACCAGTCAAAATGTAGGCCTGACTCCCTGTTGGGGAATGAACATCAGCGTATTTCGGCCAGAAGAGTATATAGTCAGAGGAAGAATTGGTTACCAGCTGTAGAGTACACAGAAAGAGACCACGTTCCAGCATTCTCTCCTGCTCCCTCAAGGAAAGCTGAAGGCTTCTGCCCAAGTATTATTTTCAGCCTGTGTGCTCACTTGAGGACACTACCTAAGGACACCACTGAAGCAGAAAAGAAAGAACAATTTCAGCAGGTTGCCTGGACCAAAGCCTCAGTGGCCATTTCTCGAGAGTTAAGGATGACAGGGAATGAGGAGTGGGAAAAACAGCTGAGGTCTAAACTCATCACGAGGGGAGCACACTTGAGAAAAGGAGTGACTGCTTTTGTTCCTGTCAATTTGTGGTCCATTTAAGGACTTCACGTATTTTGTTTCCCCACTTGGATGAAGGATTGAGAATGAGTTTAGCTTTATCTTTCCAACCTCCTACTGATATTGTCTCACCGACACCTTTATTTTGATTAACACAAATCTTTCACACCATATGATTAAGTCCAATTCAAGTTATTTTTGAGCTGATTTTTGAATTGAAATACTATGTAGAACATACCCCTCCAGCCCTTCAAGTCATGTAGAACCTAGCCTAATCACGGGACAATTTGCAATGACCAATTAACCTACCGACCGGCACGCCTTTGGACTGTGGGAGGAAACCAGAGCACCTGGAGGAAAGCCACGTGGCCATGGGGAGAACGTGCAAACTCCTAATGGGCAGCAGTGAGGAACTGAATCCAGATTGTCTGTACTGTAAAGTGTTGTGCTAACCACTGCGCTACAATGCTACCCTATATCTGTAGTCAGGACAAGGGATTCTTCAAAAGGAAGTTATTGAAAATGTTGAGTATTGAGGAGAATCACCCCTGGGTTCCATCTTGGAACACAAGATGGTCTTAACTCTAAAAATATTGGGGAGTAGAAGAAACTGTGGACTGATTACTCTCCTACCCTTGTTACAGTGGATTTGCCCCCTCACTCACTAATTGATATCAATATTATACAAAATTACACATATGCTCTGGATTCACTCCTCAGTATTCTGTCTCAAAACTGCATACTGCACCCCCAATTGCATCCTTAAAACAGTCACTCTCACCGTGTCATCACATAGCACCAAACAGGCCCTTCAGCTCTCTGAGTCTGTACTGACCATCAAACACCAATTTACATCGCTCCCGTTTTATTCTTCACACAGTCCCATCCATCTCCCTCATTACCTAGCTACACATTTGGGGCAATTGACAGTGGTCAATTACCTACAAAGCTGCACATCTCTGAAACCTATAAGGAAAGCAGAGCAGCTGAAGGGTCGTAGGGAGGACATGCAGACTCCACACAGACAGCATTGAGCCTAGGTCTCTGGATCAGTGAGACAGCAGTTCTCCCAACTGCACGACTATGCTGGCTCAGGCCCTGTTTGCAAATATATCCTTTCCTCTCTTAATTCCCCCCAGTTTGTGGTAATATTCCACTCTTAATGCTATAGATAAATGCGAATTATTATTCTGGATATATACCTCAAGAATGGTTGAAAAGAGATAAATATTTAATTAATGTACTATTGGTGGCTGGTAAAAAGACTCTTGCTAGGAAATGGTTATCACAGGAGAGCCCAACTTTAAATACATGGATGGAAATTACAATGGACATTTACAAAATGGAGAAGATAACAGCATCTGTTAATCATAAGTTGGAACAATTTGATTCATACTGGGAAAAATGGTTTAACTACATAATGCCTCATAGGCCTGATTTTATTCTCACAAATCAATGAATATGTTGTAAAAAAAATCACTCCCTACTTGTACATAGTTTTCTCCTTTTGCTTGTTTTTTTCTCTCCTCTCTTTTCTATAAGTGTATACCTCAGATAAATACTTTGTGGAGATTTGTGATATATATGATATATATGTACAATGTCTGAAATACATCTTAAGGAAATGTTTGTTTGATGAACTTCAATTAAAAAAAATTACCAAAAAAAATGCAAATTATTTCTTGTTTTATATGAGGGCAAGCTCTTACTGAAAGACAGAGCAGGCTCGATGGGTCAGATAGCCTACTCCTTGCTCC
Source organism: Hypanus sabinus (assembly GCF_030144855.1). Lineage (NCBI taxonomy): Eukaryota > Metazoa > Chordata > Chondrichthyes > Myliobatiformes > Dasyatidae > Hypanus > Hypanus sabinus. The sequence goes on from NC_082723.1 coordinate 53,897,775, forward strand.
TATTTCTTATGTTCTTAGAACCAGAACCTTACCTTCACGTTTCACAGGTTGCCTGAAATAACAACTCATCAAAGGGAACCGAAGGAATCCAGGACTTCACAGCTTCTTCTATCAGTGTCTTAACGACTGAAAGATCCAGCTGTGCGAAGTGGACGCTCTCGCTGAGAACTGGTGGGTTCCAGAACGGAGCTGATAGCTTTCGAGGTGTGGCTGGCTGGCATTATCTTGATAGGACACTAGTGCAAAGCCTCTATATAAGGCAATAGGCCCTTTATTAACTGGTACTTAGGGTCCAATTGTATCAATTGAACCTTCCTACCATGTTGGACAGAATTCAAGGGTCCACATCACAAAGTCTGACTGATTCCAGATGTGTGCATTGAACTTACAATCATGGTTGTGGAGGAGCGACTGCCCACCTCCAGGAACTACAGGAGTAAGCTCAGAGCATATGAAATGGTTCTGAGTGTTATGGATCGAGGTTTGTCAGTCTATAAGCAACAGCACTCAGTGAGTACGTGGTGCCTGAGTAGTGACAGCAGTAGGTGCCAGGCTAAGTAGACAAAGAAAAAGACTTTAGAAGCAGCTGATGAGAAATATTCCACAACGCCCAACCTGCCCAAATTTCTAAAGTGCATGTGATGCACCATCAATAACTCACTCTGAGACGTAAATGCGAGATATCGGCTTTTATTGACTGGAAGAAGGAACCAGCAGTGAGTGACCACCATACTACATCCTGGAGACTTGAGAGGCTGGGCTCAGACCTCCATCGCCTTTATACAGGGGTCAGTGGGAGGAGCCACAGGAGCAGTCAGCAGGGGGCGTGTCCCGACAGGTATATGCAGTTCACCACAGCATGTGCACGAGGCAGAGAGAGTGAGAGAGAGAGAGAAAAGAGAAAGAAAAAGGAGAAAAAGAGGAGAAAAGATAGAGGATGACATAGAAACTGAGAAAAAAAATTACCTTAATCTAATTGCTTTGCCAGATATAATGCAGCTAAATCTTATTTGCTACAGAATAATTTTAAAGGCTGAAGCAATGTTTTTACTTCAGGATAGATCCCCATGAAAGTTGCAAACACTCATAAAACTGGATCCAAGGATTTTGATAAGCATGGTTGGAAGTGTTTTGGATCTTGGGGGTAAATATGTGAGCCTATACATGATAGTGTTCAGCAAGTACTAGGATGCTTTAGCAGCGATAGAAGGAAATGCCAGGCAATGTAGACAAAGCAAAGGCATCAGAAGCAGCAGACTGGACATTTTACACTGTATCCAGCAGGTCTAAATCACTAAGGTACATGTGCATGCTTAGGTTTCTAGGCACATTCTGGTTATCTCAAGGTTAGTTCCAGAGACACAGGATGATTAATGAGTTCCAATTGAGCAGACAAGTGCAAGTGCAATGGAAATCCTTTTCCTTAGCAGCGGACCAGATGTCAACAGTTTTTTCTGTGGTGACTAAACGACAGACACCTATGGAATGTCAAAGCCAAACAAGGCACATTCCAAGCATTCAGCGTCAGGACTCGGAGTCCGGGCATGTAAACTAATTACCTCAAAGCAACAAAGGAAATTCGAGTTATCAGCTTAGCCATATCGCTAGCACTTACACCACTCGTACAGCGAGGGCGGCTTTGTAATGGGTAGAAGGTTAATCCTCTGACCTCCCTCCTGAACATAGGAGCAGGACTTTGCATTCAGCCTTTCGAAAATCTTGCTGCCATTCAGTAAGACCTTGGCTGATTGGTGCCTCATCTCCATATGTCTGTCTTTGCTCCATATCACTTAATACACTCACTAGTCCTACTTAGAGTTCCCAGCCTGGGGTCCATGGACCCCTTGCTTAACGGTATTGGTCCATAGCATAAGAAAGATTAGGAACCCTGGTTTCGAGGGATATGGGCCAAACACAGGAAAATGGGATTAGCTTAGATAAGCATCTTGATTAGCATGAGGAGTTGGACCAAAGGGCCTGCTCCATGCCATATTGGTCTGTGACTCCAGGGACTTGCAAATTCCAGTTTAGATTCCACAACTCTTCATGACTTAACAGCCTTGCCTGAAATTGTAACATTATACCCTCTTGTCTGGATAGCGCAATGAAGGCTTCAGTTTTCCCACATCTATCTGATCAGATGTTTTAGCATATTAGAGAGCAACTCTGATCAGGTTCCTGAGGCCAAGGGAGTACAAGGCAAGGTTACTGTACTTGTCCTCATACCTAACTTAGCCTGTCCTGGTTTCATTGTCGACAGAACTCTGATACATGGATTTTCAGTAAGGTATCAGTGTGCTTAGCTTCTCAAAGTCCAACCCTACGTCCCCATCGTGAGAGGTGGAAATGGGTAGAAGCTGTGTAGGCCAATCCCCTGTACAGTAGATACAATGGATTACAGAGACATTGATGAACTCCAACCAGACCATCGACTTTGGACAATGGAGATGGGAGGTCATCACTGGCCTATGTTCCACTGGGAGCTCAGGGCTCGAAGAACAAGAAGATCAGTATGTTTAAGGTCAATTCTGTGAAACATTGAAAGTCCAGTTGATCAATAACACCACACTGCGTATGTGCTTGATTGTATGAGGCCTGTGATCATTATAATACACTCTGTACTTGTCACCTCCTCCACGGCCTTGACGCCATGTGGAGGTTTGCATGCTTCAGGAACTCCATCAGGCGATGCCAACTCAGGGCCACCCATGCTGGAACGGCTGTGGACAAGATGGCAGACGAAGATCGATCCAACCCCAGCTCCTGAATGCCACACGAAACAAAAACCTGTTGTCTATTATAGTCTTGCTCACAGATTGTTGGCTGAGTGTAAGGCAACCCTCAACCAGATGCAATAAAAACAGAAAAGTGAGTCAGGTAGCATCAGTGGAAAGAAAAACAATTAACACTTCAGTATGAAGACCCATCACCAGAACTCAATGTTATCAAAACTTAATGGTCAGTGCAGAGAGAGACTTGGACAAGAAATACTTCCTTTATCACAGATCAGTGAGGTTTTATTAAGCCATGAAAGAATGCTGCTTAAAGGGACAACATTCAGACATTGCCCTTCATCCTCACTCAGATCACTGATCTCCTGCACCTCAAGCACTGCCTCGCACCTGTGCACGGAGTCAAGTTCATGGCCACTCTCAGCTTCCAAACCTCACGGCCATTCCCTTTGCTGTGGGTGACCTCTGCCACTCCTCGTGGTTTGCTCCTACTTTAGGGAGTCCACATGGAGAGGAGACTTTTTCCTATGTTTCCATATCCAGCTTTGCAAGCTTCTCCAAGAGACTGTCATGAAGTCCTTACAGATACTTTCTGAGCTCCCTCCTGTCCTGAAGTGGCCTCTAGACTACAGCTGTGGTAGAGATACATATATGCATGGCCCTCTTACACAAAGCACAAGTCTCCTGTGAGCAGATGTCTGCCACCCTGTCCAGTGAGGGCAAAAAGAGGGCAAAAGTGAGTTAATGTTCATGAGTTTATGATCCATCCATAAATCTGATGGCAGAGGGGAAGAAACCGTTTCTAAAATGTAAGTGTGTGTCTTCAGGTGCCTGTACCCCCTGATGTTAGTAATGAGCAGAGGGCAAGTGCTGGGTGGTGGGGGTATTTAATGAAGGATTTTTGAGGCAGTGCCTTTTGAAGGTGTCCTCGTTGTTGGAGAGGCTAGTGCCCACAACCCTCTGCAGCCTCTTTTCGAACCTGTGCGGAGGCTGCTCCATGTCGGATGGCGTGCGACCAGTTAGAATGCTGAGAGCTGTGAGGAGAATTTGACAACAGCAGTAATACAAGGAAGACCAGATGAAATTGCCCTGTGAACACCTCAACTGAAGTCATGGTTTATTAGACAACATTCACAAGCAACATGGAGTGAACTGTAATTGTGTTTCGATGCCTAAACAAAATCATATTTAGGCCAGGATATGTTAGGGGCCTGGTTACTGAATAATATCCCGAGACACAGCCGAGAAAATGAGCAGGCCTTCGGGGTTCCGAGGTTTTGTGGCCCTGTGGATGGGCTGATTCTACTGATTCTAACCAACGGAAGCATCATGGCAGAGAACGGAACATCGGGAATAGTAAATCAGCTGTTGGAGGTTGTGTACTCAGTGAGTTCTGCTCTCTCTCATTACTGGGTGACAGATTGCTGCCGATCAGTACATCGAATGTGGAACTATTTGGGTTCAGCCTTAGGCCCAGACCTTGCTGTGCAGACAGGAAAATAGAAAGACAGAAAGAGACAGAGAGAGAGAGAGAGAGAGAGAGAGAGAGAGAGAGAGAGAGAGAGAGAGAGAGAGAGAGAGAGAGAGAGAGAGAGAGAGAGTGTGTGTGTGTCTGTGTCTGTGTGTCTGTGTCTGTGTCTGTGTTTGTGTGTGTGGGCGTGTGCGTGCGTGTGTGTGTGCGCTTGTGTAGTGTGTATGTGTATGTGCGTGTGTGTGTTTCGGTTTTTGTATGTGTATTTGTGTGTGTGTGTGTGTGCGCGTGCGTGCATGTGTGTATTTGTGTGCGCACGTGTGCAGTGTGTATGCGTGCATGTGTGTGTTTGTGTATGTGTATTTGTGTGTGTGTGTTTGTATGTATCTCTGTGCCTGCCTTTGTCTCTGAGAGGCAGAGAGTGAGGGGAGGGCAGGCAGGTATTGTCTGAAAAACATAAAGACAAGTGATGCCTACATGGGTAGTCAGGAAAGGATGATAAGCACTGGCTTAGATTGATTCTATCCCTGGCCACAAGGGGCTCAGACCCCAGTCCTGGGAGACAGGGGTCAAGCCTGGGCCATAAAATCTTTATTCCCATATACTAGGGGTCAATGAGAGATCCCCATATCAGCATGAGTAATTGTGCCCGGGACAAGGTAGCAAAGATGAAGGCGTGTGGAGGGAGCAGCCAGGCTGAGAAAATGCCGTGGCCTCAACGTGCTGAGTTGTGCTCCATTCAGTCCATCACTTGGACTGTCTCCAGACCCTCCTCGTCTGCCTTTGTCTAACCGTTTAATCCACCCCATCTCTAACTCTGATGAAGCACAACTTCAGTGACAACCAGGCCTCAGCTGAGGGGTGAATGAGGCTCCTTGATGTCCGTTGACAGGAGGCAAGATTGAGATGGAACCTCAACATCTGTCCACGTTGTGAGGCCTTTAGAAGTCAGATATATTCAGAAACATTCAAAACTTAGAATGCTTTATATTACTTAAGAAAAGTTTTTTTTTAATAGGGAAGTCTAAAACTAGAGGACATGTATTTAAGGTGAGAGGGGAAAGATTTAAAAAGGACAACTTTTTCATACAGAGGGGTTGGGAATATGGAATGAGTTCAAGAGGGAATAGTACAGTGGATACAGTTGCAATGCTTGAAAGACATGTGGGCAGGTACATGAATAGGAAAGGTTTAAAGTGATATGGGCAAAATGCAGGGAAATGGGGCTAGCTGAGATGGGCATCTTGTTTGTGATGGTCAAGTTGAGCCGAAGGTTCTGTTTCTGTGAGTTTAACTCTATGGTTATATGATTGGAAACACAAGAGCTCCTGTAGGTGCTGGAAATCCAGAGCTAGATAAGGAATAACCAAATTAGGTAAAATAAGTAAAGATGAACAACTACCCAAAATGTTGGAGGAACTTTACATCTATGGAAAGGAATAAATAGTCGACATTTCAGACCAAGACTCTTCATCTGGATTGGGTGGAGAGGACAGGACAGAAATGCCGACTGCTCATTTCCCTTAATAGATGCTGCCTGATCTGCTGATTTCCTCAGGTGTTTGCAAGTATTTCTCTAGACATGTATTTTCTAGATATGTACTGCTCTAGACATCTATTGCTCTAGATATGCACTGATCTAGACATGTGTTGCTCTAGATACGTATTGTTCTAGATATGTATTGCTCTAGATATTATTACTCTGGATATGCAGCATCTACAGAGTCTCCTGTGTTGGAATTTCCCTTTTCCTTCTCACCTCTAGGTAAGAAATCCCCTTTCAAATGGCCGGCAGGACAAAGGGTTCAGCTCCTCAATGTGATGTATATTTGGCCCCCAGCATTGGAATCCATCACTCACCTCATCCTGGAACCCCCTGGCCAGCCAGTGCTGAATACCACATTTGCCTTTGGACCCGCCGGCCACAGCCTGCTTTCTGGCTCAGTGGGAAGTAAGTACGAAAGGCAGAGACACACACAATTGGTGGAAACAGTCAAGAGATACAGAGACATTAAGATGAATGTGAGCTGGGCAGTGGGTTCTAAACAGTTAGCACAAAAACTGAAGACACAGTAGTCAAATTCAGAAAGAAGGGACTTCACAATCTGAAACTGTTGACCAAAAAAGACTGCTGTGCAAAAGATTTACTGTCAGTTGAAGACATGAGCTAGTCTTAATGGTGTTCTGTCTGGGACAGGCTAGGCAAACAAAGCATTTGTTGAGTTATGAATCCTGAATGAAAAGTAGAAAGGTTCCAACAGACATTCATTTTAAAGGACTTTGGGGGGATATAAAGTACAGATATATTATAGCAGGAAATGTCTGTGGACAGACAATATTGTGACGTGGGCAGGGGTGAGAGGGGGCATTTGAACACATGTTATATATGCGTGCGCAATCCTGTATGAAATTAAGGTATTTAATTATCCCTAAGGGCTCCAGACCACACACTGAACATACATCCAAATGTAGGACAGGAGCCAGAACAACTTTGTGGCATAGGAAGACAGAACCTGTTCAATGGGCTGACATCAACAGTCTGGAGGTTGAAAGGAAAGTCAACAACCTTTAGCAGTGACTGGGTTCAGGGATACTCGTACCAAAGGGGCCATTTACAGGGAAGGCACAACTAAGTGATTATTATAATCTAATACTTGTCCCATGAAATGAGTTGCTGCCCAGATTCATTTATCAAAAGTCAAAGTCAAAGTGAAATTTATTATCAGAGTGCACACTTATCACCACATATAACTCTGAAATTCTTTTTCTTCAGAAATAGCAGATCTATAGAAAGGTAACTGTAAACTGTAACCATCAGGAACTGTAAACAAACTGTGCAAATGCAGGTATAAATAAATAGCAATAAATGACGTGCATGAAATAACAAGACAACAGAGTCCTAAAATAAGTGTAGCTATCCCCTTTTCTTCAAGAGCCTGATGGTTGAGGGGTAGTAACTGTTCTTGAACCTGGTGATGCGAGTCCTGAGGCTCCTGTACCTTCTACCTGATGGCAGCAGCGAGAAAAGAGCACGGCCTGGGTGGTGAGTATTTTTGATGATGGACGCTGCTTTTTCTACAGCAACGTTTCATGTAGATGTGTTCGATGGTTGGGAGGGTTTTACCCGTGATGTCCTGGCCAGAATCCATTGTCTTTTGTCAGATTTTCCACTCAAAGGCATTGGCGTTCCCACACCAGAAGACAGAGCTTTTTGCTTGCATCTTCAGAAGCAGCTCTATTTCCATCTTTAACATCTCTATTTTTCCCTTTCAGGGTTCTTTTGAAAACCCTGACCTGGAGTTACACGCTGACACAGTTTTTTGAGGGAATGGGACCCGCTCTCGGGGTTTCACAACTGGCCGTTGTTCGGCACGCCAAAGGCTCAGCCGAAGAGCTCCGCTCACCTTTGGAGGACCGAGTTTTCGTGGCTCCGGAAACGAGAGGATCGGAGGTCGGTGTCCGAGCAGAAGATCGGTGTGTCGTGGGAGATGGAAGATCTAAGGCTGTGTGCCCAGAGACCCGAGATCTCTGGACACAGAGCTCGGAAAAAGAGATGCAACGGACTTTTAACATCGCAAACCAGCGAGTTGGTTGTTATGTCTCCCCTTTCGCTGTGAAATGGGGACATCCCTTTCTCCCTTATTAGGGAGAGAGAGCCTGTGGTGTGTCGAAAGCCGGGTGAACAGTGTAGTCTTTGTAAGTCTGTGTCTTTGCTGTTGCCTTGCTCGCACTTGAGTGCTCGGTGCCGGGTGCTGATGGTTTTTTTGCTGGTGGAGGGAGGGGGATTGTTGCTTGCTGCCGCTTCACACGGGAAGGAGGGGAGCTGGGGGGGGGGGGAACGTTGGGGTTCTAACATTTAACTCTTTGAGGGCACTCCTCTGTTTTCATGGATGTTTGCGAAGAAAAAGCATTTCAGGATGCATCTTGTATACATTTCTCTGACATTAAATGTATCCTTGAAACCAGGCTGTAATGCAGCCGGTCAGCGCACTTTCCACAACACATCTATAAAAGTTTGCCAAAATTTCCAATGACATGCCAAATCTGCTCAGATTCCTGAGGAAGTAGAGGCGCTGTTGTGTTTTCTTCACAATTATATTTATATGATGGGTCCTCTGAGATAGTGACACCCAGGAATTTAAAGTTACTGACACTCTCCACCTCTGATCCTCTGATGAGGACTGGCTCATGGACCTCTGGTTTCCCTCTCCTGAAGTCTACAATCAGTTCCTTGCACATTGACTGAGAGGTTGTTGTTATTACACCACTCAGCCAAGTTTTCAATCCCCCTCCTGTAGGCTGATTCATCACCCCCTTTGATGTGGCCCACAACACTGGTGTCATCAGCAAACTTGTATATGGTGTTGGAGCTGTAGTTAGCCACACCATCATAGGAATGAAGTGAGTAGAGCAGGGGCTAAGCACATATCCCTGCAGTGGAGATTATGGAGAAGATGTTTTTGCCAATCCAAACTGACGGGGGTTTACAGTGAGGAAATCCAGCATCCACTTGCACAAGGGGGTACTGAGGCCCAGGTCTTGGAGTTTATTGATTAGTTTTGAGGGGATGATGGTAGTATTATGTGTACATCCAAACAGACAGTGAAATGTGTCATTTGCACTAACAACCAACACACCCAAGGATGTGCTGGGGGCAGCCTACAAGGGTCGCCACGCATTGCAGCACCAATGTTGCATACCCACAATGCTCAGCATATCAACACAATAGACAATAGGTGCAGGAGTAGGCCATTCAGCCCTTCGAGCCAGCACCACCATTCAATGTGATCATGGCTGATCATCCACAATCAGTACCCCTTTCCTGAGTTCTATCTAACTCTTTCTTGAAAGCATCCAGAGAACTGGCCTCCACTGCCTGCTGAGGCAGAGCATTCCATAGATCCACAACTCTCTGGGAGAAAAAGTTTTTCCTCAACTCTGTTCTAAATGGACTACCTCTTATTCTGTAACAACACAGAACCAAACAACAGAAACAAAACCACAACAACACAACATATGACAAAACCACAACAACACAACAGAGACAAACCACAACAACACAACAGAGACAAAACCACAACACAACAGAGACAAACCACAACAACACAACATATGACAAAACCACAACACAACAGAGACAAAACCACAACAACACAACATATGACAAAACCACAACACAACAGAGACAAAACCACAACAACACAACAGAGACAAACCACAACAACACAACAGAGACAAAACCACAACACAACAGAGACAAACCACAACAACACAACATATGACAAAACCACAACACAACAGAGACAAAACCACAACAACACAACAGAGACAAACCACAACAACACAACAGAGACAAAACCACAACACAACAGAGACAAACCACAACAACACAACATATGACAAAACCACAACACAACAGAGACAAAACCACAACAACACAACATATGACAAAACCACAACACAACAGAGACAAAACCACAACAACACAACATATGACAAAACCACAACACAACAGAGACAAAACCACAACAACACAACATATGACAAAACCACAACACAACAGAGACAAACCACAACAGCACAACAGAGACAAACCACAACAACACAACAGAGACAAACCACAACAACACAACAGAGACAAACCACAACAACACAACAGAGACAAACCACAACAGCACAACAGAGACAAACCACAACAACACAACAGAGACAAACCACAACAGCACAACAGAGACAAACCACAACAGCACAACAGAGACAAACCACAACAACACAACAGAGACAAAACCACAACAACACAACAGAGACAAACCACAACAACACAACAGAGACAAAACCACAACAACACAACAGAGACAAACCACAACAACACAACAGAGACAAAACCACAACACAACATATGACAAACCACAACAACACAACAGAGACAAACCACAACAGCACAACAGTGACAAACCACAACAGCACAACAGTGACAAACCACAACAGCACAACAGAGACAAACCACAACAGCACAACAGTGACAAACCACAACAGCACAACAGTGACAAACCACAACAGCACAACAGAGACAAACCACAACAGCACAACAGTGACAAACCACAACAGCACAACAGTGACAAACCACAACAGCACAACAGAGACAAACCACAACAGCACAACAGTGACAAACCACAACAGCACAACAGTGACAAACCACAACAGCACAACAGAGACAAACCACAACAGCACAACAGTGACAAACCACAACAGCACAACAGTGACAAACCACAACAGCACAACAGAGACAGAATCAGAATCAGGTTTGACATCACTGGCAGATGTCGTGGAATTTGTTGTTTAGCACCAGCAGTACATTGCAATAGATATGATAAATTACAATAAGTACATACAGTATATATATAAAATGAATTAATTAACAATAAAAATACTGACTTAGGGTTCATGGGTTTATTGTCCATTCAGAAATCTGATGGCAGATGGGAAAATCTGTCCCTACAACGCTGAGTGTGTGTCTTCAGGCTCCTGTAACTCCACCTTGATGGTAGCAATGGGTTGAGAGCATGACCTGGGTGACAGGGGCCCCTAATGACAGGTTATGCCTTTTTAAGGCATTTCATTTGGCATTTGGAAGATGTCCTCGATGCTGGGGTGTGGAGCCTATGGCGGAGCTGCTGAGTTGGTGACTTTCTGCAGCTCTTTCCGATCCTGTGCAGTGGCCCCTCCACACCAGATGTTGATGCAATCAATTAGAATGGTACATCTGTGGAAACCTGAGAAAGTCTTCAGTGACGTATCTTCTCCTCAGACTTCTGATGAAATACTGTTGCTGCAATGCCTTCTTTGTGATTACATTAATATGTTAGGCCTAGAACAGATCTGCAGAGATGTTGATAATAATAATAATAATAATAAGTACTTTATTATTACTTATAATAGAAGTTATGTCACCCTAAATGGGAATATTTGATGATTCCCATCGGAGCTGTGTGCAGAATTGCCACTTACCGGCGCCATCTTGTGAGAAGTCCCATTCCTCCCTCCACCCCCCAACCCATCTACAAAGACAGATCACTGGGGACCCGAGTCACCCCAACCACAAACTGTTCCAACTGCTACCAGCCAGGAAACGGTACCACAGCATAAAAGCCAGGACCAGCAGGCTCCAGGGTGGCTTCTTCCACCAAACCATCAGACTGCTTAACTCATGCTGACACAACTGTATTTCTATGTTATATTGACTGTCCTGTTGTACATACTATTTATTATGAATTACTATAACTTTCACATTGCACATTTAGACGGAGACATAAGGTAAAGATATTTACTCCTCATGTGTAGGCCTCTGTTAGTCTCGATAGACCATGGATTTGCTCCTTGGAAAGTTTTCAAGGTACAAGCCTAGGCAAAGTTGTTTTTTATGGAAGACTGGCAGCTGCCCATGCTGCACGTCTCCCCTCTCCATGCCACCGATGTTGTCCAAGGGAAGGGCATTAGCCTCATGTATATGAAGGATGTGAGTAATAAAGTCAATTCAATTCATTTCATTTCAATATAGTTCTCTAACCCCAGGTCAGACCATGTCGCTTCACCCTACAGACTCCAGTAGACTCAGACTTGCAGACACTGGGCTTGCTCCTACCCCAGCGAACTTGCAGAGATTCACAGTTGGGGCTCCAGCCGTCAGGGCCTCAAGCTCACAGTAACGTAGCGGTTAGCACAACACTATTACAGCTCGGCGTGTCAGAGCTCAGAGTTCAATTACGCCACCATCTGTAAGGAGTATGTGTGGTCTCCCTGTCACTGCATGGGTTTTCCTCCTGGTGTCCTGGTTTCCTCCCACAGTCCCAAAACATACTGGTTAGTCGGTTAATTGGTCATTGTAAATCGTCCTGGGATTAGGCTAGGGTTAAATAGGTGGGTTGCCGGTTGGCACGACTTGTTGAGGGACCTGTTTTGCGCTGTATCTCTAAATAAAAATAAATTAAATTAAACTCCAGACACGTCATTTTGCTTTAACTAGAGGGTCGCTGGCCCTCGTTTCTCCTGCCTGCAACACTAAAAGAACTGAGGCCAGAGAAAGTACACCAGGTGGATGACTTCAGTGTCCATCACCAAGTGTTTTGGTGTCAACACCACTGACCAGACAGGATGAGACCTGAAGGACATGGTCACTAGTTTGATTCTGTGGCAGATGGCAAGTAAAACCAACCAAAGGAATAAACCTCTTCCTCATGGGCATTTTCCCATGTCCATGACAGCATTGGGAGAAATGACCACTGCATATCCTTGTGGAGACAGAGTTACATCATCACACCAAGGACACCATCTTTCATGATATATGGCACTACGATTGTGCTGCTTATGACAGATTCAGAATAGATCAGGGAACTCCAAACCAAAATGTAGAAGGTGCTGTGTTACTGAGTCATGAATCACAAAGTAATACAGCGCAGAAACAGGCCCTTCAGCCCAACTTGCCCATGTTGACCAAGCTTGGCTTTGCCAGGTACACCATTTTACCTGAGAGCTTCATGCCAGCAAGGCATTTCATTGCAGCCTAGTGTACGAAACATGACAATAACCTAGTCTGAATCTGAATGAAGTCAGGCCTTCTCAGTGACAAAGCCAAGAAGGCTAGAACTTATTCAGATACAGACCCCAAAACTAAATTTAATTTTAAAAAACGCTGCCGGCATTTCAAGTACATTGGCATCTCTCTGAAACTCTGTCTACCCTATCTATGCCTCTCATAATTTTATAAACTTCTATCAGGTCTGCCTTCAGCCTCCTACACTCCAGAGAAAATAATCCCGATTTGTCCAACCTCTCTGTGTAGCTAATACCCTTCCTGTAATGGGACAATCAGACTGAGTTCAATGCTCAGATGCAGCCTCTCCAAAGTTTTATACCTCCGCAGCACACTTCCGCATTTTTGCACTCAATGCTTCACAAGCAGGCAGTATGTCTTCCTTAACACTCCATACATACGTGATTCCATTTTCAGGGAGCTGTGGACTTGGACTTCAAAAACTATCTGTATATCAATGCTATTAATGACCCTGCCCTTCACTATATATTTTCACCTTACATTTGACCTCCTAAAGTGCATTGCCGCACACTTGTTCAGATTAGACTCCATCTGCCATTCATTCAGCCATATCTGTAACTGATACATATCCTGCTGTAAGCCTCGACAACCTCTTTCACTGTCCACAATTCCGGTTACTGTGTCATCCGCAAAATTACTAACAGACCCATCTATATTTTCATTCAAGTCATTTATGTGTCACAAACAACAGAGACTCATGTATCGATCCCCCTGGAATCCTACTCATCATGTACCTCCGGCCAAAATAAAACCTTTCCACCACTACTCTCTGTATTCTACGGTCAATGAATTCTGAATTCAACCTGCCATGCACCTTAATCTTCTGGATCAGTTCTCAAAGAGGGGCCTTGTCAAATACCTTATTAATGTTCATGTAGATAACATCTACTACCCTTGGCCAATCACTTTGGTCATGTCAAAAATTCAATCAAGTCTGTAAGACATCCGCCCCATTCTGTCCCTAATTAACTCTCGGTTTTCCTTACAGCCCAGTTAGGGCAGCAATGAAGGTCCCCCATCTCTGACAGTGTTCACGGCTTCCTTCATCAGCAGCTTCCTCACGGTTTTCACGACTGTCAGTCATATAAGTCTGGGGTGGACACTCAGGGAATATTGTCACACTCAGATGTAGAAGGATGCTTCATTGCTGTTTCTATAACAATTCTGTTTAATCAGTCAGGGTTGTTAGCCCTGGGCTGAACCCCTGCCTGGAGGACTGGTGGACCACTCTTAGTCTGGCTCTACCCTTTGACTTGTTTGGCTTGGGTGACCCTACCAAGAGCTAAAGCATAAAGCCCTGACCCCAGCCAACCTAGCTCTCCAGGTCATTGAGGCACGCAAGCCTCCAAACCCAACGATAAGGTTGTGATCCAGTAGGAGGTTGGTTTTCCAATTGCAAAAGCCTTATTTCTGACAATCCTCTCCAATAGATTTCATTCCAGTGATGTGAGGCTCACTGGCCTATAATTCCCAAGGATCATCCCTATTTCATTTCTTGAACAAAGAGACAGCAGTAATTGTTCTCTAGTTCTCTGAGACCTCTTCTTGAGTGTCTTCGGTCATTTTGGAACAGGAAAGACATTCTTTACTGTTTGTTGCTGTGCTAGGGAGACCTCTTTTATGTTGGAGAGCTTTTTGAGAGAGCACAAGCCCCGTGCTTGGGATAAATTACAGAGAACCTCCGTTAAAGCTTTCGGGTGTGGGAGAAAACCAGAGCAGCTGGAGGAGACCCACACAGGCACAGGGAGAACACACAAATGGTGCCTGAGGTGAGGGTCAAACCCAGGTTGCTGGGTCTCTGCTAGCTGTGTCACTATGCTGCCCTTCGCGGTGGTCAGGGGAGATGGAGATGCTATTGCTGTCTGGGTGTCTGGTAAGTGGTAAGGTGTTGGATGGGGACGCAAGATGATTAATTGGGTAGTTTATTGGAGCAGGAGAGAATATTTCTGCCCTTTTTGAATTGGGAAGCAAAGCTGTTTCAGCAGTTCCTCAATGGAATTTATCCCCTTCCTCCTTTTGGGTGTCGCCAAGCCTGGGAAGTCCAGAAAAAGGGTATATAAAAAAAGCCTTGTAATAGTGTAAGCTTACCCCCTCTTTACAAAAGGATTCAGTCATCAACCTGCCCCCTAGATATAATTGTTTCACCTTGCCAAAGCCAACAGCAGGCACTGGGCAATATTAAACCTCGAATACTCCAGTTCCTCTTTGATTCAAGCCCATTCATTTCTGTGGGTTAAAGTTGCCCGACGTACAGTATATGCTAATGTATCAAAACCAGCACCGCAGAATCTTTATAGAACCAGCTACCTACATCAATATTATATCCGATTTTCAGTTTCCATTCAGAGTCTTGGAAAAATCGTTTTCACAGTCTAAAAAGGGTGGGAGAATAGGCGTGTTATCAACAATTACAGGGGGAGGGTCTGTGCAGCTGAGTAAGTGGGTCGAGCTGTGGTGAATGGAGATTAATTCAGTTAGGAGCTTGGTGTTGAATTTTGGAAAGTCAAATCAAGGTAGGGCTCTCACAGGGAATGGTGGGGCCCTGGGGAGGGTTAAAGAAGAGAAGGACCTTGGAATTCAAGTACCCAATCTCTGAATGTGAAGTCAGAGGTAGGCAGTTGTTGAAGAAGGCTTTTGGCAAACTGGGTTTCATCATTCAGGGCATTGAGTATAAAAGTTAGCAGGTCACAGTGTGGTTATTCTAGATGCTGGTGACACCATACTGGAGTATTATGTTTGACTTTGGTCACCATGCTGTAGGAAAGATGTTATGATACTGGAAGAAATGCAGAAAAGGTTGACAAGGATGTTATCAGGATTTGAGGGACTGTGTAATAGGGAAAGGCTGGGCAGGCTAGAATTTATTCCTTGGAGTGTAGCAGACTGAGGGGTGACCTTATAGAAGTGTATATAAAATTGTGAAGGACACAAATGGGATGAATGTAGACAGTCTTTTATCCAAGGTTGGAGAATCAAGAACTAAAGGGCATAGGAGTAAGGTGAGAGGTAAACAATTTTACAGGAAAGCTTTTTTTACAGAAGTTTATATGCATGTGGAATGAGCTACCAAATTGCAGAAGACAGGGTAACGAGTTTTAAAAGACGGTTGGACAGGTACATGGTCGACATGGACAAGCGCTGAGCAGACTGTGCCTGTGCTGTATGGCTTTATATAGAATCAGTCATTCATAAGACTTGCCCGCAAGCTTCTCCTTGGTCAACGAGTGTTGTCGTTGTCCATTTCACCTCCTGATTATTGACCACTTATCCCTGCACCATTCCCAGAGTTTTAAGTACCAGTCAGAAGTAGTTAGCACCCAATGAACTTAGAGAAGTTCTAGGAGAGTTGAGAAGAGTTGAAGTTTTAGTCATCAAGCTCAAAGAAAAAGTAGACTCCTCAAATTTGGCAAGACAAAGATGGTAAAGGCTGAAGGAGAAAGTAAAGCAACATTCAAAATGCTGAAGCAGGTTAGGCAGCATCCAAGGAGAGAAATAATCAACATCTCAGGCTGACGCCTGAGACACTGAGGATCCAGTCTAGGTGAAGGGTCTCGACCCGAAACTTCAACTGTCCAAGGATGCCACTTGACCTGCTGAGTTCTTCCAGCATTTTGTGAGTTTTGCTCCAGGTTCCATCGTCTGCACTCTCCTGTGTCTCCTGTGGTGTAAAGTGTATAAAGCCGGCCTGCACCAACACTTAAATTGCTGCCACTTGCCGCCATTGAAACTCGTCTCTTTGAGGTGAGTGGCATGTGTCCTCCAGCGGGAGCTCCTTCCAGTCGTTCAGGCAGGCTGCCGTCTCCTGCGTCGGGACCACAAGCACAGCAACTGCCTTATTCGATCAACTTCCCAAATGACAGGGAGGAGGAGGCAGGACTGAGAAACTGCTCCTCCAGCTGCCACATGACCTTAAAAGGAAAAGGTCACACAACCTTTTGGTGGGACTGTGATGGGAGACTTTAAGGTTTCATGAGCTAGCACTCTAAATAATATCTCCACCAAATCGCAGCTCGGTGCTGCCTGTTTAAACTTTCCACTGACGTATGGAGCTGGATGTTGCTGACATCTTAAGAAGTTAAAAATGAGAATTTACATCAGACATAAAAGGTTACATGTTAATTTATCTTAAAACAAGAACTGTAGACTTCACGTTGGAAAAGTTTGGAATTCTTCAGTGGTTCGGCAACTTTCCACTGACAAAGTTGGTGTTTGAATAGCAGAGAACTGCAGATGCTAGGGTTCCGAATAGGAGAATGCTGGAAATATTCACTATTCTCTTGCTGAATGTTTCCATCGCCTTTTCTTTATTTTGTGTGTTGCCATCGCAGTCAGCTCCCTCTGACGGGGGAGAGGCGGCTCAGTGAGTAAAATCACATTCAGCTTCTCACTGGAGCACAACGGGAGTGGAAAGGAACAGGCAGGAAGTGAGGAGCAGATGGAATTACTTTACCCACCCATTACAGGATAAGCGGAGGTTTCATTCTATTGAAGTTACGGAGCCAAGTATCAGGAGCACATCCAATAGGGAACAACATAATACTGCCTCTTTGCATCCTTTCCATATTCAAATTCACTTTTAATGATTTTAGTATTGCAAGAAATTTCTCGTAGAGAACATACATCCCAGATCTCTACAAAATGTTGAAAGTGGATAAACATTTTCTTGATCTGCCTCCTTTTAATAAAGTAAAATATGCCATATTTCCATGAATGAGCAACCATTTGTTCTGTGGATTAGTGAGATAGGGCTCTACACAGAAATCTGTTTTAAAGTTCTTATTTCTGAAGTATTCAAATGAGGAAAAATTGCGATGGCTTTGCATGTTCAAGACAAGATTTGGTTTGAACCACTCATGTCTCGAAATCACAAAGTTATCAGTTCAGGATTCACTTCAATGGACACACACAAAATGCTGTTGGAACGCAGCAGGACAGGCAACGTCTATAGGAAGAAGCACTGTCAACTTTTCTGGCCAAGACCCTTCGTCAGGACTAACTGAAAGGAAAGATAGTAAGAGATTTGAAAGTAGGAGAGGGAGGGGGAAATGCAAAATGATAGGAGAAGACCTGAGGGGGGTGGGGTGAAGCTAAGAGTTGGAAAGTTGATTGGCAAAAGGGATACAGATCTGGAGAAGGGAAAGGATCATGGGATGGGAGGCCTAGGGAGAAAGAAGAGGGGAGGGGAGCACCAGAGGGAGATGGCGAACAGGCAGAGTGATGGGCAGAGAGAGAAAAAAGGGGAGGAAGGGGGCAAAATATAAATAAATCAGGGATGGGGTAAGAAGGGGAGGAGGGGCATTAACGGAACATAAACATTGATTTCTCTAACTTCCGTTAATGCCCCTCCTCCCCTTCTTACCCCATCCCTGATATATTTATTTCAAATCTCTTACTATCTTTTCTTTCAATTAGAGGCTACCCAGATGGAATATAAGATCTCCAACCTGAGAGTGGCCTCATCATGGCACAAGAGGAGGTCATGGACTGACATGTCAGAATGCAAATAGGGATGGGAATTAAAATGATTGGGCTCCGGGAAATTCTACTTTTTGCAGATGGGGCCAAGGAGTTCAACAAAGCAGTCCTCTAATCGACATCGGGTCTCACCAATGTAGAAGAGGCCATATCTGGAGTATCTGGAGTAGATGACCCCAGAAGATTCAAAGGTGAAGTATTGCCTCACCTGGAAGGACTATTTGGGGCCTTGAATGGAGGTGAGGGAGGAGGTGAATGGGCATGTGTAACATTCCTGTCTCTTTCAGGGATACGTACCAGAAGGAAGATTGGTGGGGAGGGACAAATGGATGAGTGAATCATGGAGAGAGTAATGCCTGCAGAAAGCAAAGAGTGTTGGTGGGGTGGGGGTGGTAATATGCTTGGTGGTAGAATTCCTTTGAGAAGTTGGAAGGGGAGATTATCTCTGTGGTAAAGTTCTTGACTACAGATATCCACAAACAGCAATACTCTCCTGTATGGATCAGAGATGGCAGCATGCCAATTCTTTGGGAACTACCTGGCATGCATTCACCAGCATTATTTGGATTGTCATGATGGATGATGTATACATTCCCACAAACGTCATCACTCTTACAGTGATGGATCTTTCTAAAGCTATACATGCAGCAGACTTTATTTCACTGGGCAAATTAATGAGGAAATGAAAGGACTCACACCCTTGTTGAGCTTTCCATTGCGGCTGTATCTTTCAAAATGTCACCAAATGGCACAGACAACTCGGCTGGCACCAATTATTATTATTGTATTTAAAGAATAAATATTTGTCACAGAATCTGGGAGAATTCCCTTCTTCTTCAAGATATATCATCACGATTTCTTTGTAATGATCGGATGGGCAGATAGACCCTGTGTTTGAAAGATCTAATAGATAATTTATAGATCAAAAGGAAATTACAGTGACACAGGAGCATTACAAGTGCACAGATAAGTAAATATAAGAAGAGAAGTAAGAAAAAATAAAAATATAAGATATCTCAAAAAGTCTGACAGGCGTGGGTCATCACTTCCCCAGCTATAGGTTGACTTATTATAGAGTCTAATGGCTGAGGGTAAGAATGACCTCATATAGCACTCTTTGGAGCAGTGCAGTTGTTGTAATTTATTACTAAATGTGCTCCTCTGTTCAGCCAAGGTGGCATGCGGAGGGTGAGAAACATTGTCCAGAATTGCCAGGATATTCCGTGGGGTCCTTTGTTCTACCACAGTCTCCAGTGTGTCCAGTTTGACTCCTATAACAGAGCCAGCCTTTCTAATCAGTTTACTGAGCCTGTTGGCATCACCCGTGTTGACGCCATTGTCCCAGCACACCACCGCATAGAAGATTGTACTGGTGACAACAGACCGATAAAACGTGTGAAGGAGAGGCCTGCATACTCCAAAGGACCTCAGCCTCCTCAGGAAGTAGAGGTGTCTCTGGCCCTGTGTTGGTGCTCCACTCAAGTCTGTCATCCAGGTGTACCCCCAAGTATTTGTAGGTCTTCACCACATCCACATCCCCACCATCAATAGTAACAGGCAGCAGTGCAGTCTTAGTCTTTCTAAAGTCCATCACCATCTCCTGTCTTACTAATGTTGAGCTGCAATGATTCATCTTGTGCCATTTGACAAAGTCCTCCACCAGGGCCCTGTGTTCATCCTCCCGTCCTCCCTTTATACACCCAACTATTGCTGAGTCATCAGAGAATTTCTGCAGATGACGTGACTCAGTGTTCTATCTAAAGTCTGAGGTATACAGGAAGGGAGCCAATACACTTCCCTGTGCTGCTTATATCCATGTCTGACACACAACTCTGAAGCCGTACAAACCGTAGTCTGCCAGTCAGGTAGTCTATTATCCAGGATACAATGGAAGAGTTAACCTGCATTGAACAGAGCTTTTCCCCCAACAATGATGGCTGTATGGTATTGAAGGCACTTGAGAAATCAGAAAACACGATCCTCACAGTGCTGCCATGTGCCATGTGCTGCCAGTGCTGGATGGATAAACAACCAGTGTGCAAAAGACATCAAACAGTGCAAATACAAAAATAAATAAAATGAATAAATAAACAATAAATATCAAGAACATGAGATGAAGAGTCCTTGAAAGTGAGTCCATAGGTTTTGGGAATAGTTTAGTGATGGGGCAAGTGAAGTTGAATGAAGTCAATCCCCTCTGGTTCAAGAGTTTGATGGTTGAGGGGTAATAACTGTTCCTGAACCTGATGGTGTATCCAAATGGGAGTAGGCTCTGTTCTGTAGGGAGATGACAGCACCATCGACTCCAATGTGCTCCTGGTAGGCAAATTGCAGGGAATCAAGGGCTGATCTGACCAGGTGTTTGTGGGAAAGGGTACATCATCTATCATGTTAACTTTGTCAACTAGCTTACACTTTACAGTCACGCATATAGATCTTCTTTCGACTGACTCTTTCCTTTCATTTGCCGGAGTTTCCAGTATCATATTTGTAACATCTGGTATGATCTGTTAAATTCAGGAAACTTACCGTTAAGAGGTGATGGAAACATGGAATCTTATAGCACAGAGCTCATCCAAAGAACTGCCGTGGTTCCAAAGGGTGGCTCACCACCACTTTCTCAACAGCAATTGAGATGGACAATTTAATACTGGCACTGTCTTAAAAAAATAAATAATTTAAAAATAACTTGTCAATTCATTGAGTTATTGCTCTGTCAGCTCTTTGACAAATTTTCTATTTCAGTAACATGCCAAAACTTTTTCTATGATTGAGTGCTCTTCAAACACATACTCAATTGTCTTCTGAAAGTTCCAGTGGAATAATACCAATACAACTTCAGGCAATTGTCCCAAATCTTAACTATTGTACGTATGAGAAAAATTTCACCTCATTTCTCCTCTAGTTACTTTGCCAAGTAGTTTAGATCTATGGCTTATAATAAGTGCCCACATACCAATAGAAATAATTCCTCCTTCTCTATTTAACAAAGCCACATGCTGCTTAGATGCTTGAATTAGTACCCTCACTGCCTTCTGTATGAAGAGCAAGCCCAGACTCTCCAAGCTCTCCACTTTTTCAGCCCAGTAACCATCCTAATGAAGACCCTTTACATGTTTTAAAGCACAAAGTTCAAAGTAAATTTATTATCAAAGTACATATGTGTCACTATATACCACCCTGAGATTCATTTTCTCACAGACATACTCAATAAACCCAAGAAACGTGCAATGAAAGATTGCACCCAAATGGATGGATAAACAACCAGTGTGCAAAAGACATCAAACAGTGCTAATACAAAAATGAATAAAATGAATAAATAAACAATAAATATCAAGAACATGAGATGAAGAGTCCTTGAAAGTGAGTCCATAGGTCTTGGGAATAGTTTAGTGATGTGGCAAGTGAAGTTGAATGAAGTTAATCCCCTCTGGTTCAAGAGTTTGATGGTTGAGGAGTAATAACTGTTCCTAAACCTGATGGTATGAGTCCTGAGGCTCCTGTACCTTTTTTCCTGTTGGAAGCAGTGAGAAGAGAGCATGGCCTGGGCGGAGGGGGTCCCTGATGATGGACACTGCTTTCCCACAACAGCGTTCTGTGCAGATGTGCTCCATGGTGGGGTGAGGACTTTACCCGTGATGAACTGGGCCACATTCACTAGTTTTTGTGGGATTTTCTGTTTAAGGGTATTGTTGTTTCCATACCAGGCTGTGATGCAACCAGTCAATATACTCTTCACTACACATCTATAGAAGCTTGCAAAGTAAAGCCAAATCTTCGCAAACCTCTAAGGAAGTCAAGGTGTTGCCGTGCTTTTTTCATAATGGCACTTACGCTCTGGCCCCAGGACAGATCCTCTGAAATGATAATGTCATTTAAAGTTTCTAACTCTCTCCTCCTCTGATTCTCCAATGAGGACTGGCTCATGGATCTCCAGTTTCTTTCTCCTGGAATCAATAATCAGCACCTTGCTGACATTAAGTAGGAGGTTGTAGTTGTGGCACCACTCAGCCAGATTTCCAGTCTATTCTAAAGAGTGGAGGTCAGGGATGGACATGTTTTTTTTTGCAGCACTGTAGCAAATAAGTGGTGGTAATGATGCAAAGGTCTAATTTTCTGTAATTATCACTCTATTTATTCTGACCACAAATCGCAAGCTATAAGCACTAGTAATCTCAAGGAAAACAGCATAGCAAATTGGGCTGTCAATCATAATGAACACATGCAAAAAGAATTAACATTTTGTTCAATGTACACCAGCCCTGATCCTAATCTGCATGACTCTGGGACAGCAATGTTTGGAATCAATACTGAAGCCCCCTCAAACTACCATCTCCTAACAGGATACGCTTGTTGTCAAGGTCACCTTGGCAGCCAGACAACAGGTCCCTAACCTATCCTGAGGTTGCAGGCATGGCTGCAAATTCTGGAATATTTCTGCAGTAGAAGGTCAAGTTTACAATTGGTCTTCATCACTGAAGTTTGGACAGAAAAAGTAGCCCTGAAAACACTGTAGATGCAACCCCTTCAATCTATGTCTATAAATTATATTAAGTATTTACATTTATTGTTTTTAAACTATTATTGTGGATTTTGTGCTGTATTAGATCTGGAGTAAAAATTATTTAATTGTCCTTTACTGGAAATGACATTCAACAATCTTGAATCTTACTGAGAGATTTCCAGCACCTTCTTCCTTTACCCTTCTCTGGAAAGATTTCTTGTTTTTGTGGCTGACCCTCATTCCCACAGTCACAATCATTACCAAGGGGAGACCCTACTAGATCACCGCTGTCTGCAAGAAACATATTGGTCCCAGCCTTCTCGACCACCAAGAAAGAAATCGTGCACCAGTCAGTCCCCTCTCTCTGCAACAGAAACCTGAAACAACAACCAAGAAATCATAACATGTGGCACTACAACATCCAGCAGAGAAGAATGATCTGGCTTTATTGTTACAAATACTTGACAAGTACAGGCAGGGCTGGTCCCTCATTATGCTTTCTCGGCTCAGTGAGTCAGAGGAGGTGTCAAGTGAAGCGTGGATGTCCAAGGAATGAACGCTGGCTTCAAATCAGCATTGCTAGGTGTTTCGAACCCTGAGCTGCCTACACAGCACACTTGTGGCAGATATGGAACTACAATGGCGGGCAGGCTGCCTTCCTTGCCGATGGAATTCAAAGGGGTGGACTGCAAACACCTGAGCATCTGTTGAAGTAGCTGAATGGAACTCAGAGGTTTTAAGGGGCTCAGTAACTGCAAGGCCAGATTAATTTTGGTTAAGTACACTGGATGGTAGGTCAGTCAAGTTGTGTGCATAACATATTGAGGCATAGTTCAAAGTTGAAAGAAAACTTTATTATCAACGTCACTATATACTACCCTAAGATTCATTTTCTTGCAGGCATTCACAATAGAGTCAATGAAATACTGAACATACGGTGGGACAAACACGGAATGTGCAAAGGATCATAAAATATGCAAAGCCAAAAAAGAAGAAAACAATACTAATAAATAAATAATATTTACCAATTTTGGTATAACTCACATTGACTGCAACTTGAAAGGGCAGTAGGGCCTGAAACGTTCACGTATTATAGAAGAATGCAAAATAGGAAGATCACGATTTCAATCCTCCTAAAATAGCGATGGGACAGTGCGCTGCCAAAATGAGCTCGTGGAACCAATTGACATCATGAGAGGACCCAACAGTACAGCAGCTGGAGGAGCCCCATGTCCCAGCACCCTTGCTTTCTTAATGCTTAATGACTGAGTGGTAGGAAGGCTGGGTACGGAGATTTACCAATGTTTGTTATTGGATTACCACTATGAGGGCAGGAGTGAATACTTCCATTGAAGAACCTCTTGCTCTTTCTGCTGACCACAGTGCAATATATCTGAAGGACAAAGGAAGTTCCCAGTTAGAAATGGAAGAAGAAAATATTGAAGACATTTTTATTTTTGAAGTATGAAGGCACAGAGTTTTGCAACAGATGAGAGCCATACAGCAGCCACAGAACACATCAATGACAGAACAGCCTTGCCAGTGGTAATATCGGTCTTTCCACACTGATTCCAAGATCCTAAGTAACAATTTGCAGCGGATCACTGAATCCGCCATTCTGTGAAAGCACATCCATCTCCTTCGCCATGCAGTAGAAAGCACTTGACAATGCAAGTGCAAGGATTCTCAAGGACAGTGACGGTTGTTAGAATGAAATAGACCTCAGAAAGTAAATGTCATTGTACTCACCTTGCCTGCCCTGCTGAGGTCATTGAAGAAACTCCTGCATTGCATTCAAAAGAACTGAACCTCATATCCTCTGATGAAGGGTCCCAGCCCAAAAGGTCGAATGTTTATTCCTCTTCATAGACACTGCCTGCATTTTGTGTGTTTTAATGAAAATGCTCAACAGCTCAGGCAGCTTGAATGGAAAGAAAAACAGTCTTCAGCATGAAATGACAATGCTGTTTCTCTATCTGCAGATGCTTCCTGACTTCCTGCGTGCTGCTGGCATTTCCTATTTCCATTTTTTCTTCCCATTATGGGAAAACTGTAACTCTTTCTGTGTTATTTATATTGCTGTCAAATGCTATTGCTGAGAGGAATCTGCGAATCAGGACAGACACTTTGCCTGTGAGTACTCCATTGCAATATTGGTTCTCTCTCCTTCTCAAATCTAATGTTTTCCATTTGCATATTTAGAGTGTTCTTTTAAATACTTGGGATCTTGCCTGCCAAGCCGTCTGACAGTGGTTCAATGTGAAAGCCAAAAGTAAAATCATAACAAAGTAGCTGAATCTAAACTCCACAGACTGATGCCTGGCCTCTTAAGTTTCTTGCAGCTCACTAATCCTTCCTACATCCCCAGCATACTTCCAAATTAACAAACCGGTTTTATAAATTCTATGCTTCTAAATTTTGGGTTTGAAGTAATGTAACACTAGCTTGGATAAGCAGTTAAACAGAATTAATTTATAGTTTGAGAGATGCAATGGAGACATGGAGCTGAGAGAGAGAGATTTATCTTTAAAGGAGATATTTAAATTTCTTTTAGAAAGTCCCAAAATATTTTACAGCCAATGATATACTTTCCCAGCACCATCACTGTCATGATGGAGGAAGCAAAACAAATCGGAATAACAACCGGAAGACAGGGATTAATTTTACTTCCTTTTGAATTAGTTTGACGGGATGACTTTCTGTTTGCCTGAGCAGCTGCAGAAGGCTTGAATGCAAAGTTTCATCTGACACGCAGCACATCCAGCAGTGTAGCCCCCATTAGTGTAGGTGAGAAATATAATTATCACTCTCCCGGATGGAGAGACGTGTCTTCCACTTTGCCTATTCAGATTAACCCATCAAATTGGATATTGGAATTAACTCTTGTGTAATGGAATTGTGTCTCTCAAAATGGACATCTTTTTCTCCAGGGTTATATCCCACATATTGGGTGTTTAATGATACAATTGCATGATAGGTATTCTGACTGTACCTGTCACTGGCACTCTGCATCCAACACAGAGTTTCACCTGTTCACAGTCTACGACAAGGTTAGGAAAGCCAAAGTTACTCTTAAGGATTGGAGCTGGCAGAGGTGGTGCATAGTATCAACTAATTAAACTAGGACACAAAGGACAAAGAAATGCTCTATAAAAAAAGATGATAAAGCCACTGACAGTAAAGCTGGGAATTATTTTAAAGCAACTGATAGCATTATGTAAACAATACTTCTATAAAGAAAAGTGTACGTATGTAAACTTAAGATCTTGAAACATTGTCAGATTTTGCAAAGAGTTGACAGCAGCAGATCCCCATTGCATTTATTCTCTCCAATAATGAGTCAAAATGTGCTGTGTCCTACAATGCCTAATGTGAACATGCTGTACCGCAGCCTGATTAAGAGGAAATGTATGTACGAGCACGATGATGGACGAGGGGCTCCCTTAAGTGCATGAGGCTCTTTATGAGTGCGTTAGCGCTGGAAGTGGAATGTTGAATATGATTATTCCAATCAAACCGGTACACACAGTACTCTTGCAGCTAATGTCCCTGGCCCCCGGTCAGGCACTTAGGCCGCCAAAAAATAAGGTATTTTCTTCTGGTTGAGCCACTTTCTGGTGCGCAGGAAAGGTGATGGGGAGGTGCGTTCCATTGCCACGAGCCACTGTGGGCCCCAGCCTGCTGTGGCTCGGAAGCAAGCTGCAGTCAGGAGCTTATTATACTGGAGCGAGGGAGATTGGAGGTCTTTACAGCACGAGTGCACAGGATCGTGGCAAAAGAGCTGAATAAAGCTGCTCCTCACAGTGCCTTCCCTTTAATAAGATATACAACATACCTAAACATATCTAAAGAGAGGATAGGCAGGTGTTAGAGAAAGGACGCACTCAGACCAATAGTTTGAGATGTGTCTATTTTAATGCGAGGAGTATTATGAACAAAGCGAATGAGCTTAGAGCGTGGATCAACACCTGGAGCCATGAGGTTGTGGCCATTACAGAGACTTGGATGATGCAGGGGCAGGAATGGCTACTTCAAGTTCCAGGCTTCAGATGGTTCAGGAAGGACAGGGAGGGAGGCAAAAGAGGTGGGGGCGTGGTACTGTTGATCAGGGATAGAGTCACGGCTGCAGAAAAGGAGGAAGTCATGGAGGGATTGTCTACGGTGTCCCTGTGGGTGGAAGTTAGGAACAGGAAGAGGTCAATAACTCTATTGGGTGTTTTCTTATAGATCACCCAATAGTAACAGGGACATCGAGGAGCAGATAGGGAGACAGATTCTGGAAAGGTGTAATAATAATAGGGTTGTTGTGGTAGGAGATTTTAATTTTCCAAATATTAATTGGCATCTCCCTAGAGTGAGGGGTTTAGATGGGGTGGAGTTTGTTAGGTGTGTTCAGGAAGGTTTTTGACACAATATATAGATAAGCCTACAAGAGGAGAGGCTGTACTTGAGCTGGTATTGGGAATTGAACCTGGTCAGGTGTCAGATCTCTCAGTGGGAGAGCATTTTGGAGATAGTGATCATAATTCTATCTCCTTTACCATAGCATTGGAGAGGGATAGGAACAGGCAAGTTAGGGCAACATTTAATTGGGGTAAGGGGAAACATGAGGTTATCAGGCAGGAACTTGGAAGCACAAATTGGGAACATATGTTCTCAGGGAAACATACGGAAGAAATGTGGCAAATATTTGGGGGATATTTGCATGGAGTTCTGCATAGGTACATTCCAATGAGTCAGGGAAGGTAGGATACAGGAAACATGCTGTACAAAGGATGTTGTAAATCTAGTCAAGAAGAAAAGAAGAGTTTACAAAAGGTAAATGATAGAGATCTAGAAGATTATAAGGCGAGCAGGAAGGAGCTTAAGAATGAAATTAGGAGAGCCAGAAGGGGCCATGAGAAGGCCTTGGTGGACAGGATTAAGGAAAACCCAAAGGCATTCTCTAGATATGTGAACAGCAAGAGGATAAGACATGAGAGAATAGGACCAATCAAGTGTGACGGTGGAAAAGTGTGTATGGAACCGGAGGAGATAGCAGAGGTACTTAATGAATATGTTGCTTCAGTATTCACTATGGAAAAAAAATCTTGGCTACTGTATGGATGACTTGCAGTGGATTGAAAAGCTTGAGCATGTAGATATTAAGGAAGAGGATGTGCTGGAACTTTTAGAAAGCATCAAGTTGGATAAGTCACCGGGACCAGATGGGATGTATCACAGGGTACCGTGGGAAGCGAGGGAGGAGATTACTGAGCCTCTGGCAATGACCTTTGCATCATCAAAGAGGTTCCATAGGATTGGAGGTTTGCGGATGTTGTTCCCTTATTCAAGAAAGGGAGTAGAGATAGCCTGGGAAATTATAGACCAGTGAGTCTTACTTCAGTGGTTGGTGATGGAGAAGATCCTGAGAGACAGGATTTATGAACATTTGGAGAGGCATAATATGATGAGGAATAGTCAGCATGGCTTTGTCAAAGGCAGGTCATGCCTTACGAGCCTGATTGAATATTTTGAGGGTGTGACTAAACACATTGATGAAGGTAGAGCAGTAGATGTAGTGTATACGGATTTCAGCAAGGCATCTGATAAGGTACCCCATGCAAAGCTTATTGAGAAAGTAAGGGGGCATGGGATCCAAGGGGACATTGCTTTGCGGATCCAGAAATGGCTTGCCCACAGAAGGCAAAGAGTGGTTATAGACGTGTCATATTCTTCATAGAGGCCAGCGACCAGTGGTGTGCCTCAGGGATCTGTTCTGGGACCCCGAATCTTTGTGGTTTTTATAAATGATCTGGATGAGGAAGTGGAGAGATGGGTTAGTAAATTTGCTGATGCCACAAAGGTTAGGGGTGTTATGGACAATGTGGAGGGCTGTCAGAGGTTACAGCGGGACATTGATAGGATGCAAAACTAGGCTGAGAAATGGCAGATGGAGTTTGACCCAGGTAAGTGTGAGGTGGTTCATTTTGGTAGGTCAAATATGATGTCAGAATATAGCATTAATGGTAAGACTCTTGGCAGTGTGGAGGATCAGGGGGATCTTGGGGTCTGAGTCCATAGGACACTCAAAGCTGCTACATAGGTTGACTCTGTGGTTAAGAAAGCATACGGTGTATTAGCCTTCATCAATCGTGGGACTTAGTTTAGGAGCCGAGTGGTAATGTTGCAGCTATATAGGACCCCGGTCAGACCCCACTTGGAGTATTGTGCTCATTTCTGGTCACCTTACTTATCCTGAAAGAAACAGAGAGCCACCCAAAGGACTAAAACTTTATAACTGTGTAGTTAGTTATAAACTTATTATTTGGAATATGGGTTTCTGAAAGGGAAATGTACCATTTTATACATGTACGGTTTTATGGCGTATTAATATAAAGGGGGAAGAAGTGTAACGTCTGGGTCTATTTCTCTTAGAGCAACGACCCCCCCCCCCACCGTCCCCTAACATTCTGTGCTGATTCGTTTTGTGCGCATGTGCATCGCCCTCCTGCGTCGAAATGTGAATACACCAGTTAAAGCCATCTTCTGCGTGTGTGCTTTCCTTTAACTGATATGTAGTTGTGCACAGACACAACAGCCTGGATGGTGGAAGTCCTTGGTAATCGATGCTGCTTTTCTGTACAGTGCTCCTTGTAGATGTGCTCAATGGTGGGTGGTGGGGCTCTTCCTGTGACGGACTGGGCAGTATCCACCAATTTCTGTTGGCTTTTCCATTCTTGGCCACTGGTCTTTCCATACCAGGCCGTTGTGCAACCAGTCCGGATACTCCCCACTGTGCACCTCCAGAAATTTGTCAAAGTTTTAGACGGCATGCCGAATCTGTGGAAATTTCTCAGAAAGCAGAGGTGCAGCCACACCTTGTTTGAATTGCCTCTTACATACTCATGATTGGACAGATCCTCTGAAATGATAACGCCAAAGAATTTAAAGTTACCCACCCTCTCCAGCTCTGATCCTCCGGTGAGGACTGGCTCATGGACATCTGATTTCTTCCTGCTGTAGTCAAAGAAACAGCTCTTTGGTTTTGCTGATGTTGAGTGAGAAGTTGTTGTTATGGCACCATTCATCTAGATTTTCAGTCTCCCTGTAAATTGATTTCCCACCAGCTTTGATTCAGCCAACAACAGCGGCGATGTCAGCAAATTGGAATATGGCATTGGAGCAATCCTTGACCTGACTGTCATGAGTATAAAGCGAGTAAAGCAGGGGATGAAGTACACTGCTTTGTGGTGCACCAGGCTGACAGTGATTGTGGAAGAGATACCATTGTCATTCTGAAATGACGAGCGTCTATTAGTGAGGAAATTGAGGAACAATTTGCACAAGGAGGTGTTGATGTCTAGATGTTGAAGTTTATTGATTTATTGATTGGACTGTTGAATACTGAGCTGTGGTCAGTGAAGAGAATCCTGCTGTGTGTACCTTCCCAGTCCAGATGTTCTCAGGCTGAGCGAAGCGCCAATGAATGACATCAGCTGTGACGTGTTGTGATGGTGGGCAGATTGGAGCAGATGCAAGTCACACCTCGGGCAGGACTTGATATGTTCCAACACCAGTGGAAGTAAGGGCTACTGAATGATAATCATTCAATCAGGTTACCTCACTCTTCTTGGATACTGGTATGACCGATCCCTTCTTGAAGCAGGTGGGTACCAAAGGTTAAAGATAACAGTAAATTCCAGCCAGTTGATTAGCATAGGTCTTTAGTTTTCGGCCAAGTACACTGTCTGGACTGGATGATTTTCCTGGGTTCACCCTGCTGAAGGATGCTCTCATGTCATCCTCAGAGACTGAAATCATGGGTCATCAGGGGCTTTGGGAGTTCATCCAGGAGTGAAATCTCAATTGATATTAGAGTAAGTTAAAAGCTTAGCACAACATTCTGCGATGAAGGGCCTGTACCGTGGTTTAGTGTTCTATCTCACTTCTTGTAATTTCTTTCCCTTTCCTGCACATTAATACCCCTTCCCTGCCCTAGGCATCTGTCCCCTGCCTTCCTAACTCCCTACTGCTTACCCCTATTTTTGTCTCCACTTCCCATTCCATTTTACCCTCCCTCCCTATTCCTCATTATTACCTTCCCACCCTCCACTTCCCTTCCAGCAACTCTCTTACTGATGTGTCCTCTCTGCCTTCCTCACAAGACTTCATCGAAGATGAGGATATTAAAGTCATGCTCAGGGGGAGCCATCTGCTGAAGATCAGGTCTCGATCATGGATGAAATTCCACTTTCACAAACTGAAGGATGACTGCCAGACATTGTGGTACAGCTCACAAAAGAACTTCAAATGGGTCAGGAACCAAATCTGTGAGTGTCTTGCAAGTCTTGGAGGGATGGTGGGACAGGAAGAGCACTTAAAGAAAGTTAAGAAATGTATTTGTCCAAGGGGCCAACGATGCCAGTGATTAGACCTTGATACATCGTACCACACCATGTTGAAATCAGTAGATTTTCTGCCTCAAGGCAGCTGTGAGCTGGACAAAAGCAGCAGAATAAATAAAATAAAATTTATTTTATTTTGTTTTGAGATACAACATAGAACAGGCCTTTCTGTCCCAACACCTATCCTATTTAACAATAGCCCACTGACAAGACAATTTACAATGACTAGTTAACTAACTAACCGGTATGATTTTGGACCGTGGAGGAAAGCACACCACCCAGAGGGAACCCACTTGCTCACAGGGAGTACGTGTAAACCGATTACAGATGGTGTAAGAATTGAAGTCAGAAATCCGATGCCCCGAGCAGTAATATCATCCTGGTAACCGCTACGCTAGAGTGATGCCCTTTGACCTTTATGCTGTCTGTGGAGAGTTTGTACATTCTCCAAACACCTGTGTTTGCCCTGGGAAATTCAGTTTCCTCTCACTGTTTAATATTTCTTTTTATTGCCACACATTATGAGAGGTAGTGTAAAAATTTGTTTTGCTTGATCACTTTACACTAAATTCTACTTTGACAGATGGAGTTCAACCGGATAAGTGTGAGGTGTTTCACTTTGGTAGGTCAAATATGATGACAGAATATAGTATCAATGGTAAGACTCTTGGCAGTGCGGAGGATCAGAGGGATCTTGGGGTCTGAGTCCATAGGACACTCAAAGCAGCTGCGCAGGTTGACTCTGTGGTTAAGAAGACATACCGTGCATTGGCCTTCATCAACCGTGGGATTGAGTTTAGGAGCCGAGAGGAAATGTTGCAACTATATAGGACCCTGGTCAGACCCCACTTGGAGTACTGTGCTCAGTTCTGGTCACCTCACTATGGGAAGGATGTAGAAACCATAGAAAAGGGAGCAGAGGAGATTTACAAGGATGTTGCCTGGATTGGGGAGCATGCCTTATGAGAATAGGTTGAGTGAATTCTGCCTTTTCTCCTTGGAGCGAAGGAGGATGAGAGGAGACCTGATAGAGGTGTACAAGATGATGAGAGACATTAATCGTGTGGATAGTCAGAGGCTTTTTCCCAGTGCTGAAATGGTTGCCAGGAGAGGACATAGGTTTAAGGTGCTGGGGAATAGGAACAGAGGAGATGTCAGGGTTAAGTTTTTTACACAGTAAGTGGTGAGTGCGTGGAATGGGCTGCCGGCGGTGGTGGAGGTGGATACGATGGGGTCTTTAAAGAGGCTCCTGGACAGGTACATGGAGTTTAGAAAAATAGAGGGCTATGGGTAAGCCAAGGTAGTTCTAAGGTAGGGACATGTTCGGCACAGCTTTGTGGGCCGAAGGGCCTGTATTGTGCTGTATGTTTTCTGTGTTTCTATGTTATTGTTTCTCAGACTACAGCAGCTGAGATTTCTTACATATGAGCAGCAGCCACAAAGCCTTCAGTTCATTTTTGTCGGTTTATCATTATCACATGTACCGAGGTACAGTGAAAAGCTTTTGTCCTATGTGCCTTCCAGACAGATTGTGGCGTTCATCATAACATCGAGGTGGTAAGAATAAAACAGCATGCAGAATATAGCTTTGCAGTCACAGAGTGCAGACAATCCAAATGAAATGCAAGGACCAAAATGAGGTAGAGCGGCGAATGAAGAGTTCAAGATAGCCAGATACTTTATTTATCCCAGAGGAAATTACAGCATCACAGTAGCATTACAAGAGCACAGATATACAAATATACAAATATTAGGAGAGAAGAAGAAAGAATAAAAAATAAGTTACCTCAAAGAGTCTAACAGGAGGAGGTCACCACTTCCCTGGCTCTAGGTTGACTCATTATATAGACTAATGGCCAAGGGTAAGAATAGCCTCATATAGCACTCTTTGGAGCAGCGTGGTTGTCTTAGTCTATTACTAAAAGTGCTCCTCTGTTCAGCCTAAGTAGCATGCAGAGGTTGAGAAAAGTTGTCCAGAATTGCCAGGGTTTTCCATAGGGTCCTTTGTTCTACCACAAAGTGTGTCCAGTGATTCCTATAACAGAGCCAGCCTTTCTAATCAGTTTATTGAGCCTGTTGGCATCACCCATGCTGATGCCGTTGCCCCAGTATTGCCACCGCATAGAAGATTGTACTGGTGGCAATAGAGAGTTACATCCTTTAGCATATGAGAGATCCATTCAGAAGTCTGATAACAGTGGGAGAGATCTGCCCATTTAAAACTGAATCTTAAACAATTTAAAAGTTACATGCAAGTCTCTCTGACACCAACATTCCACTCCACACTCCAGGATGAATCACAGCCATACTTGCTGATTGATATTTAAAGTTTATGTGACATTAAAGGGAATGTATTGGCCTTCAACTGCAGAAAAAACTTGGCTAGCAGAGCTGAAGTTACCTTTACCTCAGTTACTTTCATATCGGATTACTTCCATATAAAATAAACACGGAAAATGCTGAAGATAATCATTAGGTCAGACAGGCAGCACTTGTGGAGTGGGAAAAACAGAGTTAACATTTCAAGTCAATGATCTTCCATCAAAGCTTTTCTATAACTACATTTGTCTGGTGCCACAATGAAATGCCCAATGGCTCATCCAAGGAGTGTTTATTAAATAAAGTATGGCACTCACCTACCTAAAAGAAAATTCTAGCTCACATGAAACACACACAAAATGCTGGAGGAACTCAGCAGGCCAGGCAGCATCTATGGAAAAGATTATAGTCAACGTTTTGGGCCGAGACCCTTCATCAGGACTGGAGAAAGAAAGCACATCTGTAGAAGTTTATCAAAGTTTTAGATGATGTGCCAATTCTTTGCAAATTTCTAAGAAAGTAGAGGTGCTACTGTGCTTTCTTTGGAATAGCACTTACATGCTGGACCCAGGACAGATCCTCCAAAATGATTAACACCAAATAATTTAAGGTTTCTGACTCTCTCCATCTCTTATCCCCCAATGAGGATTGGCTCTTGGACCTCCAGTTTCCACCTCCTGAGTTCAATAATCATCTCCTTGGTCTTGCTGACATTGAGTAAGAGGTTGTTGTTCTGGCACCACCCAGCCAGATTTTCAATCTCCCTCCAATATGCCTATTTGTCACCAACTTTGACTTGGCCAATGACAGTGGTGGCATCAGCAAACTTAAATATGGCATTGGAGCTGTGCTTAGCCACGCAGTCGTAAGTGTAAACTGAGTAGAGCAGAGGGTGAACCTGTGCTGACGGTGATTGTGAAGGAGATGCCACCAATCTGAACTGACTGGCGTCTCCAAGTGACACTAAGCCTTCAGTACAGCCAATGAACTAGCAGGCAAGCACTGGTTAGCGGGATTCCATAGATAGAAATATCAGATGTGTGGCAAAGCAATAATGGGTGTCACACAGGTCGTCCGCACTGCATGCACCTATAACTCAGGCACCAGGTCCATTGAATGTCAGGATTGTGCATCCAACATCCGAACAGAGAGTATATTCATGAGCAGTTGTTGTGGAATAAAAGTGAAAAAGGCATAGTTTTGCTGTCTAAATTGGCCAGTTGTTATATTAAGAGGTAAAAAATCATTAAGTTAATGGAGCAGTTCATAAAAGCCTAGACTGCTAATCTGGGGAGTGCACTGGCACAGCCAGGGAACTGAAATTAAATAATTAGGTGCATATTGTAAGTGCTGTGATTTAATAGAGTTCTTGCAATTCACATTTCCCTGAACCACAAACCTGAAGGTTGCTGGGATGATAAGAGGAAGAAGCATTGGAGATAGGAGAGCAGGAAAAATTAGGAAAAGGAAGAGAAAGAGTGAGGCCAACCTAGATATATCCCTCTTGGAGATTATTCCTGAAAGATTCCCCAGACTGCAACAGCAGTAAGTATCTCCCCTTCACCATTCCCCATTCCCTCGTCCTCCTCTCAGCTTATCTCTCTGCCTGCCCATCACCTCCCTCTGGTGCCCCTCCCCCCTTTCTTTCTTCCATAGCCTTCTCTCTTATCCGATTAGATTCTCCCTTCTCCAGCCCTGCATCTCTTTCACCAATCAACCTCCCAGCTTCACCTATCACCTTGTGTTTCTCTCCCAACCCCCACCCCCACTTTTTAAATCTACTTCTCGCCTTTTTTCTGCAGCCCTGTCAAAGGGTCTCGGCCCAAAACGTCAACTGTACTTTTACCCATAGACGCTGCCTGGCCTGCTGAGCTCCCCCAGCATTTTGTATATGTTGCTTGGATTTCCAGCATCTGCAGTTTTCTCTTGCTTCTGAGCAGTAAATGTAACCCCACTTCCCCAAACCACCCTTTACCTTCCCCTCTAACTGTCTGCAAAGCCTGTAAATGGGAAATTAAAACCCAGAATGAATTGAATATTCCAAAGCTAGTTTATAAATCACAGTAGGCTAAACTGCATGGAAACATTAGCAGATTCCAACTCCACCCCCAACCCCCAATGCACGTTCTTCCAAGAAGTTCTATGCTTATAACTGGAGCGTAGGTTGTGAAGGGCCTTTGTGTCTCAGTGTAGGAAACTGAATATGACGTTGGAGAAGAACCCTGATCAGTCCTGGTCTAGATGGACCAGCAGGACCAGCAGCATCCAGGCCAGCTGGCTGTCTGGCATCAGCAGCATGGCTGGCGAATGGCAGGGGAGGGACCATAAATGCTGTCCTCCAAGAGCAGACAGTGGGTCTGTGCTCCTCCCCGGCAACCTGCTGGAGGAAGGGTAGCTGGCTGACTACTCTGCTTCCTCACTGCCACTGCTGCAGCTGTAAGAACACAATAAGTCTGAAGACCAACAGGTGGAGCCTGCATGAAACCTGTCTAACCTTCACTGTGGTCTAAAGACATTGAGTGGCTTCTCTGTGAGCTGAGCTGAAAGATGAAAAATCATCCCCATACATTTTTCTTGGGTTCCTACAGTGTGAGGTGCCTGCAACTTCCTTGGTTTCCTTGGTCCCTCATCTGCCGCCTGCTGTGTGACTCCCCTTGTGGAGACACTGGATGGTTAGAAATAATGTCGGATGGTTTTAATTGGTATTAAACTCTGGGTGAAGGGCTGCAGTTAGTGCCAGCCCCACACAGCAAGCACACCAATGACCCCTCACTATGAAGCTGGCATCTAACGTGAAGGTCAGACATTCTCTGCAAGCGGACTTTTCATTGTGTGCTTCAGGGTGTCCTCAGGACATGGGAGATGCTGCATACATGAACATCATTCCCTTTCGGTCAGGCAATAAATATACCAATGGGTGGTATTGAGTTAGGTGACACAGACTGGGTAGGAGATATCAATTTGTTTAATTCAAAGGTTCTGCATGTACAAAATTGATGAGTTCTTTCCCGGAGCAGATCTCCTGTCTTGCTCTGGGTAATGGTTGCGTTCCTTGGCCAGAGATCCAAGCTGCTGTCCTGTGGTTTAGCACTTTGGCAAGTGTTGTGCTTCAGAAGCCTGACCCTTTTATATTTGTGTGATAGCAAACATGAAATGTAGAGCAGCGAACAGACACCAGAGAAATGCATCCAGCTTCTGGTTATATGTCAAGTGATCTGGGCCAGATATCCTGAAGGGAAACATGCCTCAAGCTTCTTGAAGGCGCATTAGAAACAGACAGTGAAAACTGTGAAAATGTTATATTGCTGTTCCTCTGCCACAAGCTCAGTGGGAACATGAAACTAACCTGCACAACTAGACAATTCTCTGCTTTTTGAGATAGTTGCAGCATCATTCTAAATGTAACTATATTCTTGCTGAATATTTAAAATATTTTCATCCTAATAATAAACAATGCTGGATCTATACCTTGTAGAGCACACTAGAATATCACCAGGTTGTGAAGGGCCTGTATTCCATAGTATTTATGAGGTGATTTCATCAAAATATAGACATTCCCTATAAAGCAGATGCAGAGTAGATGTCTCTACTGACCAGGATGTCCAAGACCAGGAGTCATAGTCTCAAAATAAATAGTTACTTCAGAGATGGGAATGAGATCTGATTTGAAGGAAGGATCTAGTGTTTTCCCAGCATATATGACAAATAAACTCTTCTCAGGCTTGTAGCCGGGTACAAGTTTCGATTATAACCAGCATTTCATGGCAAACTCTGTCATCTTCACCAGGGAAGAAGGCACGCCTAATCCGGTGGTATAAATACCACTGTTGGTCTGTCCCTCCTGATTGGTTAGCCCTCATCCAATCAGGTTTCTGCTGTCCCACCATGTTTACAATCAAATTCCAGTTCTTACTTAGAGGGAGACATTCGTCTTTGTGAAAATTCTTTTTCTCCAGTTTTATTTCAATGGCCTCCTTCACCAGGTGGTCCCAAAAGCCTAAAATTAGCATTCACAATGGCCATAGGATTGACCTTGATGATGCAGAACTACTGTGCCACACCAATGGATTTTGGGACCACCTGTTGAAGGAACCATTGAAATAAAACTAGAGAAAAAGAATATTAACAAAGACAAATCTCACTGTAAATAAGAACTGGAATTTGATTGTACTTGTAAACAAAGTGGGACAGCAGAGACCTGATTGGATGAGGACTAACCAATCAGGAAGGACAGACCAACAGGGGTATTTATACCACCAAACCGGACATGCCTAGGCAGCATCCCTGATGAAGATGGCAGAATTTGCCATCAAAACGTTGGCTCAAATTGATATTTGTACCCAGCTGGAAGCCTGAGAACAGCTTATTTGGGATGTGGTTTCTTCACTCCCACAAATCTTTAGAATTCACAGAGGCCTATGAAGGCCTGGTCTCTGAGTACATTCAAGACAGTAGGATTTTGGGTATGAAAGGAATCAGGAGTTAAGGGATCAGTGAAGAAGATTAGCCATGACCTTGTACAGTGGTGGAGCCAGCACAATCAGATGGTCTGCTGAGATGCTCCAGATTCCAGCATCTGCAGCCTCTTCGGCCGTAGATCAGTAATGAAGCAAGTATTTAGGTTCAGTCTCTAAACCAAGCAGTGTTGACAATATTGGGATTCACACTGGTACTAACAGCAAATCAATATTTGTTATTTGCTGAATCTGCTGATTTTGATATCCCAGCCTATCACTGATGAGTGCCTCTTGTGCTGCACCATGTGACAAGCTTTCCCTGGTCTCCAGATAAGGGAATCATGAGCCCTGTGGTTCAGGGCCAAGA
This sequence comes from Hypanus sabinus, assembly GCF_030144855.1. Taxonomy (NCBI): domain Eukaryota; kingdom Metazoa; phylum Chordata; class Chondrichthyes; order Myliobatiformes; family Dasyatidae; genus Hypanus; species Hypanus sabinus. The sequence goes on from NC_082723.1 coordinate 53,936,098, forward strand.
TCTGTATCATGAGTTCCCTCTCTCCACCTACCTCTCCTGTATATGTCTAAGAATGGAGACACAGCTATCTGGGCCACAAACTCTCTGGAGAATAAAACAGGGATATCAAGTTGATGTCAAACCTTTCAGACTACAGCTCTCGCAGCAGAACGAACTCAGTTAAAGTAAGCATTAATCGTGAAACTGTTGGAGTTCTAGCTGCCTGTTAATAAAAAAAAATCAGCTGAAGTTAAGCATGCATATTGACAAATACAATGCAGACTTTAACTAAGCTCAGCTTTCCCTACTATAGGTGAGTAGTGACGACGACTGTCTCTGAGAGTTTGAACCTGGCACGACCACGGCCTGAACACATCGACGTTGGCAGCAGCAAGCTGACCTCCATTCGGCTCACCCTGAACCATGTCCTATTCCCTTTAATTCCTCTCATTAAATAAAAAAGTAAGTCATGATGTGAATGTCAGTAACTGTACAACGCGCGCAACTCAACAGCCAATTTGTACATTGTAAGATTATATCAGGATTTATAGCACACAACCTTCCAAAAACTGAGCAAGAATTTTCAGGGTGTAACTCCTAATGCATAACTCTTACAAGTTTGTTATTTTGATTCATATTTTTATTCATAAAGCTTTTAAAAATAAATGGTCTGTCTTATATATAGTACACTTTTAAACTAGTGATAAACTGCATGAGCAAGGCAGAAAGTATTCCATTAAAAAATTGTTTCATCAGAGATCTGTAATAGGGAGTCAGTAGAGTAGCTGCTACTTTGGATGCAAATGAATACAACACAAGGTTACAAATTGGGTTACAAGCAGTTGACTTATATATGAACAAGCTCCTATAATCTTATTCAATTCAAATGTCCAACGTATGGACATACGTTCATTCCTACAAATGATAACTAGTTTCCTCTCTTTACACTTAGAGTAATTTTTCTTTCAAATCAGTCTTAAGCATTTTTGATTACAATGCTTTTGAGGTATTGTTACTATATTGAGTGTTTTTTTCTGTATTTCCTGGCTTATAGACAAAATTGACAAAAAGGCATCTGTAAAAATAAAATCTGAATTTGAATTGAATTGAATTGACTTTATTTCTTACATCCTTCACATACATGTGGATTAAAAATCTTTTGTTACATCTCCATCTAAATGTGCAATGTGCAATCATAGTCATTTATAATTATTTCAAAGGTTTCAAAGTTACATTTAATGTCAGAGAAATGTATATGATATACATCCTGAAATGCTTCTTCTTTACAACCATCCACAAAAGCAGAGGCATGCCCCCAAAGAATAAATGATAGTTAAATGTTCGAACCCCAAAGTCCCCCCCAGCTCCCCTCCCTCCCATGCATAAGCGGCAGCAAGCAACAATCCGTCCTCCCCCCACCAGCAAAAGAAAACCATCAGCACCCGGCACCAAGCACTCAAGCATGAGAAAGGTAACAGTAAAGACACAGACTTGCAAGCACTACATTGTTCATCCGGCTTTTGACACACCACAGGCTCACTCTCCCTAATAAGGGAGAAAGGGATATCTCTGTTTCACAGCGAGAGGGGAGAGATAACAAACAACTCGTTGGTTTATGATGTTAAAAGTCCGTTGTGTTGCTTTTTCCGAGCACTGTGCCCAAAGATCTTGGGTCTCTGGGCACACAGCCTTAGATTTCCCAACTCCCCTGACGACACACCGATTTCCTGCTGTGACGCCGACCTTTGATCCACCCGTCTCCAGAGCCACGAGATCTCGGCCCTCCGAAGGTGAGCTGAGCTTGTAGGCTGAGCCCTTGGCGTGCCAAACAACGGCCAGTTGTGAAACCCTGAGAGCGGGTCCCATTCCCTCAAAAAACCATGTCAGCGTGTAACTCCAGATCAGGGTCTTCAAAAGAACCCTGAAAGGGAAAAATAGAGAAATTAAAGATGGAAATAGAGCTGTTTCCGAAGATGCAAGCAAAGGAGTCGCCGTTAGGTGCCATTAACCCTCCTAAGCTTCGCCTTCCTCAATGGAGTTAATTTATAATAAACAGAACAGTCAATGTATCATAAACTCTTCTCGGGCTTCCAGCCAGGTACAGATATCGATTATAAATACCAGTGGACTAGACATGCCCATGCATCATCTCTGATGAAGATGGCATTGTCATTGAAATGTTGGTTATAATTGATACTTATACCTGGCTGGAAGCCAGAGAATAGTTCATACTTCATTATACTCCGGGAAAGCACTAGATCCTTTTTCAAAATAAAATCTGTTCATTTCCTGGTGTTAGACTGGTATCTTTTGGATACTCAGGATTTGTCCTGGCTGGATATTTAAGATTTATAGAGGAATATTGGGATCTTGGAATGCATATTTACAGATCTATGAATGTGGGAGGATAGATTCATATTGTGGAAGAGAAGGGATATGGGTTTACTAGCTAAATCAATATTATAAAAGTAAGGAAGTCATGCTAAAATTGACAACATTAGTTATCACAAGTAGAGTGCTGGGTACATTCCCAGTTGCCACAGCAGAGGAAGGATATGAATACACTTGAGGAGATGGAGGAGATTTACCAGGATGTTGTCAAATTCAGTTGCTTTCCCAGAATGGAATAGACTAGAGGAGATTTAAACGATGTATGTAAAATGTATGAGATGGCGGCCTGTGGAGGCGTGCCTTATCCTGATTGTCAAAAGTCATTTGTGATTGGTTAGTTTTTCCCATTGGATAACTGCCTGGTGTCCAGTTTCAAATATCCTGTGTATATAAAATAGTACGTGGAAGAGACTAGCTCTTTTCTTCCTTTGTTTGAGGCAAGACCATTGGGAGGGTGTGCACTTTAAGTATGTTTGTTGAATGTAAGTGTATTTGTTGAGTGTTCAGCTTTGTAGTGTCTGCAACTTGGGGAACGAATGTTTGGTCGAATTTTTACTGGTTGTAAATAAATTAATAACATACCTATTCAAGGTCGGTGCATTTCCTGTCTCACTTGCCAGACCCGTCAACCTGATTCCCAAATTCCAAATTAACCAATTTCCCATAGTTGAGATGGGACTAGGTGCAAGTTATTTGGTAGAAGGTTTGGAGGAGAGTTGAGAGAAAATTAGGCCACAAAATGAGTGGTGGGGTCTGGAACTCGCTGTCTGAAGGGGTGGTGGATGCAGAAGCTGGCACTGTATTTAAACTGAACCTGGATGATACTGTACTGTATATCTACACTACCTGTACTCATAATCTACAGGCCCACAGGCTGGGAGTTCGAAAACAGGATTCAGCTAAGGTCCGCTTCCAATGAGCAGGGACAAAATCAGCTGAATGGACTTCTTGGCTGCAAGAAATTTCAAAGATTCTATGAACATTTTGGGATTTGTGATGTTGGCAACTTTTTGGAATCTATTCTGAAGTTCAAGACGAGAGTTCATTTAGAAAGGTGCAGATTAATCAGGGCCAGTGAAGGATTTGTAAGGGGAAATTGTTCAACAAGGGCAGTAACAAGGAGGATTGGTGAAGGATTGCATTGGTGTAGACTGGCAAGACTTTTGACAAAAGTCCTGCACAGCACAGCAAACACAATCTTAAGGGAACAAGAGAGAGGGAGACAAAATTAGCCCAGTGACAGAAAGGAAAGAGTAACAGATTGACAGGTGCTTTTGTGACAGGGAAGATGTTACCAGCAGGGTTCTATAGGGCCAACACAAGGTCCTTTATATTTTTAAAAATTTTATTAATGATTTCTCCTTAATGTAAGGGGCACGATAAAGAATGATTACAATGACTGGTGTGGTGGTGCTAATGCCCCTTGACACCCGTTTGGTTTTGACCTTAGATGCTGTTGTGTGGAATCTGCGCGTTCTCGCAGTGACCCTGTGAGTGCCCTGGTCTCCTTCCTCATCCCCAATGACAGACAAATTGGTAGATTAACCGGCTACTGTAAATTACCCCAGTGTAGTTGCTACGTCAACGTCGCTATGTGCCATGTCATATGATGTAGGCAATCGTGGTCTTTCCATGACCATGATTGTTATTGGCGAATTTTTCTGCAGAAGTGCTTTGCCATTGTCTTCTTCTGGGAAGAGTCTTTACAAAACGGGTGACCACAGCCATTATCAATGCTCTTCAGAGATTGCGTGCGGCGTCAGTGGTCGCATAACCAGGACTTGTGATATGCACTGGCTGCTCATACGACCAACCACCACTTGCTCCTATAGCTTCACGTGACCCTGATTGGGGTATAAGCAGGTACTACACTTTGCCCAAGGGTGACTAGCAGACTAGTGGGGGAAGGACGCCTTACACCTCCTTTCCTTTGGTAGAGACGTATTTCCACCCTGCCAACCAAGTGTAGGTCGGTGGTAGCGGTTAGAGATTATATGTAAGGGACCGGGTTACACAGAAATAAAACCAGAATTGAGATTGATGGAATCACTCTGACAACTGCTATAGACCTGATGGGCCAAATGGCCTTCTTCCTTATAAGAACATCTGAACATCAAGTATGAAAGGTATGGAGTCTGGGCTGTGATATACATCCTCAGTGTGGGTCTACAGATAACAGTAACCAATTGGACAAGGTAGTAAGAGATTGATATCATCCCTGGGATAAGATCAAGGACTGAGTGTGCTGGAACGTGTGAAAGAAGTTGAGGTAGCAGAGTCCAGGGGTCAGATGCACAGAGCGTTCTACTGATGGTTAAATCAACGTCAACAGCTCTGAATAACCTTTGAAATGTAGCCAAGACTGGATGAAATAAAAGCAGCTGTCTCACGCTTCAAGGTTAATAATATCTCAAATTATACAACTTACAATAATGAAATTAGTGATTTGGCCTGTCTTATAAACGGGCTTTGACCTACTCGTGCTAATGCTGTGAACCTAAGTGTTTGCTACTGTCGGTATTGCAAAGAATTCATGAGAAATTCCATTTAAACTCATGGTTGTTCGAAGTATTCCCTTTTACCCATGGTAAAACAGACTTTAAAGCTATAGAGATTTGGGAATTGACATCACACAATTCCAGGGCAGAATTCCAGTGGCCCTGCAGTTAATTTGCTTTCAGTGGGCAGAGATTGTTGTTTTCATAAGCAACATATGGAATTGGTACTACCACGCCCATATAATGGTGAGGTTAGTCTGTCGTTCCACAGGTGCGCATATGCTTCAATGTTCTCTCATTTATAAATTTTAAGAAGCTCAAGATAGAAAGGAAAAAGAGATCACAAACAAGAGGAATTCTGCAAATGCTGGAGATCCAAGCAGCACACCCAAAATGCTGGAGGAACTCAGCAGGCCAGAAGTATCTATGGAAAAAAATACAGTCGGCATTTTGGGCCGAGACCCTTCAGCAGGACCAGAGAAAAAAAGGTGAGGAGTCAGAATTATAAGGGGAGGGGAGGGAAGGAAAAGGCACAGGGTGATAGGTGAAAATGGGAAGGGGAGGGTGAAGTAAAGAGCTGGGAAGGTAATCGGTGAAAGAGATACAGGGCTGCAGAAGGGGGAATCTAATAGGAGAGGACAGAAGGCCATGGAAGAAAGAAAAAGGGGGAGGAGCCCCAAATGGAGATGATAGGCAGGTAAGGAGATAAGGTAAGAGAGGGAAAAGGGGATGGGAAATGGTGAAGGAGAGGGGGCTGTTACTGGAAGTTCGAGAAATCGATGTTCATGCCATCAGGTTGGAGGCTACTCAGACAGAATATAAGGTGTTGCTCCTCCAACCTGAGTGTGGCCTCATCACAACAGTAGAGGAGACCTTGGATGATGGCAGGAAGCATCTGTGGAGGGAGATGACTAGAGCAAAATGAATTACGGGTGTCAATATTCCTGGTATCTTAAACAAGATGGAAGAAGGAAGAACCAGGCTTAACAAAGGGATTAAAACGCATAAGATATCAGCACCAGACTGTTCTCCAAGTGAAGATGATGGGGAATGGGGATACAGAAGTAGCTACTGTCTCTGGAACTTAACCACTCGAGTCCTAGCAACCCACCCTAACCGAGTAGCCCACCCTATCCTAGTAACTTTACTGCACCACTGCTCAGGGTTCAATGTGGTATGTACTCTGATAATAAATTCTACTTTGATCTTCGAACCTCTGAACATGAATTTTTTCCCGTTGTATTGAAATAATCGGCTGCTCTCCCTCTGTTGAGCACTGCCAGTGTGATCTTGCTGAAGCAATGCTTATTAGTATTTTCATGTAGTGGTCCAAGCAGAAAGTCATGGTTCTACTTGTCCTGGACTCTGAACACCTCCAAACTGCTCTAGCAAGTCTCTAACAATAACTACTCTCGCCCAACTGTTTCCTGAGCTTCTTTTCATAATCTGATATTTGATCATAACCACTCTGCCACACACAACTTGATTTCACACATCAGAGAGGGCTTGTGATTGTCCTAGAGACAGTTGGCCATTCTGCTGGCCAAAGGTTTCATGATAGGGTGGCCACTCACTTCCATCAGAATATAAAGCTTGGTGGTCAGCTCCTCTTTCAGCTTCTGTATAGATTCCTGAATAAAGTTTACATAGATGGCCAAATCCTGGTGTCGCACTCTGTTAATTTGAATAATTACACAAACTATAGCTACTTGGGCAATTCATGCTGACTGAACCAGCCCCCAGAAGATAGCTCAAATTCTGGCCAAATGGAAGCATGTGGGGGATTACTGAAGCATCAAAATGAATATAAAATATTTATTGGCCTTGATGAAAAACAAAGATTGCAAGCAGATTGTCAATTTAAAAAAAATAAAATGAGTAGACATGATATATGGAAGAAGAAAGTAGATTCCATGGTAAATGATGTGTCACAGGTGTACATCTATTTTTTGACCAATTGTAGTGTGAGGTGACCATGAGGAGCACTGACCCATCTACTGTGTAAGGTTTTTTTTCAAGGATATGCCATAACCTGCTGGAGGAAATCAGTGGGTTAACCAGCATCTGAGGGAGGAAAGAAATCGGTTATTTTTCCTTTCCCAATGCAGGAATTCGACCTGAAGATTGACAATTTCTTTGCTCCTCATAGATGACCAAGAACGGGAAAGCCTACAGAAAGTGATGGATACAGCCTAGTCCATCACAGGAAAAGCCCTCCTCACTATAGAGCACATCTATGAAGAGCACATTGCAAAAGAAGCAGAATTCATCATCAAGGACCTCCATCCTCTAGACTATGGTCTCTTCTCACTACTACTATCAGGAAGGAAGGGGGGTAAATGAGCCCTAGGTTCCACCACCAGCTTCAGGAACAATTATTACCATTCATCCATCAGCATACAGGGTCTTGAACCAACGTGGATAACTTCACTTCCCTCAACAATGGAATAAACTCCTCAAACTACGTAATAACTTTCAAAGACTCTACAACTCATGTTCTTGGTATTATTTATTAACTCTTTTTCTTTGTATTTGCACAGGTTGCACAGGTTGTCAGTCTCGGTGTGTACTTTTTCACTGATTCTAGTGCATTCCTTTGTTCTATTGTGAATGCCTGTAGGAAAATGAATCTCAGAGTGATATATGGTGACATACAGTACGTACTTCGATAATAAATTTACTTTGATGCTGTTCAACTCAATACATTCCTGCATCTGCAAGGCTCTTGCAAGAGCCTTAAACCATCCTTGGCAACAGATGGTGGTTGTTCAGTCGTGTCCTGAGCTGGAGGAAGAACATATACAAAAGAATATTTTATCCGTTAGTAAATTAGTGGCATGATAATGCAATCTAATTATTCTTTCTCACAAAATCCCACAGTGCTTTCACTTTGTTTTATGCACATTCACACAATAGCGCATATTACGATGATGCAGCATTAGCTTTACTACACGTAGATCTTCAGAGGATATCAGACCTCAAGCACTGAATAAGAATAGAGGAATTTCCCCCAATGTCCTAACGAATATATATCCTTCAAGCAACGTCTCTGAAACAGCTGGTCTGGGTCATTACTGCGTTGTCTATAACACAAATCAGTCAACGCAGGCGTTGCATTACTTCACTGACTCAGCTTTCTGTCGACCGTGAAAGGCTTAAATCCTCCTGTTTGTTGTTTGAAGTCATTCTAACACCACCTCGTGTGATCCATGATCCTTAGCTCATAGTTCTGAAATGCATGCACTCTTGCAATCTCCCGTGTTCCAAGATACTTCCCTGCCTGTGGAACTAGGTGACACATCAAGAACACAATCTGACCCACGGTGAGGGCCACCTGAAGGGAAACAGAAAGTATAAGTACACCTCCCATGCTCGAGTAAATTCAGCAGGTTTCCTGGCCCTACTCATTCATTCATGGGCATTTGAAAGTTACTGAAAAATATCTTCGGCAGTGTGCTGCGTTCCAGCAAATTTAGAAGGTGGTAGATTGATTGGTGACTGGAATGCTAACAAGACAGACATTGTTTCTGCTTCTCTACAGGCTGTGGATAATGAGCAAGAGGTCTCCGACTAGTTCTGATCATGAAGTAAAATAGTAGAAAAGTACTAACATTCAGTCGGAGAGCTGTTTGAAATTATTTTGCTCAGAGTCAATCAAGGATATCAACTGATGAGGTGACAGGCAGCTTTCCTTCATCATCACTTGACCTAAGTCTGGAACGTTCCCCCCTCCCCCAGCATTGTGGGAATGCCCTCAGTGGAAGGAAGGACAACAACAGTTTAAGAAGGCGACTCACCATCACCTTCTCAGGGGCAAGTAAGGATGGACAAATGGTGGTTGGGCCTGCAACATCAGCTCCTAAAAGTATATTTTAAGGAATTTCAAATGTGAAATTGATTTGTGTTTATTTGGTTAAAGGTATTGAAGGATATGACAGGACTGTGAGTAAATCCAGTCCTGAGGCAGGACTGCTTATTATGGCAACTACTGTACCCTGCCCAAGAGTGCAAGGAAATACAGAGAGTTGTGGACTTAGCTCAGTCCGTCATGAAAAACAGCCTTCCCTCAGTGACTCGATCTACACTGACTACTGTGACAGGACTGTAGCCAACATAATCAAAGACCACTCCCAGTCCAGACACTCTTTCTTCTCCCCTCTTCCATCCAGCAGAAGATATAGAAGCATAGCTTCTTCTGTCCTGAAAGGACCTCTTCTACAGTAAAGCTGACCATACCGATGCAACAGAGTCCGGGTCTTAGAGTGAGGAAGGATCCGACATTTGGATGACTTAAACACCAGGCCAGATGGATTGAAAAGGTACGGGTGTCGGGACCAGAGGCAAGGGTCGGGCTGGTTCGGCGCCCTCTTCTGCGACATTTACTCCACTCTTCACTGAACTGAGGCCAAGGCTGGGGCCTGCTCGGGATGCTCTGGGCTTCGTGTCTGCAAGCCCCGTGACGTTAACTCCACTGTGTGCTGAACTGAGGCCGAGGCTGTGGCCTGCTCGGGCTTCACATTTGAGGACTCACTTTCATTCTGAATGCTACCTGCTTATTTTAATTGTTTGCATGATTTTGTTTTTCTTTCTGCTTGTCAGTCTTTTTTTGATGGGTTCTTTTGGGTTTCTTGTTTTGTGCCTGCCTGTGAGGAGGCAAATCTCAAGGTTGTATAATCTGGTTGTATAATCTATACATACTTTGATAATAAATGAACTTTGAACTCTTGATCTCTCAATATATCTCAGGGAAGAGTGAAATTTCACCTGACAGTGCCCAGAGACTCAGAGCAGAGCCAGGGCTGGCTGGTGCTGTGTTCATGCCCAGTCATTTTGTGGTTGGCACAATGCTCTGGGCCAAGTGTTTCAGATCACACTTGAATGCCCAGTGTAAAACAATGTCAGCACCATGGCACCCGTGAGGTTTTCCAAAACACGCTTGTGAAGGCCAATTAGAAGTTTTGCTTCACAGTAGAATATGTTTGCAAACTGAATCCTGCATTCTTGCCCAAGAATTCCACAATGCCCGCATGTCACATGAGCAGAATACGCTAGGAATGAGGAAGTAAGCCACATATAGCGGAACTGACTCTTCTCAATAAGTTACTTCTTAAGTGAGTACTTAAAAATCCTCAGTACTAAGCTGGTTGATATGCTTGTCTGCTTCGATTACCTTCAGTCAGTTTATCAAGTGTCGTACAAGAGAAAATAGAACACTGGATCTCTTGTATGCCAATGTTAAAGATGCATAGAGCCTCACAGCTCTCCCCCCACTTGGAAGATCAGATCCCAACCTGGTTCACCTCATGCCCTTGTATAAGCCCAAAGTACAGCAACAGATAGCTACCACCAAGTAAAGAGATGGTCTCGAAAGGCCATCGAGGCCTGGAAGGGCTGCATGAGGTTACTGACTGGATTATGTTGTGTGAACCACATGGGGAGGACATTAACGGGCTTACTGATTGCATCACTGGCTACATCAGCTTCTCCGTGGACACTGTAAAGCCACCAAGGACTGTTCGCTGCTACCCTAACAACAAACCGTGGGTCACCAGTGATCAAACGGCTCTTCCCAAACACAAAATGAGAGCCTTTAGATCAGGAGTCAGGGAGGAATTGAAACATGTAGAGGGAGCTAAAGTGGAAGATCAAAGTGGCCGAAGAGGAAAACAGGGGAGAGCTGGAGAACAAGCTTGGGCAGAGTAGCACATGGGAGGTGTACCGAGGCATGAAGAACATCACTGGCTTCAATCAACCTAGCTGGATGCAGCCATGAATGGGCTAATGAGTTAATCCAATTCTTCAATAGGTTTGACAATTGCCCTCCTGTTCACACACCCCCTCAGCACACCAGTCCAGATGCAGAGGCACCCAATGCTCCCTCAGCACCAATGCCTCCCTTCCTTCCTCCTTCCCCCTCCAGTTCAGCACGCAGACGAACACCACTGTCTACATCTCCCCCTTGCCCTGCACCTGCCATCCACACCTCCACATACCAACTGCTACCATCCCGAACTTCACCTCCCCCATCCCCCACTTCCCACCAACTCCCCAGTCATCATGGACTCACCTTCATCACTGAGCAGTTGAGAAGGGCTCTGGGAAAATTCAGACATGGTAAAGCATTGGGGCTGGATGGTGTGAACCCCAAGGTCCTGAAGGAGTGTGCTGAACAGCCGTGTGGAGTTCTCCAGTGCATTTTCAATCTCAGCCTGGAAAGGGGAAAACATAATGTGTGGTCCCAGTACCCAGAAGGGCCAACTGAAAGTCTTGAATGTCTTGTGCAATGCCCTGATCTCATCATGAAGACCCTACAGAGGCTATTCCTGGTTCACCTCCAACCCCTGGTCAGCTCAGTCCTCGATCCCCTGCAAGTTGCCTACCAGGAGCACATTGGAGTTGACGATGCCATCACCTACCTGTTGAACAGGATCTACTCCCATTTGGATAAGCAGGGCAGCACTGTGAGGATCGTGTTTTCTGATTTCTCAAGTGCCTTTAATACCATACAGCCTCATTGCTGGGGGAAAAGCTCCATTCAATGCAGGTTGGCAATTCCATTGTATCCTGGATAAAGGACTACCTGACTGGCAGACCACAGTTTGTGCGGCTTCAGAGCTGTGTGTCAGACACGGCTATAAGCAGCACTCGGGCCCCACAGGGGACTGTAATGGCTCCCTTCCTGTTTACCCTGTATACCTCAGACTTTAGATACATCACTGAGTCATGTCATCTGCAGACACTCTGTGATGACTCTGCAATAATTGGGTGCATAAAGGGAGGATGGAAGGATGAACGCAGGGCCCTGGTGGAGGACTTTGTCAAATGGTGCAAGCTGAATCATCTGCAGCTCAACATCAGTAAGACGAAGGAGATGGTGATGGACTTTGGGAAGACTAAGCCCGCACTGCTCCCCGTTACTATTGATGGTGGGGACGTGGATGTGGTGAGCAGAGGAGCACTTTTAGTAATAGACTGAGACAACTGTGCTGCTTAAAGAGCACTATGTGAGGACATTCTTACCCTCGGCCATTAGACTCTACAATAAGTCAAACTATAGCCAGGAAGTGATGACCCCCACTCCTGTTAGACTGTTTGAAGCAACTTATTTTCCATTCTTTCTTACTTCTAATATTTGTATATCTGTGCAATTGAAATGCTACTGTGACACTGTAACTACCTTTGGGATCAATGAAGTATCTATCTTTATCAAAGGGCAGTGTCCTAAACAAAGAGTTGCCTGGGGACAGAACTGACCAACGAAGCACAAGTAATGGAAACAAACAGAACAAAGGCAGAATTTCTGTCTAAATTATGTATCTGTTTTAGATTTCCTTTGTTATTCATCAGGGCTATTTAAAGCAATAATGTTACCACAGTTTACCTGGCTGCCCTGTTGCCTGTGAGTCGCGAGTCAGTAGGTTCAGGAGTTCTCCAGAGACGCAAACACTTCATTTAGGTGAAAGCTCTGGTGCAGTATAAAAGAAGTATTGAAATGTTGGAGGTGACATTTTTCAGGGTGAAACATTAAACTCAGGCACAGTCTGCTCTTTCAGTTGGCTATCACTGATCACATCAGAAGAAGAAATAGTGGCATAAAGTGGCTTTTAGGTTAGATATTCGAGTTCAACAGCCTGTGAAGGGGCAGATCCGGAAGACTGGCAGAAACTTGGAAAATTACACTGTAGGAATCTGGGAAATGTGTTAGGGATGGAAGGAGAGAGGGGAGTGGGGCAGTTCTGTAAGCAGAAATCACCAGTGGGATGATTGAAGGGTTTGTGAGCACCAAGAGGGAAGCTTGGGATCCTGGAAGGGAATCTTGGAATGAAAACTGAGAGAGCAGCTGCTCAGGAGTGGAAAATTGAATGTAAAACATGTCCAACCAAATTCCGGGCAGGGCAGATGCCAAAAATGAACGTAAAGGCGAGTGATTGTTTGTATATTCCAAATACAGAACTCAACAGTTTCACATGAATTACTGACTCGATTTGTGTCAGAACTGGCTGGTTTTGTGGTCAGTTATCCATCCATTAGATTTATTTTGTCTTTCAGTCTCTATAGATACTGCCCAATCTGCTGAGTATTGTTAGCTCTGAACTTTTGGTTCAGATTTCAGAAACACCTCTGACCTGCGCTTCACAGCTTTAACTCATTCCCTTATTTGCTTTCATTCTCTCTCATTTCCCCTTATTAACTGGGTGGCTCCGTAAACAGAGGGATACCCTTGGCATTCCTAGAACCCTATCAGAGGTGGTCGCTTCATCCTATCCATTTCTGCAACTTCAAACCAAATTGATTTTTTTTTCCATTTTGAGGATCTTCAAACTGAAACCATCGCTCAGTATATCTTTCCAGAGATTTGCCTGACCTACTACGCATTTCTAGTCTTCCCTATTTTCATTTTGATCTCTGACAACCTTGAGATGAAAGGCCATCCAAGCCTCAGGGATTCACGGTGTTACCATTTTCTTCCAAGTGAACAAACTACAGCCACACGTGGTTGTCTTTCACTCTGTCTCAGTGGTGGTGGTCGTCTGTCATGTCCAATGATGACAGGAAACCCGTGCGGGAGAGTTTGTAAAAATGGAAAAGCCATTGCGTTCCACTCTCTCGACCTCAGAAGTCCGGTTCCAGTGGTACAAACAAGCGTCACAAAACTGGGGTCTTCCTTGGTTGCAGTGAATGACTGTGACATCTTCTGTGCCTTGTCATGCCCTTTGCTCACCTTGGAGAGTTGCAGTACTGCCTTCCTGGCCGACGGATCTTACTGAAGATCTTATCCGCCCAGTCCACTAGAGCTGACTTCACATACTAGGACAGGACTGCGTTTCAATACATGTGATAATAACAAACCAACTTACCAATCAATTCACTGATCCTAGAAGTTCCCAATTACAATAAGATGGACTCTTGACCTCATAATACACCTTGTTGTGAACCTGCACCTTATGGTTTACCTGCACTCCACTTTCTCTGTAGTTGTTACACTTCATTCTATTGTTTCACCTCGTTCTGCCTCAATACCCTGCGTAATGATTTGATCTGCATGAACAGTATGTAAGACAAACTTTTCACTGTAATAATACACAAATTCCAGTACAAGTTCCAGATCAAAGTAGAAAATTACCAACTATTAAATCTCTATAATACCCATACCTGTCTGTGATTTCACTATATGTTTGCTCCTCTAACTCCCACTGACAAGATACACAGGGATCAAGGCACAAACTGCTGCCTTTGTTTTTCTCTCCACTGATGTTGTTGACCTGCAACATGCCTCCAGTTTTCTCAGATTTTCCGCAATGGATGTCTTCTTTCTTAGTCACTTCTTTCAACCTTATATTCCTTCTCAGCTTCAAATCCTCCACCCCGTTGGCACAACTCTTGATTAGCCTTTGTCTGCTCTTGTCACCTCCTCGTTCTCTCTTCCTTCTAAACTTATCATCATACCTGGAATTCCTACCTAAGTACCCCTGCTTTACTATGTCTCTCGTCCAGTGTCAAAGCCTCCCTAAGATCTACATCTTGCACTTTGTCATTTCTCCTAATCGTGCATTGGATCATTTCTTAATGCATGCATTACTAAATGACAAAAAACGAGGACTGAGTGTCCACATAATCTAATCTAATCTAATTTACGTGAAAGAAGGTGTATAAATGAAGATCTTAACAACACACACAAAATGCTGGAGGAAGTCAGCACACCAGGCAAAATCTATGGAAAAAGGTACATTCCATAGATGCTGCCTGGCCTGTTGAGATCCTCCAGCATTTTGTGTGTGTGGTTTGGAGTTCCAGCATCTGCAGGTTTTCTCTTGCTTCCTTTATATATAGAGTGAGTGAGAAACATAATAGCCCATATTAAGATTTTCATTTAAGAAATACTTTCATGTGAAGTTCAGCAAATCGCTGAGATGTTAAAGTTTCATTTGCTGTGGATGGTCTGTGTCTCACTTTAATGAGCTGCATTTCAGTGTATTCTGAGGGAATCTGAAAAATTCATTTGTTTGTTCCAAGTGACTTTGAAGTAAGCCAGACACTGAATTGTTAATGATTTTAGTTACGCAAGGCTGATATTTATTTCAGTTTAATAACAGTAGGCAATTCATGTGAATGTGAATGCATACTTTGGGTACATTATTTACAGAAAATGGATAAATGTTGAAAACATTTCTGCCTTCATTGTCTGTCTCAGATTCTTGGATCACTGAGATCTCTCCTGGGGTAGAAGTGACCTGTACAAGGAGGATAGGTTACATCTGAATGGGAGGGAGTGGGGAAATTTGCAAAGAGTTATTCAGGAGGTTTTATAGACTGGCAGCGGGGGGAGGGGGGAGGGTTGAGATTTAAAGTAGTAGAGTAACAGATGAAAAAGCTCAAAGAAATAATAAGGTTGAAGCGAGCAGGTCCAGTGAGCAAGCCTTACAAGGGCAGGACTCAGAGCGAGGAAAGTCTGATTTATTTTCATGCTAGAATCTGGCGGGTAATACAAACTTAGTGCATGGCTTGCCATATTGTATTGTGATATTATTGTTGTAATGGTTGAGGGATGGACAGGAACCGCAGATCAATGTTCCAGGGTGCAGATGCTTCCAGCATGATAGAGGTGGAGGTAACAGGGGCCGGGGGGGCGGGGACCGACTTACAATATTGATAAAGGAGAACATCACACCGGCGTTTAAGAGGATGCTCCTGGGTAAGCGTAAGAGGGTATTGGTAGAACTGAGCAATAAGAAAGGAGTGAGCACCTTGATGGGATTATACCACAGGCTTTTCCCAACAGTCCGCAGCAAGAATGCAGACAGGATGGCTGGGCCACTGGATAGGACAAAGTGAGAAGTTTCCAGGAATATCCAAGTTATATGGAGCCATCTAGCCAGTAGAGGGAAGTAAAAGAGTGTGAAAACAGACAAGAGACACATTAAAACAACAAACCATCTGTATCTGTGGGAGGAAAGGAAATAGCGACACTTCAGCTCAAAACACTGCGTCTGAGGAGTGTTGGCGCGTGGCCATGTGGTTAAGGTGTTTGTCTCGTGATCTGAAGGTCGCTAGTTCGAGCCTTGGCTGAGGCTTGCATGTGTGTCCTTGAGCAAGGCACTTAACCACACATTGCTCTGCGGTGTCAAGCTGTATGGGTCCTAATGCCCTTCCCTTGGACAACATTGGTGGTGTGGAGAGGGGAGACATGCAGCTTGGGCAACTGTCCGTATTCCATAAAAAAAACCTGGCCCACGCTTGCGCCCTGGAAGGTGCAAATCCATGCTCTATGGAGACTAACGGAGGCCTACACACAGGTTGAGGAACTTGAGGAAAAGAAAGCTATGGGGGAGGGAGAGAGAAAAGAAACTGAGATGGGCCTAATCCTAGTAGCATCATGGCTGCCGTGCCAGGTTAAAGAAATTTAGATTGTAATAAAGCCACTCAGCCAACAGGTCCACGTTGACGCTTTTGTTCCATGTAAGAGCTGCACAAGAGGGAGAGTTGCTGCTCTGAGATAGCTGACGTGGGCATGATACGGGAAACCCGTGCAGCAAAGGAATCAACTGTGCAGTGTGCACGAAAGAGGTCAGTGGAGTCATTGAAAAGTATCAAGAAAGAACGTCAGAGAGGTAAAGAGGGCAACAGGCAGAAGATAAACCTTTTTATAAAGTTCTTCTGCATGTTGGCCTGACAATAATGGGCCTCCATCAGTCTTCCCTTCATGAAATGAATTCAAGAATGATGGAACAGCACCCAAACATCCTGACTTTCAATATATAAATGTTATTAATAAAGAACCATGCTGCAGTCTCTCGGCATAAATACTCTTTCTTCACGACAAAGATTAATTCAAACACACATAAACCTGGAATGCTCACTTGTAGTATACCAAAGAAAATTACAGGCTCTAATTAGAATCCCTCTCTCCAACTCTGGGCTTATTTTGATACACAGGCCAACAACTTTCCTTCTTCAACTCCAACATGGGATGTCTTCAACCACAAAATTCTGTTTGAACTTTCCTATCATAGTTGCAGTGGATGAAGTGCAGCTTTTCCAGAAAGGCAAACTTTGGACCAAGATGCAGAATGTTTCTCTTATCTCATAGGTATATAATGTTCACCTCTGAGTCAGAGACAGAAGCAAAGGCTGCATGATGCACTCTGACAAGAATGCCCACCCATGCACCATTCAGTAATTAATGGTATCACATTGTGAAAGGCTGATACAGGGTTAGACTGTGCCAGGTCATAGCTGTTTTTAAATTCTTGTCACACATCCATGCAGGGCTGCACAGACCCTTCCAATGAAGTAATAGAAATGGACCAAAAGAGAAGGTCAGTGAGGTAACTAGAGAAGGCAACACAATCAGAATCAGGCTTATTATCACCGACATGTGTCATGAAATTTGTTAACTTAGCAGCAGCAATACATGATAATATAGAAATAAATAAATAACAATAAGTACATATATGTATTAAATAGATTAAAATAGTGCAAAACTGAAATAATATATAAAAAAGTGAGGTAGTGTTCATGGGTTCAATGTCCATTTAGGAATCCGATGGCAGAGGGGAAGATGCTGTTTCTGAATCGCTGAGTGAATACTTTCAAGCTTCTGTGCCTCCTCCCTGAGGGTAACAATGATGGGGGTCTTTAATAATAGACACCACCTTTCTGAGGCAACCCTACTTGAAGATGTCTCGGATACTATGGAGGCTAGTACCCAAGATGGAGCTGACTAATTTTACAACTTCCTGTAGCTTCTTTTGGTCCAGTGTAGTGGTGTCCCCATATCAGAGGTTAAGCCTCTATGAGGTCCTTCTCTGTGTAGATCTGATCATGACTGACCTCATTTCAGACCTGACAGGAGATCATTCATCTGAAATGCTGATTCCATTTCTCTCCCCACAAGTGCCACTTCTTTGCAAATGTGTCTGTCACAATCTACTTTTATTTCTGTTAGACCTTCAGCAGTTAAAGCACGAGGAGCCTTTCCTCTTACCAATCTGATTCAGTCATGAGTTCCAAAAGTATAGAAATAAAATTCTCCGTCATCAGATCACCCAGCCAGGCGGTATTATAAATATTGGTGATTTTCTTTAATACATTCTTTATTTCCAATTGATTGAGTTGAAACAGTCTCTCTCTCTCTCTCTCTCTCTCTCTCTCTCTCTCTCTCTCTCTCTCTCTCTCTCTCTCTCTCTCTCTCTCTCCCTCTCTCTCTCACTCTCACTCTCACTCTCTCTTTCCTCACCCCTAAACTCATCCCCCACCCCACACTCTCTTGCACATGTTACAATCAGTCAATTACATGCCATCCAGTTTTATAAAGTTCAATTACCACTGGCAGTTTTACAGGAGGGATAGAAAACTAGATTACATCATCAAACCGACAATGATCATCTAAATCTTAGATTAGATGTACTGTCATTTAGTGAAGGCAGAGAAGTACAGAACTGCACAAGAGTTTCTAAAGATCTTCACTAGCTGGAATTTTATTGATTAGAAAAGAATATATTTCTTCGTTCGCATCTCATTCTCTCCGGAACTTCTGAGCAAACACCAGAAAGTCATACATACCACTGCAGGATTTGGTTACACAACCTAAGATTAGCCCTCTGGTGAAGCAATTGCTGGACTATCAGAAACAGAAGGAGTAGCTGATTCAAACCATCACAGTTGCTCCTTCATTCATTAAGATCACAACTGATCTTTGAACACGATGCCACTTTCTTGTACTGACATCATGATCCTCAACGTCCAAAACTCTGTCAAGCTTTGTGCAGTCCGCCAGGCTTCTTGGCTGGTGAATTCTAAACATTTGTCACTCTCTGGGTGAAGAAACCTCTTCTCATCTCCCTCTTGAATGGCTAACTTGTTACATCAAGATTGTGACCTCTGGTTCTGGAATTATAAATGTTACTCCACTATCTAGGAAGGGTGGGAGGCAGCAGGAAGGAAACTATAGACCCGTTAGCCTTGACATCAGTGGCTGGGAAGTTGTTGGAATCGATTGTTAGGGATAGATTATGGAGTACCTGGGGGCACATGACAAGATAGGACAAAGCCAACATGGTTTCCTGAAAGGAAAATCCTGCCTAACTAACCTACTGTAATTTTTTGAGGAAATTACAAGCAGGGTAGACAAAGGAGATGCAGTAGATGTGGTGTACTTGGATTTTCAGAAGGCCTTTGACAAGGTGCCGCACATGAGGCTGCTTCGCAAGATAAGAGCCCATGGGATTACAGGGAAGTTACTAGCATGGGTGGAGCATGGGCTGGTCGGCAGAAAACAAAGAGTGGGAATAAAGGGATCCCATTCTGGCTGGCTGCCGGTTACCAGTGGAGTTCCTCAGAGGTTGATGTTGGGACTGTTGCTTTTTACAATGTATGTCAATGATTTGGACTATGGATTTGTTGCTAAATTTGCCGATGATGCAAAGATAGGTGGAGGAGTGGATATGATTGAGGGAACAGAGAATCTGCAGAGAGACTTAGATAGTTTAGGGAAATGAGAAAAGAAGTGGCAAATGAAATACAATGTTGGGAAGTGTATGGTCATGCACTTTGGCGTATGAAATAAATGAGCAGGCTATTTTTTAACTGGGGAGAGAATTCAAAATGCAGAGATGCAAAGGCACTTGGGAGTCCTTGTGTAGGATACACTAAAGGTTAACCTCCATGTTGAGTCAGTGGTGAAGAAGGAGAATGCAATGTTGGCATTCATTTCTAGAAGTATAGAATATAAGAGCAGGCATGTGATGTTGAGGCTCTAAAAGGCACTCGTGAGACCACACTTGGAGTATTGTGTGCAGTGTTGGCCTCCATATTTTAGAAAGGATATACTGACATTGGAGAGGATTCAGAAAAGATTCACAAGAATGATTCCAGGAATGAAAGGGTTACCCTATGAGGAATGTCTGGCAGCTCCTGGGCTGTATTCCCTGGAGTTCAGGAGAATGAGGGGGGATCTGATAGAAACATTCCGAATGTTAAAAGGCCTGAACAGATTAGATATGGCAAAGTTGTTTCCCATGGTAGGAGAGTCTAGGACAAGACTGAAGGATTGAAGGACGTCCATTTAGTACAGAGGCATGGAGAAATTACTTTAGTCAGAGGGTGGTAAATCTGTGGAATTTGTTGCCACAACTGGCTGTGGAGGCCACGTCATTGCGTGTATTTAAGGCAGAGATAGATAGGTTGTTGATTAACCAGGGCATCAAGGGTATGGGGAGAAGGAAAGGGAGTAGAGATGACTGGAAGAATTGGATCAGCCCATGATTGAATAGTGGAGCAGACTTGATGGGCCAAATGGCCTACTTCAGCTCCTATATCTTATAATCTTATGACCACAGCCAAGGAAAACATTATCACTGTGCCTACCCACCAAGCCTTGTCAGGACTATTCACGTTTCAATGAGAGCAACTTCCACCGAATCTGTTTGCTATATTTGAATAGGACAATCCTGTCCCTGGAATCACTCAGGTGAATCAATTTGCACTTCCTCTATCATAAGTATATCCCTTCCTGCCATAGGGACAACATCAGTCTGTACCACAGTATTCCAGGGGAAATCTCACTAAGGCTCTATACAATTACAGTGAAGCCCATTCACTATTATATGCAACTATTTTTGCAATAAAAGTCAATAATATCACTTGCCTTCCTATCTGCTTGATACAGATACATATTAACTTTCACTGATTTATGTACACCCAGGTTCCTCAATCTCTACTTTACAAAGACCATGCTTTTTGAATTTTTCTACCAAAATAGATGACCCGATGTTTTTCACATTGCATTCCATCTGCTGTGTCCTTGTCCATACATTTAGCTACCCTGGATCTCCTCAGGATTACCTCAGAACTTCCACTGCCACCAAGTTTTGCTGCACCATAAAGGTTAGACATAATACATATGGTCCACTGATCCAAAATCATTGATGCATTGTGTGAGCAGTGGGAAACCAGCCCTCCAAGCCCAAAACTGACTTTGAACTCTGTATGTCAACCAATCCTCATTCCAGACCAAAACACTGCCCCCTATCTAATTCTCTCTAATACAGCAATCAAATACATTCTGAAGGCTCAAATACACCACGTCCAATTCTTCTTTAATCTCTGGAAGAGGAGGAAATACCTTCTCTCTCTGTAAGTGCCAGGCATGCCTTCCTACTCTACATTTTGAAGCTCCTACCTTGTCTAGATTATTCCCACTCTCAAACTGCTTCCACTCAGTCATAACCAGATAATCAGGTTTACAACTTACTGACAAATATAGGAGGCAGAAGAAACTGCAGATGCTGGAATCAGAGAATTATGCCGCTAGCAGATTGATTAACAATCTGCTCAGGAGTCAAGTAGCACATGTGGAAGGAAGGAATTGTCGGCATTTCGGATCACAAACCTGCATTAGAACTGAGAGTACAAAGTTCAAAGTAAGTTTGCAAGTTTGTCACCATATATACCACTCTGAGATTCATTTTCTTGTGGGAATTCACAGTAAATACAAAGAAACACAGGCAAACAAGCTGAAACAGAATCAAAATCAAGTTCAATATTACTGGCATATGTGGTGAAATCTGATGTTTTGTGACAGTAGTACATTGCAATACATAATTTATTGTCCATTCAGAAATCTTATGGTGGAAGGGAAGAAGGTGTTTCTGAAAAATGGAGTGTGTGTCTTCAGGCTCCTGTATCTCCTCCTTGATGAGAAGATGGCATGTCCTGCCTGATGCGGGTCCTTAATGATAGGCATTGCCTTTTGAAGGTGTCCTCGATGCTGAGAAGGCTAATGCCCTTGATGAACATGGCTGAGTTTTTCCAGTCCTGTGCAATAGCTCCTCCATACCAGTCAGAATGCTCTCCACGGTACATCTGTCGAAATTTGGGAGTGTCTTTGCTGACGTACCAATCCTCCTTAAACTCCTAATGAAATAGAGACACTGTCACAATATGCAAAGACTAAAAGCAGTCCAGAAATGAAACAAACAGCATAATAATAATAAATAAATAAGCAATAAATATTGAGAAAATGAGATGGAGCCTTTGAAAGTGAGTCCATAGGCTGTGGGAATAGATCCGTGCTGGGATGAGTGAAGTTGAATGAAGTTATCACCTTTGGTTCATGAACCTGATAGTTGGGTGGTAATAATTTTTCCTGAACCCGATACATTGGGTCCTTCCTGACGGCAGCAGCTAGAAGAGAGCATGGCCTGAATGGTGGGTGCTGCCTTCCTGAGACAGCATTCCTCGTATATATGCTTAATGGTGGGGAGAGCTTTACCTATGATGGACAGGGCCATATCCACAATTTATTACAGGTTGACCACCGATTTTCTGGAAAATGATGGTCCGGCACCTCTTGATTCAGATGAAATTACGAGCCATAGTTTTCTGGGCAGCCACCTGATGACACTGTGGCATGCAGCGCCATCAGCGGCAAGACTCATTTTGACAAGATCACACTATTTTTATTATTTACATTGCACATGGTGGTGGTAGTCCCAATATTTTGTGCTTATTGTTGCTTATTTTACATAAATTTAACCCTATCGATTCAAGACAAGGTTGAAATGTTGAAAAAGCTGGATCAAATTGTTTCTGTGCAGAAGCTGCGTGATTTTTATGGCTTTGGTTCATCAACAATGTATGATATAAAGCACCAAATAGAATAAAATTCAGCAATTCTGTGCATACAATGATTTGCTAATGCAAATAAGCAGAAGAAAAACTAAGAAAGTTGGTAAGAGGACTGAGCATGATCGAGTGATGTTTGAATAGTTTCACCAGTGTTGGAGTGATGGAGCTGACTTGTCAGGCAATATGATAATGAACCAAGCTGAGCTGTTCCACAAAGAACTTAAATTAGAACATGTGTGCGACCATAGTGAAGGATGGCTTCAAAGCTTTAAGTAGCACCACAGAATTTCCTCGCATAAAGTGTGTGGAGAAAAAAAATTCTGCAAACCTTGAAGGAGCTGCTGAGTACATGGACAAATTTGCGAAGTTCATAGCTGATGAGAACCTTAGTCCTGAGTAATGCAGATGAAACTGCATTATACTAGCGATGTACACCCAGGACAACATTCGCAACAGAAGACAGAAGATTGCACAGGATTCGAACAATCTAAGGACAGGGTTAACATTGTAGGATGCTCCAACGCAGCAGGTACTCACAGATGTAAACCACTGATGATCGGAAAAAATAACTCCCCAAGACCCTTGAAAACTTACCCAGTAACATATTGCGCAAATGAAAATGGCTGGATTACCACCGATATTACGGTAAGTGGCTTGAAAAGTATTTTGTGCCAGAAGCCAGAGCACATTACACATCTGTAGGGCTGCCCAGAGATTATAAAATTTCACCTTATTTTGGATATCTGTTCAGCTCACCCCAAAGTTGAACTCCTGTATAAGAATAATGTTTTTACAGTGTATTTACCACCAAACTGTACATCGCTTATCCAACCCCAAAACCAAGGAATACTGCACCCTCTAAAGGCCAAGTTTTGCTTGTTTGTCATGAAAGGTCTGTATATTTAACATGAATGATGTTCTTTGGTTCATTGCTCGAGGGTGAGAGAAGATAGGAACTTCAACATTAAAGAATGGCTGGCATGAGTTGTGGCCTGCCTTGATGTGTGATAATGCAGCTGAAGAAAAGCTTGACAATGATTTTACAGGATTTCACATACCAAAGGAGAAAGCAGATGTTCACGATTTGCTTGCGTACGCAAAAGGTGTCAAAGATATAGCAAACAGTCTTAATGAAGAAAATCTACATGAGTGGATGATGGTCATTAGGAAACACCCATTGTGCATCACCTTATGGACTGGGAAATTATAGACAATGTTCTGAATGCTGATAAAAACACTGCAAGTGATGCTGATGGAACAGATGAAACTGAAAGATTTATTATTGACAAGTTAATTGAGTTGTTCAGTAATTTAATCAAAGGATTAGAGGGAAGAGCTAATGAATTTTTATTTGATGCAAGAAAACTTAAACAGGGAGTGATCAAAACACATGAAGTAACTTAGTCTGGATGAAATGTTTATAAAGATAACTGTGAATCAATATTCTTTGTAAGTACAGTAATTAATAAATTTACATTTAATTTTTGTTTAATTAATAATCCTTTTTAAACTTCTACAGTCCGTTTTAGAAACATAGAAACATAGAAAACCTACAACACAATACAGGCCCTTTGGCTCACAAAGCTGTGCCGAACATGTCCTTACCTGAGAAACTAGCTAGGGTTACCCACAGCCCTCTATTTTTCTGATCTCCATATACCAGTCCAGGAGTCTCTTAAAAGACCCTATTGTATCCGTCTTCACCACCGCTAGCGGCAGCCCATTCCATACACTCACCACTCTCTGCATTAAAAATTTACACCTGACATCTCCTCTGTGCCTACTTCCAAGCACCTTATAACTATGCCCTCTCATGCTAGCCATTTCAGCCCTTGGGAAAAAGCTACTGACCATTCACATGATCAATGCCTCTCTATCAAGTCACCTCTCATCCTCTGTCGCTCCAAGGAAAAAAGGCTGAGTTCACTCAACTTATTCTCATAAGGCTTGCTCCCCAATCTAGGCAACATCCTTGTACATATCCTCTGCACCCTTTCTATGGTTTCCACATCCTTCCTCTACTGAGGGGACCAGAACTGAGCACAGTACTCCAAGTGGGGTCTGACCAGGGTCCTATATAGCTGCATCATTACCACTCGGCTCCTAAACTCAATCCCATGGTTGATGAAGGTCAATGCACCATATGCTTTCTTAACCACAGAGTCAACCTGCACAGCAGTTTTGAATGTCATATGGACTCAGACACCAAGACCCCTCTGATCCTCCACACTGCCAAGAGTCTTACCATTAATACTATATTCTGCCATCATATTTGACCTACCAAAATGAACCACCTCACACTTATCTGGGTTGAACTCCATCTGCCACTTCTCAGCCCAGTTTTGCATTCTATCAATGTCCCACTGTAACCTCTGATAGCCCTCCACACTATCCACAACAACCCCAACCTTTATGTCATCAGCAAATTTACTAACCCATCCCTCCACTTCCTCATCCAGGTCATTTATAAAAATCACGAAGAGTAGGGGTCCCAGAACAGATCCCTGAGGCACTCCATTGGTGACCAACCTTCATGCAGAATATGACCCATCTACAACCACTCTTTGCCTTCTGTGGGCAAGCCAGTTCTGGATCCACAAAGCAATGTCCCCTTGGATCCCATGCCTCCTTACTTTCTCAGTACACCTTGCATGGGGTACCTTATCAATTGCCTTGCTGAAATCCATATACACTACCTTCATCAATGTGTTTAGTCACATCCTCAAAAAATTCAGTCAAGCTTGTAAGGCACGACCTGCCTTTGACAAAGCCATGCTGACTATTCCTAATCATATGATACCTCGCCAAATGTTATAAATCCTGCCTCTCAGGATCTTCTCCATCAACTACTTAACTACTGAAGTAGAACTCACTGGTCTATAATTTCCTGGGCTATCTCTACTCCCTTTCTTGAATAAGGGAACAACATCCGCAACCCTCCTATCCTCTGGAACCTCTCCCGTCCCCATTGATGATGCAAAGATCATCGCCAGAGGCTCCACAATCTCTTCCCTCGCCTCCCACAGTAGCCTGGGGTACATCTTTTCCAGTCCCAGTGACTTATCCAACTTGATGCTTTCCAAAAGCTTGTGCACATCTTCTTTCTTAATATCTACAAGCTCAAGCTTTTCAGTCCACTGTAAGTCATCCCTACAATCGCCAAGATCCTTTTTTGTAGTGAATACTGAAGTAAAGTACTCATTAAGTACCTATGCTATCTCCTCCAGTTCCGTACACATTTTTCCACTGTCACACTTGATTGGTCCTATTCTCTCACATCTTATCCTCTTGCTCTTCACATACTTGTAGAATGCCTTGGGGTTTTCCTTAATCCTGTCTGCCAAAGCCTTGTCATGGCCCCTTCTGGCTCTCCTAATTTCTTTCTTAAGCTCCTTCCTGCTAGCCTTATAATCTTCTAGATCTCTATCACTACCTAGCTTTTTGAACCTTTCATAAGCTCTTCTTTTCTTCTTGATTACATTTACAACAGCCTTTGTACACCATGGTTCCTGTACCCTACTATCCCTTTCCCTGTCTCATTGGAATGTACCTGTGCAGAACTCCATGCATATATCTCCTGAACATTTGCTACATTTCTTCCGTACATTTCCCTGAGAACATCTGCTCCCAATTTATGCTTCCAAGCTCCTGCCTGATAGTCTCTTATTTCCCCTTACTCCAATTAAACGCTGTCCTAACTTGTCTGTTCCTATCCCTCTCCAATGCTATGGTAAAGGAGGTAGAATTGTGATCACTATCTCCAAAATGCTCTCCCACTGAGAGTTCTGACACCTCACATTTCCCAATACTGGATCAAGTACAGCCTCTCCTCTTGTAGCTTTTCTACATATTGTGTCAAGAAACCTTCCTGAACACACCTATCAAACTCCACCCTATCTAAACCCCTCACTCTTGCGACATGCAAATCAATATTTGGGAAAATTAAAATCTCCCACCATGACAACCCTGTTATTATTACACCTTGCCATTACTATTGCATGACCTCTTTTAGTCCAACAAAAATGTTAATCCGACAAGGCTCAGGAACCGAGGGTGCCGGGAGATCAGTGATCAACCTGCTATAGGCTTTTCCGTCCAAGGCCTTTGGTGTTTCTGTACCAGGCTATGATGCAACCAGTCAGCAAACACTCCACCAAGCATCTATAGAAGTTTGTCAGAGTTCTAGATGACATGCAGAATCTTCACAAACTTCTAAGAAAGTAGAAGCACTGTGTTTCTGTTCTGGACTTCTGAAATGATAACACTGAGGAACTTAAACCTGCTGACCCTCCCCACCTCTGATCCGCTGATGAGGACTAGCTCATGGACCTTCAGTTTCCTCCTCCTGTAGTCAATAATCAGCTCTTTGGGTTTGCTGACGTTGAGTGAGAGGTTGTTGTCTTGTCCAGACTGCACCAACCGCCACTGCTGGGCTATAAACGTGCAGTCCCCCATGCATGCAATTGTAATTTAAATTGCAGTGTTTAAGAGCAGCGACTTGAAAGTTTTACTGTCAGCGGCAGATTTAATGTGTGGCGGCAGGGAGTTCCAAACTGGAATGGCCCTAGGGCACTGTGAGTAGCGGGAGCAGTCCTCGTTGGTCTGGATGGTCTTGTGGTTCAGGGATTGGTTTTGTCAGGTTGCTGATCTGTTATTCTGGTTACACAAAAGGTGACTAATGTTGGATGGGGTTAATGAATGAGCTTCCTTCTAAATTGTAGTAAGCCTGGCTATTGTGCGGCGTCTTTCGAGGGTATTCCATTTGAGGTCGAGAAGCATATCTGTAACACTACTGGTCTTTCTGTCATCACCGGTTACAAACCTGGCAGCTCCTCCCTGGACTTTCTCAAAGTTATTGATATGAATGGTTTGGTAGGGATCCCAAATGGCACTACAGTATTCAAGACTTGGACAGACAAGAGTTTTATAAGCAATTTCTTTTGTGGTTTTAGAACAATTCCAAAAGTTACGCTGCAGAAGGCCAAGGATTTGTGGTGGCACCATTCAGCTGGATTTTTAATCTCCCTCCAATATGCTGATTCATCACTACCTTTGATTTGGCCTGCAAAAGTGGTGTTGTCAGGAAACAAATATGGCTTTGGAGCTGTGCTTGGCCTCAAAGTAATAAGTATAAAGTCAGTAAAGCAGGGGGCTGAACGCACAGCCTTGTGGTGTACCTGTGCTGATGGTAATTGTGGACTGTCATCTGCAAGTGAGGGAATCAAGGATCCAGTTGCACAAGGAGGCATTGAGGCCTAGGTCTTGGAGTTTATTGATTATTTTTTAATGGAAGATAGTATTGGAATACAGAGGGGGGGACTCAGCTGTTGTATAAGGAGAGGAG
Organism: Hypanus sabinus; assembly: GCF_030144855.1. Taxonomy (NCBI): domain Eukaryota; kingdom Metazoa; phylum Chordata; class Chondrichthyes; order Myliobatiformes; family Dasyatidae; genus Hypanus; species Hypanus sabinus. Next base: position 53,963,938 of record NC_082723.1, read on the forward strand.
AAGGGGTGAGGCATGGGCTAAGTAGGTGATTGGTCAACTAATGGAGGATAATCGGCAGATAGAGCCAGGTGAGGGAGGGAGGGAGAGGAATGGAGTTGGGAGGCAGAGGTAGGTGGGTGATTGAGGGCATAAAAGCAAAATGTGGGGAGTAGAGAGTGAGAGTAAAGACAGAGGCTGGAGCAAGAGAAGTGGAAACATAAAGGCTACCAGCGGCAGAATCTGATACATAAAGTGATCGTGGGAACTGTGAAGAGAACGATGAAGAACGATAAGTTTGTGGCCTAAGGTAGAAGGAGTCAATTTTAGAAAACCCAGCACATTAATTTTTCACCCTCCCCTAGTGTTGCCACCATGACCTCGTGGACCTTCTTGGGTGATAAGCCCTTGAGACCAAGGTAGCGGATGACTGCACGAAGGACGATGTTATCCATTTTCTCAGACAGTGCTTACTTGCAATTGTCAATTATCTAAAACAGAAATACCACAAAAGTTATTAACTTCAAACTTTCTTCATAATCACTCAAAGAGTTGAAATGCACGTACATGCAATGAGAGCTGTATAACTCATCTTCTTCTACCTTAGGCCACAAACTTATCAATCAACCCTGCTGTGGACCACTTTCTGGAGGTCCGAGATGCTGACTTCTACAAAGAAGGGATCCATATGCTCCACAACTGCTGGACTAAGTGTGTAAATGTAAGAGGGGACTATGTTGAAAAATAAATGTGCTAGGTTTTCTAAAATTGACTCCTTCTACCTTTGGCCACAAACTTATCAATTACCTCACGTAGATTGGGGAGTGGGTACAGCTCTTTCATTTTACTGACAATGAATGCAAGATTGTTGCTGCAACTCCATTCATCGAGCTGGTATATCATGCTCCTGTACACCCTCTCATCTTCATCTGAGATTCTACCAACAGCAATGGTAGAATCATCAGCAATTTTATAGATAGTATTTGAGCTAGACATAGCCACAAGTCATGGGTATAGAAGGAGTAGAGCAGTAGGCTAAGCATACACCCCTGAGGTGCACCAGTGTTGGTCATCAGCGAGGAGGAGATATTATCACCAATCTGCACAGATTGTGGTCTTCTGGTTAGGAATTGAGGATCCAAGTGCAGAGGGAGGTACAGAGGCCCAGGTTCTGTAGCTTATCGATTAGGACTGTGGGAATGATAGTGTTATATGCTGAGCTATAGTCAACGAATGGCATCCTATCTAGGTGTTTGTATTGTCCAGGTAATCTAAGGCTGTGTGAAAAGCCATTGAGATTGTGTCTGCTGTACACCTGTTGTAGCGATAGGCAAATTGCGGTGGGTCCAGTTTCTTGCTGAGGCAGGAGTTCATTCTAGCCATGACTAATCTCTCAAAGCATTTTATCAGCATAGTTGTGAGTACTACTGGGCAATAGCCATTAAGGCAGCTCACGCTACTATTCTTAGGCACTGGTATAATTGTTGCCTGTTTGAAGCAAGTGGGAACATCCAACCATAGCAGTGAGAGTTTGAAAATGTCCTTGAATACTCCAACCAGTTGGTTGGCACAAGTTTTCAGAGCCTTACCAGGTTCTCCATCAGGGCCCGCCGTCTTGTGAGGGTTCACCCTCCTTAAAGACAGCCCAACATCGGCCTGTGACACAGAGATCACAGGGTCACCGGGTGCAGCAGGAATCTTGACAGCTGTAGTTATATTCTCCATTTCAAAGTGGCCATAGAAGGCATTGAGCTCATCAGGTAGTAAATCATTGCAACCATTCATGCTATTGGGTTTCACCTTGTAGGAAGTAATGTCCTGTAAACCCAACCAGAGCTGACGTGCATCCAGTCGCCTCCAACCTCACTTGGAATTATCTCTTCACTCTTGAAATAGCCCTCCGAAAGTCATATTAGTTTTCTTGTACAGACCTGGGTCACCAGACCTAAAAACCAATGATCTAGCCCTCAGCAGACGATGAATCTCCTGGTTCATCCATAGCTTTTGGTTTGGGAATATACAGCAAGTTTTCATAAGCACACACTCATCCACACAGTTTTTAATGAAGTTGGTAACAACTGCAGCATACTCATTCGGATTCAAAGATGAATCCCTGAATACAGTCCAGTCCACCCACAGGATTCCTGTAATCGCCTGTGCTTCCCTTGTCCATACCTTCTTGGTCCTCACTACTGGTGCTACAGTCTTCAGTCTCTGCCTATACTCAGAGAGTACAAGTACAGCCAGCATGATTAGACTTCCCAAAGTGAGGGCGTGGAATAGCACGGTAGGCATTCTTGATGGTGGTGTAACAGTGGTCCAGTGTGCTGTTTCCTTTGGTACTACAAGCACATTCCTAAATGGACATTGAACCCTTGAACACTACCTCACTTTTTAAATATATATTATTTCTGTTTTTGCACTATTTTAATTTATTCAATATACATATATATACTTACTGTAATTTATTTTTTTTCTATATTATAATGTATTGCATTATACTGCTACTGCTAAGTTAATATATTTCACAACACTTGCCAGTGATAATAAACCTGATTCTGGTTCTGTCTTGCTTAGGCATTACTGTGGCAAAACTCCATCAGTAATTCTCTGAAGCTATTTGGGAAATCAGCGATCCAAGTGTGTTTTCCTTCTGCATAGGAAAATCTTCATTCATTTCCTACCTAACAACCCAGCTAAGGTCAAGCACTCACCAGCTGGTGTGGAAGGATAGGAAGGGAGGCGATCCGGGGATGATATTTTAAGTATTTATCAAAAGTCATTCACGTCACATTGTACTAGAGGTATCAAATCATCCATACACAGGACACTGTAGCAAAGTCTTCAATTCGTAATGACTTGTGTCTTTTGCTGCTACTAATAAATAAAAGGTCCGTGAAAAAAAAAGTTTATTTAATAAAGCAGAAGAGTGAACACTGAAGCCAGGTTCATAGCTCATTTAGAGTGACACACATGAGTTTCTACCTCAAAGTTCTATTGTTGTGGCTTCAATCCGGATCTCAGGTGCTGTGTGTGCAATGTTTGTGAGTGAGCGGTAGGATCTGGGCTGAGTTAAGGGAAGTGCCGGGGGAACAAAACAGGTTTATTGTGAATGAGTGCTTTATCATCAGCATGTGCTGAGGGGTCTGAAGACCTGTTTCCATGCTTTATGTGGCTCTGCCTGGAATCTAGTATTCCAGTTACACGACACATACCATAAAATCCCATTTTGTTAAAATTACATAAGTGGATATGAATAATATCGAGTAATATTGTGTTACAACCGGAATATCTAAGAACTAATCTAATTTATTCTGAATACCTAGAGAGTAATAAAACATAGAAATAAAAAAGTTCAAAGTACATTTATTATTAATGTATACATTATACAACTTTGAGATTCCTCTCCTTACAGGCAGCCACAAAACAAAGAAACCCCTAAAGAACTCATTTTAAAAAGATTGTCAAGCACCCAGTGTGCAGAGAGACAAAAAAAACAAATTGTCCAAACAATAAAAGTAAGAGAATAGGATTTAGAACCAAATTTTTGACAGAAGTCACAAAGCCAGGCATCTCTGGAGCTGTTGCAAGCGACAGCCTCAGTTCATCACAGAGCCAAGTAAACATTGCAAGATACAGACGCGAAGCCAGGCATCACTGCAGACGGAGCAGGCCACCCTCAGTTCAGCACAAAGCTGAATTACAGAAACAATGCAAGTATATCCTTCCATACAGGAATACAAAATATTCCAATATGATTCACCTCTGAAAGAGCCACATTGCCCACGCTCACCACAACTCTTGTTCTCAGAATTTTTTTATTTGCAGTTTGTCTTTTTTGCATATTCGTTGTGTGTCAGGCTTTTGTCTGTTCAAGTAGCATTATTTTAATGAAATTTCGTTTTATTTTTCCTTTTAAATGTTTGCAAGAAAATGAAAATCAAGGTAGTAAATGGCAACATATATGTACTTTGATAATAAATTTACCTTTACTTTATGTGTAATAATTGCTTAACTGGAGTTAATACTGAACTTCATTGGTGCCTGTTAGGTTTAGACATCTGAGTCCTGTATATATGACAGCCAACTCCTGCAGTCACAATGTAGTCTACAAGTACTTAAAATGGCTTAATTTTATATCTGCCTTGGCAGATGAGATTAGATTTGACATGGAACAAGCTGTGCATGGGATATGGAGTTCTGCTGTAAGGGGAGAACAGATTGTGTTGATATCACAGCCAAGTTGCCAGACTGGAATATGCTAACATGGTGATGCCAAAGCTGTTACAAGTAAAATTCAGTTATTTCCATGGTAATGTTGGGAACGGAGTATCACATTAGATAGAAATATTGGAAATATGAAAACTGTTGGAATTCTGAACTAAAAATGAAACTCAGTTTGGAAAGTCAAACCAGGACTTTATACTATGAATGGTAGGCCACTAGGGAGTGTACTGAAACAGAGGGGTCTAGGAGTACTGTCATTAAAAGTACTGTCACAGGTAGATTGGATGGTGAAAAAGACACTTAGAATGCTGACCTTCAGTCAGGGCGAAGTATAGGAGATGAAACATTATGCTGCTTTTGTGTAAGTTGCTGGTGAGGTCATACTTTGAGTACTGCGTACAGTTATACGAAAGACTGGAAAGACAAGGTTAAAGTGGAAAGAGTGCTGAAAAGACTTATGAAGATGTTGCCAGGATTAAATAAGTTATAAGGAGAGGCTAGCCAGGGTCGATTTTCATTCTTTGGAATGTATGAAGATGAGGGTAATCTTATAGAATTGTTTAAAATTGTGTGTGGTATAGATATGGTGGATGGTAATGGTCTTTTCCCTGATCTGGATAGGGGAGTCCAACGCTAGGGAACAATTTGAAGAGTAAGAGGGGAAAGCATTAAAAGGACCCAAGGGGCAACTTTTTCATTCAGAAGATGGTGAGTATAAAGAATAAGCTACCATAGGAAGTAGTTGAGGCAGGTACATTAGTATCATCTACAAAACACTTGAATCGCTTCAGACAGGGGTGGGGCTTAGAGAGTTATGGGCTGAATGCAGGAAATTGGGACTAGCTGGGTGGGCATCAGGGGTGGCATGAACATTGGGCTGATGGACCTATGTCCATGCTGCATTTCTCTAAGACTCAATGAACTGCAATAGATCAAGCAGTAACTGCAGAGATGAGAGAGAGAGAGAGAGAGAGAGAGAGAGAGAGAGAGCTGACAATGCAGGCTGACTGAAGGTTGTTGACCTGACCTGTTAGCTCCATTTCTACTGTCAGAAAATGTAGAGGAGGTTTGATCCAAAAACAGAGCAGCAGGGACAATTTAGCTGTAAACAATACTTTACCAATAACCCGCAAAATGACAAGCCACAAAGGGCCACAAAACAAGAGAGAACAGATACTGAACACACAGGCAACAAGGGAACTTAAGTCAATCACACAGTCATGTGATCTATGAGGCGGCATGATGTCGGCTTCCCTTTTATTGAAGGCAATAACTAAGCCGTGATAGTCCTGTGGGTTTGGTGAGGTCAAGGGTTTCCTTCATCTCCATAGACTTACAGGGAGAAGTCAACCGAGGTTGGAGGCAGGTGGGTGCCCTACTCAGCAGTGAACCGGATGATCAGGCAAAGTGAGGGTCTTGAGCGGAGAGCCAGGGGTAATCCAAAATAAGAGGAGAGTTGGGTGAGTCGATGAAGAGGAATTAGATGGACTCATGGTGCTGTCTGATGTTTATGTGCACATGTCGCGTGCATGCTCTGACCATCCCACACCCCAAGCAATGTCCGTCAATGGCCTTGATGCAGAAGGGGAGAGAGACAAGTTTGGTAGGAAATCCAAGCTGCACACACAGATTCCGGTCTGGAAAGTTGGCTGTTGTGCCAGATTCCATCAGAGCCACGTGTGCGCATAGATTCATTGGTGTGTGGAGGAGTACACAGACAGTGAGCTGGACTTTAATATGGGAACAAGGAGCCTGGGGGAACTTACCAGATAGAAATCCCTTGTCTCTACTTGGTGGTACTGTTTCCTGGATGCAGTGGATGCTTGTTGTGTTGGTTGTCTACTGATCTGCAGTAGGCGTACAAGTTGTTTCTCCACAGGCAATTGTACCCTTGAAGCATTAAGGGAGCTCTCCCTAGCTGCCTAGGTTGTGGAGGCATTACTAAGGACAGCCCTGCAGCCTTAAATGGTTCTTGGAAAGGAACTGGGGGGAAGGTCTGACTGCCAACCTGGAGAGCCAATCCAAAAGATGCTTGTCAATACAATACTTTACTAATAAACTGGAAAATAACAAGCCAAAGAGGGCCACTAAACAAGAGAGAACAAACACTCAACACTACAGGCAACAATGTAGCTGAAGGCCAGGAGTAACTGGTGGAGGCTGGCAGATTCTATGGACTGTGGTTGACAGCTGGGTGCAGGTGATGAGTTGGAAACAATTTACAGGTTACTCCTATACCTGTGTGAAGACTGGGAATGTAAATAGGAAGAGGTTTAATGAAGTCCATTGGAGTATTTGGGTGAATTAATAGAAATAAATTGAGGAAGGTTTCAAGGGCAGATATTAAGATGACAATATATAGTAAATTAATGTCAATGTCCATAGCCCGTAACAATAATTTCATGGTGTCTGAATGTATAGCTGAGGTTTACCTCAAATGTACTGTAAATACACGATACAAGTAGTATCTTGCTTTTGGTTACGAGGCTTAACTTCTCAAATCAGCATGCTGATTTCTTAACCAAATGAAGGGCAACAGTAATTCTCGAAAAAATATCTTTTTTGAGAAAATAAGTATTGTGGCCTTAGTGAAAGAGATTTAGACATATACAAGGCAACCTCCCTAGCAGTGGTGCCTTCTGAGATGCACAAATGCACTGGTATGAGTGGTGTTTCACCACTTAGTAACTAATGCTTTGGGGTCCATCATTGTAGAAGCAGTTGGTCACATTTTTGCTATTCTTTTTCAAGATGGGGGTGTCACTATTGTGGCTACAGAGAAGTGAGTGTTCTTGAAGCACTGGCAGCTGCTTGAAGCAATATGAAATGACTAATGGACTTAGAAGTCAATCAGACCAGTGTGTGAAGCAGTCTTTCTCTGAATGATATCAGTCGATCAGTTGAATTCTAACAGCTCTGTCACAGCTTTGTTTTCATTCTTCTTTCTAGCAACTTCTTTTTCCAGATTTGATTAAACAGTATTCAAACCCAGAATTCACATCTTCTGAAGTATTAGGCAAGTCTGTGGTCCAACAGTATTGTCATGATGTGAGACCATATCCAGTATTTCAGAATTGTGAGACATGACTTCACTTGCACATAACATCTCAGTTATGTTTCGAGCAGCTGAGCCAGGAGCCAGGAGCCAGGAAGATATCCTGAAATAGGATACACTGCTCTGACAGTAATCCAAATGTTTCTGGTCAGAAGATTACAGAGACAAGTCATGCAGGACAGAGACAGACACACACCAACAGAGAGATACCTACCCATATACAGCAAGGGTCATCAGATAGTGGAGCTTTGATGGGCAAGAGAAACATGGAAGAGAATCTTCAGGTGATTAATGGATGTTTGGGGCACAGTCACAACTTGCATGTACACTCTAAAGATACATACTTTGTTAAACCCATGAAGAGTTACACATAAATAGACGGTGAGTGTGGGTGAAGTCCTGCATTCAGAGGTGCCTGCATAACCCCAGCTACCGAAACGGTGCAATAACCATCAAAGTCACATTGTGCTTAGATGTAGAAGCACTGAAAAATAACTTTCTGTGGAAAATGGGAAGATTTGATTCAACTTTCGGTGGAGAGACAAACTAGAGAGATGGATTTGCAGCATGCCGTAGTCCATGTGATAGTTTTCCCAAACACAGCCTGTCCGGAGAAACAAGAGACCCCCATGGGCATTCATTGTAGCTTAACTTCCTCCACAACAGCTCCCACACAGACATTGAAATACAGAGTTTAGAGAGATAATATTTCAGGAGCAGACTTTGTAATTACCATATAATAATCCCTTTGTATCTTTGCAACACATTGAGATGTTTTTGGGAGGAGTAGCTCTCAGGATTCGCATACAGCACCCCACAAAAGACTACATGAGAGCTGGACGAAGCCAGCACAGGTTATTACTTAACCTCTCATTTTGTACTTTGTCTGCAGGTTAATGCTAATGCCAATCCAAACACTCATCACTGAAACATTTCACTTCACAGCAAAATCACCCCAAGTTTCCAAATCCCAAGAAAATGTTATTCTCTCCGTGTAAGCCTTTCTAACTTTAGGATTGTGCTATGTCTCTGTTGAATCATATCCACTGGCAGAACTGTACCTTTAAATACCAAATTGGGGAAAGAAATTCCCTATATAGATCCTACCTCTTCACAAGATCTGATTCATCCAATATGAATGCTTCCAACTGTTGGAATGGAATTTAGCTGATTGAATAGAGTCCATTACCATAATGTAAGATGCCCAGACTCAGCCATCTGAATTGGAAAATATGATTTATCCAGTGTCTACCTGCTGCCAGAGTGCTTTGCATTGCATAAGGATAAGGCATATTTGGAGAGTAAGCATGCTGAGATTGTTGATAAGACACACACTGGAAGTGGACGTGTTATTAGGTCATTTGCATTGTGCCTTTAGTTATTTTATGACTACATTTGCAAGACATTATAATTAAAATTCCTTAATGACATAAGAGCATTTTTTTTCACATGGACTCTTTCTATTATCTGAATATGATTCATTGTGGCTGTTTCCTCTACATAGGAATGTGTGATTGTCTCACTAATAATGGAGCAGGACGTGGTGGCTTGCACTCTTCAGACAATGAATGCTATTTGCTAATCATGAAACACTTTGCAAGCAGCCGTACTGTAGTCAGGACCAAAGCTCTTTCATCAATAAAAGGAAATTAGAGTTATTAGGAAGAAAAAGGGTCATGTTGTGAAAATTTGGTGGAACTTTTCTCAGGCGCAACTCAGTAAGGAAACCACAGGATGGTAAAGATGAGAGGAATCAGCTTGCTAAAATTATCTCATTCATCCGGAAGTATCTAATATAGCATCAGATCTTCAAGGCCTTTGCCTCTAGTGTACTGTCATACACTCCTCACAGCCCTTACGGCCTCATACACATTTCACTGAAAGAATTAAGGAAGCAACAGATCACAGAGTTCATGGGAGACCTTTAATGAACTGGCAAAACATGCTGTAAATAAGAGCAAAATCAGTAATATTATTAACCATCAAGTTTATTGTGCATTATCTAACCAATCTCCCAGTTGCACTCTATGAAGGCATTCTTTTCACCTTGCTTCTACTTTCAGAACAAGGTCACAAGCAAGTAATCCTAAAACAATGCAACAAAGATTGAGGCCATAATTAGCAGCACTCAGCTACACTGGGCATCGCACACTGATGAGACAGACGGTGACAAGACGAAAGAGATGGAAAATAGATAGAACACAAAACCTCAATAGGAGTAGAATAATTGTGGGCACTCTCTTTCAGGCACAGGCACGAGTTATTATTCACTACATGAATTATTATATTTAGTAACTCCAGAACACAAAACTAATCAAAAGAAAAACAGAGTCGGAGATAACTCGTGTAAGCTTTGTTTTTACTTTAGTGAGGCACTCAGATAATGATGTACGCAATTCAGATACATATAGCCCATAATGAATTATGTAAACAACAAAAAATGCTTAATCAAACAATATATTTACAACAGTACTCAAATATTACTGAAATATTAAATACACAACACTCCTCCCTCCTTAGGTATAAACTCCAACTCAATATCTCAACATGATACACAGTATACAATGTAATACAACCACTATATAAACATCCACAGCACAGTAAATTTTAAATTGTCCCATTCAGGCTTAAAGATTTAATCGCTGTGGAAGATTTCTTATTTTTGTGGGATAACGTTCCTTCTGACAAAGGGGCAGGATCTCTCTGCTTGACAGGTGAGAACTGTGGCTGTGATTGTGGTGAACTACATATACCTGTCTGGACACGCCCCCACCACTGACTGCTCCTGTGGCTCCTCCCACAGACCCCGGTATAAAGGCAATTGGAGGCACAGCCCCTTCCTCAGTCTCCAGGATGTTGTGTGGTGGTCACTTACTGCTTGTTCTTTCTTCCAGCCAATAAAAGCCTATATCTCGCCTCACGTCTCCGAGAGTTATTGATGGTGCATCAGTAATACAAACTCAGCAACAGGGGCCTCCTCTGTGGTGGCTGTGGTGACTCTGGGACTGCACAAATTAGTTCTGGCAGCTCTGGATATCTTTCTTCTCTAACAATCGACTCTGCTCTTCTTAACTGGTTGACGTACAGTATCATCTCCAGATGACATCGGACACCATCTCCATTGTGTAGGAAAGTGGTCCAGTTCTGTTCTTAGTCTTTCCAAGTACCCACTTTTGATCATCTCTGTAGTCCTCGCCAGGACTAACTGTCCACTAGTGAAACATCGAACCTCCTTGTTTGAGGAGCCCTCAATTTGTCTCAGCTGTTTGTCCTGCACACTCCTTCTGAGATTGGGTTTGAGGAGATCCAAGTGTGAACGCATGGGATGATGCAGGAACAGCATAGCCGGTGAATTGTTGGTTGTGGAGTGTGTTATACAAGGAGGAAACTGGCGATCTTCTGATTCAGTGTTCTGCTGACATTCAGAGTCTTTAGACTCTGAACAAAACTTTCCACCAAGCCATTTGTAGCTGGGTGGTACGGTGCAGATGTAATCTGTCCTTTTCCATTCATTTTCAGGAATGACTGAAACTGTTAACCCACAAACTGTGGTCCATTGCCACTGACTAAGTGTTCTGGAACACCAGTCCTTGAGAAGAGGCTTCACAACACATCAACGCAGGCTACTGGGAACCCTTCTGGCCACTTTGTAACTGCACCCACTACTAGCAAGAAAGTTGTGCCCATGAATGGTCCAGGAAAATCTACATGAAATCCTCTGAAATGCAGAGGGATTAGGGATTCCCAGGGATGGAGAGGCTCTGCTCTTCTGGATGTGTTGGCATCACGAACAGTGCGTGACTAGCAGCTCTATTTGCTAATCTATCCCAGGCTTCCTCCAATACTTTAATTCTCAGCTTGGAAGGTACAACACCTCTCAATCTCCGCATAAGTCAAATCTGTCAAAGGCAAGTTCATTCTGGTGCTGTTAAAATTGGGGGAACTGGGACTTCTGCTTCACATTACAAACATTTTGTGTGGCCACGTAGACCTGAGGTGGTGTAGGTTTTTTTCTTGTTTCTCTTTGGATCATCGTGGCCATAATAGGAATAATTTCTTCAATAAAAATGGTATAAATAAGCCAAACCATTGCAAACTCAACATTGTCAATACATCAGAAACCGGAAAAGGAAATGTGATTATGTACAACGGTGAAATATACTTAACATACCAATGAGGTAGAGGGTGACAAACTTTTGTGCACACCTCAGAGGAAACATTGACCCCCACTAATGAAGACATGCCTTATTTGCATTGCTACCGTCAGGAAGGAGGTACAGAAGCCTGAAGGCACACACTCAATATTTCATATATACACAGATATATACATATCTTTATATATATATATATATATATACACACACACATATACACAGTACCTATAAAAATTATTCACCCGCTTGGAAGTTTTCATGCTTTTTTTTTACGACATTGAATCACAGTGGATTTAATTTGGCTTTTTTTGACACTGATCAACAGAAAAAAGACTGTTTCACATCAAAGTGAAAACAGATCTTTACAAAGTGATCTAAATTAATTACAAAATAATTGATTTCATAGCTATTCACCCCCTTTAATATGACACACCAAATTATCACTGCTGCAGCCAATTGGTTTTAGAAGTAGTGTAATTAGTTAAGGTGCCCTAGCTATATATATAGACCTGTGTGCAGTCAAGGTGTCTCTGTATCTGGAAGGTCCAACTGCTGGTGAGTCAGTATCCTGGCAAAAACTACACCATGAAGACAAAAGAATACACCGAGCAACTTTACAAAAAGGTTATTGAAAAGCACAAGTCGGGAGATGGATACAAGAAAATTTACAAGTCACTAAATATCCCTTGGAGTACAGTTAAGTCAATCATCAAGAAATGGAAAGAATATGGCACAGCTGTAAATCTGCCAAGAGCAAGCTGTCTTCAAAAACAGAGTGACCATGCAAGAAGGGGACGAGTGAGGGAGGCCACCAAGAGACCTAGGTATGACAGCTCTGGAGGAGTTACAAATTTCAGTGGCTGAGCTGGGAGAGACTGCACATACAACTGTTGCCCAGGTTCTTTATCAGTCACAGCTTCATGGAAGAGTGGCAAAGAGAAAGCCACTGTTGAAAAAAAAACACACACATGAAATCTTGGCTAGAGTTTGACAGAAGGTATGTGGGAGACTCTGAAGTCAGCTAGAAAAAGGTTCTATGGTCTGATGTAAATAAAATTGAGCTTTCTGGCCATCAGACTAAATGCTATGTTTGGCATAAGCATGGCAGTGGCTGCATCATGCTGTGGGGATGCTTCACTGCAGAAGCTCCTGGAAGGCTTGTGAAGGTAGAGGGTAAAATGAATGCAGCAAAATACAGGGAAATCCTGGAGGAAAACCTGATGCAACTTGGGAGAAGATCTGTTTTCCAGCAAGACAATGACCCCAAGCATAAAGGCAAAGCTACACAGTAATATCTTGAAAATAACAAAGTTAATATCCTGGAGTGGCCAAGTCAGAGTTCAGACCTCAATTGAATTGAGAATTTGTGGCTGGACTTGTAAGGGGCTGTTACAAGTCCATTCAATCTGACTGAGCTTAAGCAATATTGCAAGGAAGGATGGGGAAAATTTGCAGTGTCCAGATGTGCAAAGCTGATAGAGATCTATTCACACAGATTCAGGCTGTAATTGCTGCCAAAAGTGCATCTATGAAATACTGACTAAGGGGGTGAAGACTTAAGCAATCAACTATTTAGTATTTTACATATGTAATTAATTTAGATCACTTGTAGAGATATGTTTTCATTTTGACATGAAAGACATGTTTCTGTTGCTCAGTGTCAAAAAAAAGCCAAATTAAATCTACTGTGTTTCAATATTGTAGAACAATAAAACATGAAAACTTCTTGGGGGGGGGGGGTGTTGGGAGAAATACTTTTTATAGGCACTGTATATAGTTACTTAATTACTATGTATTACATTGTACTGCTGCCACAAAACAACAAATTTCACAATATATGTGGTGATATTAAGCCTGATTATGACTCTGAGGAATGTCCTCATTAGTAAAATTTTTGGGTATTTCCTTTTCCAAGGGTAAATGGGACAATGCATCAGCACTTCCATGGTTAGTTGTCCTCTTGAATTCGACCTTGTAATTGTGTCCTCCAAGAAACAAAGTTCATGCCTGCATTTGTGCTGCTGCTGTTAGTGAAACACCCTCCTGTGGATTGAAAATGGACACCAGTGGTTGATGATCAGTAATCAGGGTAAACTTTCTCCCATACAAGTACTGGTTGAAATGTTTTACACCCCAAACTAGAATTAAGCTCTCTCTGTCAATCTGTGTGATAAAGCCCGTTGTGAGAAACATTTTGGACTCTTCTTCCATCTCTATCTGTAGGTAGGCCTCAACTAAGTCCACTTTACTGAAGTGTTTTCTCCAGGAAGGCTTGCAAGATATTCTCTAACCTGTGCAGAGAGTATTGATCTACTTTCAGAAGTGGACTGATGGCGACCTTAGAATCACCCCATTCTTCTTGAATACTCATTCTTCTTGGATACTAGGACCATTGGCATTGCCCATGGGCTCCACTGAACCTTGGAAAGAATTCCTTCAGCCTCCATGCAGTCTAGCTCACCAGCTACTTAATCACAGATGGTATTAGGAACCAGATGGGCTTTGTGAAACTTGTGTGTAGTATTTTCATTGAACACTATTTTACCCTTAATATGTTTGAGTTTTCCAATGTCATCCTTAAACACTGCGGTGGTATTATCCAGAACCTTTTTAATTTCACTTTCAGTTGACTCTGTTGCAGGAAATGTGGCATGCAAACGGTGGATGGATCTCCAATCAAATTGTAGCTGTCTCAGCCGATCACAACCCTACAAAACCGGCCCTCCTGTTTTTACCACATACAAGCCCAATGTGGCTTAATGGTTGTTGTACTTTACTGATACAAATGTCATTCCCACAGGAATGATCTTTTCTTCAGTATAAGTTCTTAGTTGGACATCTGCAAGCTTCAGTTCAGTATATTTAAAATGCTGTTCAAACTCATTTTGTGGAATGACTGAAACAGCCCAGCCAATATCCAGTTATTTCTCAGACAATCGAATGTGTCTGTCTTTCCAATGTAACCATCCATTTTTGCTTTTTTTTTATTACTAATATCATTGCCCGGTGTTGTTTATGGACCAGTGAATTTCGTCTGTTTTCTGCCTTTTTTTAACTCGACTGTTTTTCACCTCTTTCCAAAGCCGTGCTTTGTTTTAAACTTGACCGTTTCTCTCCTATTGTGAAGTAAATGTGCTGTGCCATTTTTTAACTCGAACATCTCACTGCACTTCAACAGGTAGGTAATCATTTTGGGTTCATTTTAAAACCACCCCATCACCACTGTTAAGGTTTGCAGCTCCAAGACATAAAACTAATCGAAAGAAAAACATGGAGATAGAGATAACTCATGTATTCTTCGATTTTACTTTAGTGAGGCACTCAAATAGGATGTTGTGGCATATTGACGTATGCCATTGACATATTTTTACACATAATCAGTAATAAATTATCTAAACAAGAATGCTTAATCAAACAATATATTTTCAATATTACTCAAACATTTCTGAAATATTAAATACACAACACTAATGTTATGAATTCCTACGCCTTCTCATTGGGGATTTGTAGTTGGCATCAGTAGAAAGCAAATTACCATTGAGTGCACTTGAGTCCATGTGCCCTATTCAATCATAAATATGTTGGCTAAATGATTCTTGCTCAACTTGAGCATGCTGCACTTTGTAAATGGATGTACTCTCCATCAGCTGGCTCTCACTGGCTGATGCAAGTGGCAATGTTCCCTCTAATTTTTAGTTGTCAGTGTGCACAAAAAACAAGTTGTGCAAATTTTTTTCCTGTGACAAAAGTATGTGTGCATTGAATGCACACATGGCACAGTTTATGTAGGTTTATGAAATATTTGACATAAACCTGCACAGAATAACAACAAGATAACATACATATTTAAGTCACTCAGTTATTTTTTCTCTCTCCTATCTTTGGCATTTCCCCATTCTTTGATCTCCTCTGGGTTTGATCGTTTTCGCTCTTGCTCATCTGCACTCAACCGTAACATACGTAGCACTCCTGTAACGGGTAATGATGGGTTCTGTTGCCTGAGCTTTTGTACACCGTCCAAATGCGATTTACTTGCCAAATGACGCTTCAAAAAGTCAAGTTTCCAAATATCATCCCACTTCTTTCCACTAGCAAATTCTCCAGCAACTTTCGCATCACAACAATACAAACAGATAACTCTGGTTTCCGAATCATACATAAATATTTCTTGTGGCTGAGCATTCATGGCCTCATGAGCTTTCGGTGTAGCAGTTTCTACTATTTTGTTAAGCCATTCAACTTTAAACAAATTTGCAGTTCTTTTGCGCTTCACGCCCTTCGCTTCTTTTGAATTCAACATAGTGAATAAAGATTTTTTCAATAAAAACTTAGTAAGCTATCTAAAGGATTTGAAATAGATCTTTGTAAACTATACGATATGAACACTGTCCGCCAAAGATGGCTGCCGCCATGATGCAGCTATACAAACCGGAACAGGAAAGGTGAGGTGACGTAAATTAGTGACATGCATTGTGGTATTTGAAAAACTGACTAACTAGTTAACAGAAACATTTAGCTAAAAGATTATTTTCAATAAGTATAATTATTAATTGCTACATTATTTTAGGAAATAACCTTTTGTGCGCACATTACTTCCCCTTTGTGTGCTGGTTGAGAAACGTCTGTGTGCGTACGCACATGTGCATAGGCTGCAAGCCCTGGAGAGAAGCCCTGGTGATGTCAAAAGCAAAAGCTGATGAGTAGATAAGGACACTGAACCTGTAAGCATCCTCTTGCTTTTAAAATACTTGATGTTAAGTTTGTACTTTTCTTCTTTTAAAAAAATAATTTTTAATTATTGGTGAGTATTTGCTTCAAGTGCAAAAACTTTTAAATGTCATAACTTTCACTGACCTATTAATTTGAAAGATGTGAATGTCATTGGTAGGACTGGCATCCAACCCTTATTATCACTCAAAATCCTCTTCAGAAGGTCGTTAAAGGACAATAACATTTGTGAAGCTGGATTGATAAGCCATACCATTCCCCTAAAACAAACCAGATAGCCTTTTATGACATTCTGGTGGCTACATGGTCAATAAAGATGGTTAAGTACATTGTTGGTCTAAATTTATTATTAATTGCTTGAATTTAAAATTCCCAGCTTCTGTGGAGGAATTTGAACTCATACCTACAGGCCAACAGTGGTGCCCCTTACTAGTGAACAGACAGGAAATAGCTTAAAACATGAGCAGAATAGCAGGCCGACAATATATCGTCACACTCCCACACTGTTGATGGCACAGCCACTCTGAAGTACTGAACACTTTTCATCAGAAAAAGTGGTCCTCGGCACTGGGACCACACAAGTACAGGTGTGGGGAATCACAGATGCCGAGTCAAGGCTAAGAAGCTAGGCCAGAATAATCTACCCTATTGTAGTGCCCTCCAACTTACTCATTCATAATACTAGAGATGTAAAGACTGCAGCAGTCAGAGACACTTAATTGAACTTTGGAGAATAATCCAATGCTTGCCTCGGACCTAAACTTGTATTGGCAAAAAAAATGAACTTTAAATTAAAATCCACTTCTCCAATGTATCTAAGAGATAATCAAATTGTGCAAGAGAACTGAAACCAGTAATCTGATCTCAGCACAGAAGCTGATAGCAAGTCTCTGTCACATGCAAGTCCCACAATTACAGCTTTATAATTTTCATATGACCTTTGATTACCAGATTATATGAGATAGAAATTTAATTGTAACTGAATCTGCTCAAAGTTTGTCAGTATTTAAAGAGTGAGTGGAACTGGCTTTTATCAACATATTTTGAGTTCTTTTGAGTGTCGAGCCAAATAACTTTCAAGGTAATTGAAACGTAGAATTTGATAACTTTTATAAATACAATTTGATACAGTTAATATTATACAATCATTATATTTTTAGAATCAGTACATCTTTGACATTACACCAACCTGACTGTCATGGTTGATATTGTCGAGCACACATATTGGGATGACCTAGTTTCTATTATCATCGTCGCTCATAGCCAGTCCTCAGCCAGGGTTGTCAAACAGGTGGATGTGGCTTTGAGCCTGTCTATCTCTCAAATCCACTTGATTCTTTGTAAATCTTAGGGATAGAGCTGGGGATTGAGAAGAATAAAATAAATGTCTGTCCCTTGTTCTAAATACTGTATGCAGAGCAGCAACTGTTACTGTTTAAAAGAATCCTTTGCTTGGTGATTAAAGTATGCAGTAATCCCCAGGGCTGGACAATTCATTAATGCCCAGTACTCCAAAAGGCACGACATGATAACACATACCATAGTATGTACCGCAAACCATTTGCTCTCTATGTGTGTGAGTCCAAAGACAAAGAAGGCAGATGGTATGTAATTGGTGTTACATGATACCAGACCTGGTAAAAATCGCAGGTATCCTTTCCCCAAAGAAAAGAATTTAATGACCATTTGATACTGTAGTGTCATTCAGAGATGCTGGCTTCATATTTTCCAACTCTCAAACTCTGATTCTAAATACTTAAAATGCTCTGATGGAATTTGAATTCTGATTTTCAGGATTATTGGCTCCAGAACTAATCCACTAACAACTTTCTTTCACCATTTCATTAATAGGTGTTGCAATACAAGGCTTAGGAGCAAAACCACAAGTTTCCAGTGGCAAGTAAGTGATGGAAGATGTTTAAGACACATTTTTCGAGCCATAAAGTGCAACTATTGGACAGTAATCTGTGGAGAATAACTCACAAAGTTCTCCTTGCAGTCATCTATAACACTGTGTATATGTCTGGTCTTAACTAAGGAAGGGTATGCATGTGATAAGAGCCTGTGCAATGCAGGCTCACCTGCCTGATCTCTGGGATGGAGCAGAAAGGTGAGGGGGTTTACAGGGATGTGTATGTTTTAGGAAGAGAGATTAAACAGACTGGACAAATTGGCCTATACTTTGGAGGTAGTTTAATTGAAATAGAAAAGATCCCTCCGGGACCTGAAGGTAGATGTAGGAGTGATGCTTCCCCTGGCTAGAAAGCCTGCTGTAGTTTGGTCATCCACATCTTTTCTCAGAGTTCAGCTGAATGTCTGATCAGCAAAAGTTCAAGGACAGCATAAATTAGAACTTTTTTCATGTCCAAATGCAATTAAAAAATACAACAATTGTTATATGGAGTTCTGAAAAATCAAATGATGTAAAATATTACAAACTATAGAACACTGGAATGCCCTCTGTATCTGTACTTCCACAACTTCAACTTTTAATAGCAACTATGACTTTGCCTCACATGGAGCTGAGGTGAAAGGTCAGTCATGCTGTTCTAAATGGTGGACAGCCACACAAAGCGGAATGGCCCACTCTCCCTTCTACTCCTAATGCTCAACTCATCTTTGACTTTCCTGCCTCAGCAGTGAAACCCAGATATCACTGAGATACTGGAGGTCACATGGCTGGTATAAATAGAATTATTATTTGAATAGCATTATTGACCTGAATTAAAGAGTGCAGGTAAGTGATTCATTTACTTTACTCCACTTTATTTCACCTTTCTCTTTTTGATTTATCTCTAACAGTCATAGAATTATGCAGAGTTACAGCATGATGAAAGACTCTTTGGCCCATCAAGAACATACTGAACATCAGTCACACATTTACACTCATCTGCTTTCATTTTCCCCACTCTTATCACTCCCCCCACCCAAATTCTAACACTTGTTTACACACTAGGGACAAATTACAATAGCCAATTAACTGACTAGCCTACATACATTTCAGACAGAGCCAATGCACCTGGATTAAACAGGGAGAATCTGCAAACTCCACACAGACAGTGATGGAGGTCATAATCAAAGTTGTGCTACAGGAGCTATGAGGCAGTAGTTCTAATCATCTCTTCCACCCTAAAGTCTTAAATACATTTATATTTTTAAGAATTATCTAAGTTTATTCAGGTTTATCTGAATCATTTTTTTCTGTTTCTAATGAGCAAGGACCTTAAAAACAACAAGAAACATTGTTCAGAGTGGGAAGCTATCAAGAAATCCAGGGTGTTCAGGAGTGTGGATTCAGTGCCTTCTGCCCGAGAACTAGTTGCCATTCACTGTTCGTTCATTCTCACAGAACGGCCATGGTTAAGAAGCCTGCAGGCAAACACAGGTGATGAGCAAAGACACATTAGAAGTCATGGAGTTACAGGTAGTGACTATTGAACCTCCAGTGCTGCTGGATATATATCCTAGAGCTAAAAATATTGGGACCTTCTCAAACACCCAATTTTACTAGTCAATCTGTCAGCAAATCATATCACTTTGCACTTGCAAAGTTAATGCCTCCCAATATTTAACAGTGGCTTAATTTGTTTATGAACAATATTTATTTGGGAAGAGTCACTTAGTGAATTGGGAAGATTTTTGGTTCCCCTTGGATACTGGCAGGAGCTTTGAGCAAGGGGCATTACTGTAACTCTAAAAGAAAGAGATTTTCTTTAATGTGCCTCCTCTACCTGCAAGACTAATTAACCATGCTGTTTTCCCTCTGTAGAAAACACATGTAAGCATTTTGGTTAGTTATATACTATCATTACTCATTCAGTCTATTGACTGGTTTCTTTGGTCAATTTGACCTTCACAATGATGGACTGATCTCTGACAACGCACTCATTTATGGTAGTAGGGAGCTCACAACGCCCTGACCTCACTACTCTTTGGTGATTCTTTAACAGTAGCTTCTTCTGAATCAGGACCACAAATAGATTCATCATCCATTACCTCACTATGTAACAAGTATGTCTCTTGCTGATCAGCAGATTGACAAGGACAGTTCTGACATCATTTCTGAAACAAGCTAAGTAATTTCAACCTACAGATGTGGAATTCTTCATTCAGCTTCCATTGTTAAGTCTCATACTCCTGCATAGATCTGATGACTCTTAATTCTCGGTGTTGAAATTGCCTTTCTCTTCTTCAAAACACTGGCTCTAGCTTCAGTTACTGCCTCCCATGTCTCCTTCTAAGTTAGACTACATCAAAGCTCAGTGGCAGGCAAAGTGACAATGCTTTAACAGGTCTGCAACACTAAAACAAGTGGTAGAATATCAGGTCAGCTCATTGATGAATCATCAGGAAGGCGGAGTGACATTGGTACATTTGGTTGATAGACTCTTCTGTTAACACAGGTACAAACTCTGCAGCACAGGATGACATGAAGGCATGAATAAATACTCGATGCTGTTGCATCACATCAAACTGAAACAAATGCAAAAATGTTGTCCCTTGTCAGATAATAATTATGCATACATTCCATGCAAATAAAGATCCATGTCAGCTTTTCAATGATGCATTCCGTTGCCATGGAAGTACCTACACCTCTGACTCCAACCCACTTTGCATGCTTACAGAAGTCAAAATGAACTCATTGGAATGGTTGAGTTATAAATGCCTCTCGGGTAGCATTTGTTACCAACAAATGGGCAAAACCTCCTCCATCACACTTCCAGCAAAGAGCCAAAACAGAAAATACTCGGCGTGCAATCCTTTTCCTGGATTATCAGACGGCCAAGGTGTTTGAAATAGGGACTACTTGATTTTCCTATTTCAAGCAACTTGGCTGCTTGATAATACAAAACAATGATTGTAGAATAACTGTGAAGTTTCACTGTTCAGGCAAGGTCAGCTCTTAAAGTATGTTCACAGATACACTATAGTAATGCATGCTGCAGTGTTACCAGACCAGGCTCAGTGACTATTCTGGGAAATCCAAACAAGTTATAATGTAAAAAAAAATCAAACATCCTCTCTGAACTTTCATCCCAGGTCACTCAAAGTCAGCTGGCAATCTAGACAGAGCAACTAACACATCTGCTCCATTAATTTCCAATCTTGATAACTGATCATCTAATACTGCTGGTTGCCCTGTGTCAGCTATTACAGCTATGGGTAATTTGAGACACTGCACATACCATCCATAACCTCTATTCTAAGGCCACCAAACCTTGTTGTGAATAAGTCATAAGGTTGACCCAGAAAAATTGCGGATGCTGGAAATACAAAGTAAAAAAGATAAAAAGCTAGAAATACCCAGTTCTAAAGAGGAATCTTTAACCTAAAATATTGGCTCTATTTATTTTTCCACAGATACCGCCTGACTTGCTGAATGCCAACAATTTCTGCTTTTGTTTAAGACTGGCCTTGTTTCTCACTAAAGCTAAACAACCAACTGCTTGCTCTGCTCTATATTGTAAGAGACTAGAGATATGTTGATCTTTGGTCAGGACTATAGCCTTAAAATCCTGTTCCTCATGCCACATAGTTGATAATTTAGATTCTGCAGCAACTGGCACCATTTGTAATCTTCTTCTGGCTTCCGAAAGGAAATACACTCTCTCCATGCAGACATCCCTGTTGTTATTTTGCTTTATAAGATACTTCTGTGTGTCCTTCCCTCTGACACAAATACCAGAATCCTTAAAAGGACAGGTGCATGGGAAATGACTCATATTGCTTCTCCTCACATGTTGTGGTCCTTGCTTCTAGACTAAAGCTTTCAGAGTTGTCTTTTGACTGCAAGCTATCGATATTTTCACGACAGGCACCAGATGGAATTCATTTACATTCTTGGCTGCCACCTGCATGGAACTCACAAGCTTTCTTGCCATATCACCCCTAAGGATTATTGTACCTAAAAGTTCCAGTTGATCACTTCTGCTTCTCTCTGATGCACAACTATAAACCCTCCAGACTTACAAAACGTTGACAACTTTTGTGTTGCTTCCTACAATGTAACCACTCAGTTTCTCACACATTTAATTGTGTGATGAATTTTTAGCTGAAGTAATAGTAAGCTGAGGTACTCTTCCAACCTCTGGCCTACCTGTGTAAACGAGTTATTTATAGAGTTACAAAGTTAAGCTGATTACATAAGTGAAATTGCTTTCTTTTTGATGCACCATCAATAACTCACTCTGAGACATAAAGGCGAGATATCGGCTTTTATTGACTGGAAGAAGGAACCAGAAGTGAGTGACCATCATACTACGTCCCGGAGACTGAGGCCAAGCATCAGGCCTCGATCGCCTTTATACAAGGGCCTGTGGGAGGAGCCACAGTAGCAGTCAGCAGGGGGCATGTCCAGACAGGCACAAGTAGTTCACCACATTCACCCCCCCCCTTTGTTTAAAAGAGTCCCCATGTGGCAAAGTTTCTTACAGGTCAAGTCTATCAGGTGGTCGAATCTGTTGCTGCAATCTACGTAGCACCGGCTGTGATTGCACAGATGCCAGCGACATTGGTGATTGCACAGGAGACAGAGGTTGTGCTGGTTCCAGCCCACTAGGCGCCAGTGATTCCTCACGCATGTGCGAGGCGCCTGGTATATATGCGTATGAAACGCCCGGTATATAAGTGTCGTGAGGAGTCTGTGTAGGGCCTGGTGAGCACGGTGTCACCTCAGGTACAGGGTTCATAGTTACCGGAGAGTGTTCAGGGTAGTGGTCTGCTGCACCTGCGGGCGCCAGGTCGCGGATGGAGACTGTGTCCTCCCGCCCATCAGGTAAGATCACGTAGGCATACTTTGGGTTCGCATGTAGAAGGTGAACCCTCTTGACCAGCGGGGAGTATTTATTACTCCTCATGTTTCCGGAGCAGCACTGGCCCCAGGGACGTCAACCAAACTGGTAGGGTGGTCCCAGTGACAGACTTCCTGGGAAAAGAGAATAGGCGTTCGTGAGGGGTGGCATTGGTGGACGTACATAACAGAGAGCGGATAGAGTGGAGTGCCTCAGGGAGGACCTCCTACCATCGAGAGACCAGCAACCCTTTTGACTTAAGGGCTAAAAGTGTGGCTTTCCACACCTTGGCATTCTCCCGTTCCACCTGTCCATTACCCAGGGGATTATAACTCGTGGTCTGACTAGTAGGTATCACTTTTATTCAGTGCCTTATCACTTTCACCACTGTCTACTTGCTCTGGAATATTATTGACAATAAAAACATCTCCACTCTCTCTGTGTAGGATCTAAACAATTCATACATCTTGTTGCATACGATTAGGCTGCCTGTGAATATTGCTTGTGCTTCCATCACCATTTTTATTCTTTCCAGTAATTGATTCATTTATATCCAAACCTATAGTACTGTACAAAAATCTTAGGCACGGATATAGATAGCTAGAGTGCATAAGACTGAAGTAATTTTATGTATTGGACTGCACTGCTGACGCAAAGAAAAGCAAATTTCATGACATATGTGAGTGATGATAAATCTGATTCTGATATGGGTCTCTTGTGGATTGAGTGGGAAGGGGGCGGTGAAAAGGGAATCATGGCTGGGAAAGGGGGAAGGGAGCAGGAAGCACCAGAGAGGCATTCTGTAATGATCAATAAACCAGTTGTTTGGAGTCAAAGGAACTTGCCAGGTGTCTCAGGGTGGGGTGTGTCTGCCCCTGCCACCCTGCCCCTGTGACTCCATCTCTGCCAGCTGTTCCTCACACTCCATCCTCGCCATTCCCAACATGCTTTGCTCCTGCCAGATTTACACACTCACTCTCCGCTCCACATTGACAAAAATAGTACTGCGCTAAAGTCTTAGGTGCCCTAGCTATATATTGTGCCTAAGTCTTTTGTGGAGAACAATATATTTATCCATTTAAAAATTTGGATTTTAGGCACAACTAGATCTTCAGGCACCTTTGATCTGTTGTTCTCACCTGCTTAAAGGTTGGTTATTCAGGTGATGTACAGTAGCTGAACACAAATAACTTCAGCCTAAAACTGTCCTGTTCAAATAGATGCAATCTCATATACTAAAAATTAGTTAGCACTCTGTTTTATTTTATTGAACAGGATTGGAATTTTCACGGTTAAATCCCCTCATATCTTTACATCGATGCCATTAAAAACCACTCTATTAAAGACATGCCTTCTATTACATTATTTATACATAGGACAGGAAGAAAGATAATCTTAAGTACAATAATAAACTTCTGGCACAGCACAAGGAATAGAATGGAGTCATATCATTGTCAGGACGAGTGCAAACTTGCTGGTACATTGACAGCATGCTTCATCGCCTACTCATTTCAATATCATGAGTGACTTTGAGAATGAAGAATGTAGCCTCTTCTCGAATGTCCCATAACTCAAGGATGAACAGCAAGGCTGCAAAGGGAGAATGATTTTAAGTAATTAAGTAATGAGAATTTATGTCCCATTCATGAACGCAGTAAATGTTAAATCCCTCTGCTTGAAAGATGAGAACTTCTTAAGACAGCAGTGATACAAGCAATTTTAATGGAGGTGATATCGCTTCTGAAACAGACAGCCATGAGCTCAAATCTCACTTCAGGAACTTGTGTCCACAATCCAATTTGACACCACAGTGCAGTACATAGTGTGTCCTGCTCCTGCACAGAGTTTGCAGCTTTTGGATGAGATGTTACACCGAGGTAGTGATGGAAGAAATTCAGGAAGCAAGATGATGCACCTTTACTTCAAAGGTGCTGAGGTGGAGATAGCGGAGAGCTTCAAGTTGCTAGGTGCAAACATCACCAATAGCTGGTCCTGGTCCAAACACGTGGACATCAGAGCCAAGAGAGCATTCTAGGGGCTGAGGAAATTTGGCACGTCTTTATTAACCCTTGCCAATTTTTATAAATGCAACACATCCTATCAAAGCATCCTATCCGATGCACCACAGCTTGTATGATAATTGCTCTGCCCAAGACCCAGGAAACTACAGAGTATTGTGGATGCAGTTCAGCATATCACTGAAACTAGCCTACCCTTCAAGTCAAGTCAACTTTCATTGTCATTTCAACCATAACCGCTAGTATAGTGCATAGTAAAAATGAGACAACGTTTTTCAGGACCATGGTTTACATGACACAGTACAAAAAACTAGACTGAACTACGTGATTAAAAAAAAAACACAGAGAAAGCTATACTACAGACCTACACTGGACTGCATAAAGTGCACACAAACAGTGCAGACATTACAATAAATAATAAACAGGACAGTAGGGCAAGGTGTCAGTCCAGGGCTTCGGGTATTGAGGAATCTGATAGCTTGGGGGAAGAAACTGTTATATAGTCTGGTTGTAAGAGCCCAAATGCTTCGGAGCCTTTTCCCAGACAGCAGGAGGGAGAAGAGTTTGTATGAGGGGTGCATGGGGTCCTTCATAATGCTGTTTCCTTTGCGGATGCAGTGTGTAGTGTAAATGTCCGTGATGGCAGGAAGAGAGACCCCAATGATCTTCTCAGCTGACCTCACTATCCGCTGCAGGGTCTTGCGATCCGAGATGGTACAATTTCCGAACCAGGCAGTGATGCAGTTGCTCAGGATGTTCTCAATACAACCCCTGTAGAATGTGATGAGGATGGGGGGTGGGAGATGGACTTTCCTCAGGCTTCACAAAAAGTAGAGACGTTGCTGGGCTTTCTTTGCTATGGAGCTGGTGTTGAGAGATCAGGTGAACACCAAGAAATTTGGTGCTCTTTACGATTTCTACTGAGGGGCCGTCGATGTTCGGGGGGGAGTGGTCGCTCCGTGCCCTCCTGAAGTCAACAACCATCTCTTTTGTTTTGTTCACATTAAGAGACAGGTTGTTGGCTCTGCACCAGTCCGTTAGCCGCTGCATCTCCTCTCTGTAAGCTGACTCGTCATTCTTGCTGATGAGACCCACCACAGTCGTGTCATCGGCGAACTTGATGAAATGGTTCGAGCTGTGTGTTGCAGCACAGTCATGGGTCAGCAGAGTGAACAGCAGTGGACTGAGCACGCCACCCTGGGGAGCCCCCATGCTCAGTGTGATGGTGTTGGAGATGCTGCTCCCGATCAAGACTGACTGAGGTCTCCCAGTCAGGAAGTCTAGGATCCAGTTGCAGAGGGAGGTGTTCAGGCCCAATAGGCTCAGCTTTCCAGTCAGTTTCTGAGGGATGACTGTGTTGAATGCTGAACTAAAGTCTATGAACAGCATTCAAATGTATGTGTCTTTTTTGTCCAGGTTGGTTAGGGCTAGGCGGAGGGTGGTGGCAATGGCATCATCTGTTGAGCAGTTGGGACGGTACGCAAACTGCAGGGGTCCAATGAGGGGGACAGCAGGATCTTGATATGCCTCATGACGAGCCTCTTGAAACACTTCATGATGATGGATGTAAGTGCAACGGGATGACAATCATTTAGGCAGGACACTGAAGACTTCTTCAGCACTGGGACGATGGTGGCGGCCTTGAAGCACGTTGGAATGATGGCGCTGCTCAGGGAGATGTTGAAGATGTCAGTGAGAACATCTGCTAGCTGGTCTGCACATCCTCTGAGCACTCTACCAGGGATGTTGTCCGGTCCAGCAGCCTTCCGTGGGTTGACCCTGCACAGGGTTCTTCTCACGTCGGCCATGGGCTCTATTTACACCTCACTGCACTGGTAAAGCAGCCAGCATAATGAAAGACCCCAGACATTCTCTCTTCTCTTCCCTCCCTTCAGACAGAGATACAAAAGCCTGAAAGCATGTACCACCAGGCTCAAATGACCACTTCTATCCAACTATTACATGCTTATTGAATAGTTGCCTAGAATGCTGAGATGGACTCTTAATCTCACAATCAGCCTCATTGTGCACTTATACCCTTTTTTTTAATGCCTGCACTGCTCTTTCTCTGTGAGTGTAACACTCTATTCTGATCTCTTGTATTGTTTTTCCCAGATGTGTTGATGAGGTGAAATGATAATAATAAGAAACCAATAACCAATTAGCAATTACCATACTGTATACCCTGGCACTAGTTTGAAAAACAGTAGGGAAGTGCTCCTCACTTATCCCTCACATCATGAGCCCTGGGGCCTCTGTGGCTTGCCATAGAATGACAGCATTAGATCTGTTCCTTGTTTTTCAGGCCTGCCTCGAGAGCATCTGATCTGTTCAGATTTTCCAGCCCTGCCTCAAGAACATCAAATCGGCTTCATGATTTTCAGACCTGTCTCAAGAGTGTCACAGCTGTTCTGGATTTTCCAGTCCTGCCTCGAGAGCATCAGATCTGTTCCAGGTTTTTAAGCCTGAGTGTATCAAATCCATTCCAGGCTTTCAACCCCAAGTCCATCAGATCTGTTCCAGGTTTTCAAGCTTGAGTGCATCAGATCTGTTCGGGTTTACAAGCCCTGTCTCGAGTTCTCCAGAACTCCTTGGGCCTGCAGGTGCCAGACTTAGGGTGAGAGATAGTGTCATGAGCCCTGTGGGCCTCTACAGCTTGCCGTAGAACATTGATCTTCTATTTTTCTCAAGCACCTGTATTTTCTGTTACCTTAACTAGAGCCATTAATCCCTTATGCTTTCAGTTTAATCTTGTCAAGTTTGTTGTGCCTGACAAGTGTTTCTCACATTTTATGGTTATTTAAAAAAAGACTCTCATTTAGTGCCTCAGCAGAGTCATTGTGTTGGAGAGAATGATTTGTCTCGCGGTGTCGCTCAGTCGTTCCTACAAGGCTCTGTTGGTATTCCAATGTCTAACCTCTTCTTTCCATGTCTTCATGGGGAATCTGCCACCCTCCACTCCGGGGATCAAGTCATTGTCGGCACATCCTGTGAATGAGCCTGCCATTCCTCTGCACTTGGGTCCAGTCATGCAAGTGCACACCATGACACTTCAACCAACATCACTAAAAAAACACTTATTATCGGTCATTAATCCATTACTACTTTGGAGATTACCCTCTGTCCAAACTAGGAGCTGTTTTTCCTACATTGTAACAGTGAAATAAAATGTATTTCAGTATTTTTAAAGTGCTTCAATGAGTCCAGAGTTTGTCAAATTCCCAGGATAAACTGAGGTATTTTGTGATCATTGACAAATGTAAGGTCTGGTGTGGCAGTATTTGGTGTGTTTTGATCGATGCATCACAACATGACGTGCAAATCATGGACTGAAGACAAAAGAACGTCAAAAGCAACAGCTGTTAACATCAGTCAGCTGGAAGCTCTGACAGAACTATTAAAGCACTAGCTTCAGCCCCCATTACAACAGTATTTATCTCACCGTACTATGGCCAGGACACATTTTAGTTCCATCGCCTGGTTAAAATAGCACTTTGTTTCAAAATCCACATTTATATGAGAATGCTGGGATTTGAAAAGTGCCTCACAAGTTCCCAGATAGAGCATCAAATAAAACTTGATATCTTAGAGTGCTTTAAAATCCATTAAACTAGGTACATGTGGTAGCGGAGAACAGACAGTGAGAAACTAACAGGAACTGTCTATGCCCTCTACATGATTTAATACCACTCTACATCTAATTGCTTTATAATAATGAAAAGGAAGAAAATGGGACAGATTTTATTGTGTTGCAACACTGCAATTTAATATGTACAAAATGATTCATGCTGGGAGCATCAATGCTGGCAATTTAAACAGTTAACAATAGCAGGATACAAAGGGAGAGGGGGTCACTGGAGAGTACCAGAATTCAGGGGAGAGACCTTCCTGGAGAGTCACAGAGGAAATAGTATGTTATGCTGAGGTGCTGTTGTACTGGTGAATTATTACACAGGAGTAATTGTCAACTTCCAGACATATCATCCTACCTTCCTCTGGACCACATTCCCAACATTCAACATCAGGCCAATGTCTCCCGCGCAACTTTCCTTCCACAGCTTCCAACTTTGTATTGCTCCAGTCCTGCACGGTCCACTTACATCTTTTGCCCAAGCATCACAAACAGGACAGTCCAGAAAGACTATTGTTTCAGGCTAGTAAATTAGTTTATTCTTGTCACATGTACCATGGTACAGTGTAAAACTTGCCTTGAATACCGTTCATACAGGCCAATTCATTACAACAGTGCATTGATGTAATCAAGGTAAAACAAGAACACAGTACAGATTAAAGTGTTAAAGAGGAAAAGCAGTGCAGGTGAAAGGTCATAACAAGGAAGATTGAGAGGTCAAAAGTCCATTCTTATCATACCAGGGAACCAATCAGTAGTCTTTTAACAGCAGGATAGAAGCATTCCTTGAGCCTGCTCTTGCTCTACAGAGCTTATTTCTTCTGACCTTTTCTCCATTCTTTTCCCCTAGATCTAATCCATCCCACTCACACCTGCAACACTTAGAATTCCATCTCCCACTTTGACACTCCCCAATTCCCTTCTCATCAGTTCATCTTCATCATAGATGTACAATCATTCTGCGTCCACATCTGGAGGGTCTGAGAGCTCTCAGCTTCTCCCTCAAATGGACAGGCAACCAGTTCCACTCCACTAATTCACCTGGCTAAACTTGCCCTCCCATTCAACAACTTCTCTTTAAACTCACTTTCTTCAGATCAAAAGTGTAACTAACAAGTCCTCACACACACCCAAGCTGTACCTGTCCTTTTGTGGGATATATGGAATGGTCTTAGCTTCTGTCCTATTCAGCACAGTACCTCAGCTCTTTTTCTGGTACATTTGGAATTTGCATTGGTGCTACTTCCTGCACTTGTGCAGTAATTGAAAATCACCTCCACATAGCTTTCCCCATCACCTAGTCCTTTCTGACATTCCCACGTCCTTTCTGAAGCTCTCTGTCTCCATCTCAGAGAGAAGACCAACCACAGATGTCCACTATAAACCCACAGTTACCTGAACTATACATGTTCTTACCCAACATGTACGACTTCACTCCATTCTCTCCATCCATGCATCTCCTCCCATGTTTGCTCCCACAATGAGACCTCCACACAGATGCCTTGGAAATGTCAACCTTCCTCCTCTGCCACAACGGATCAAACTCTTGACTATAATCTCACCACTTCCTGCATCTCTGCTTTTCTGCTCCTGGGCAGAGCAAGGACAAAGCTTCCCTGGGCCTTAATAGCACCCCCAAAGCCTTCACAAGTATTCACGAGCCTTCACCCTGCTTACCACTCCCTATCAAACAACACTTTCACTACAGCTATTGGAGCTGCAGCACCTGTCGTTTTACCTCCTCCCTTCCAACCACCCAGCAACCTGTACAATCTTTCCAAGCGCAGCAGTGTACTGCATTCAGTGTTTGCAATGTTGCCTCCTCCACAATGGAGAAATCAAACAGAATGGATAACTGCTTTTTGCTGCAGCTGGGCTCCGTCCATGACAGTGAACCAGAACTTCTGGTTTCCCTCCATCTTAGATCATCCCCACTCTGATCTTTCTGTCTACGGCCACCTGCACTTCCACAGTGTGATACAGACCATGAACTAGGAACAACACCTCACCTGAGTACGCTGCAGCCTGTGGGGCTCAATATCAAATTCTCCAACTTTAGATAATATACTCTTTCTTCTTATCTACCTAAGAACTTTTTTTCCCTGCAACATACACACAAAATACAGGTGGAACTTAGCAGGTCTATAAAAAATGAAAGGTAGTTGATATTTTGTGCCGAGAGCCTTCTTCAGAACTGAGAAAGAAAGGGGAAGATGCAAGGATAAGAAGTTGGGGAGAGAGAGAGAGAGGAAAGAGACCAGCTGGAAGGTAACCAGAGAAGCCAGATGGGTGAGAGAGGTCAAGGGCAGGAGAAGAAACAATCTGATTGGAGAGGTGACTGGACCACAGGAGTTATACCAGAGTGAAGTTATACACAGGTGAGAAGTAGTAAAAGGTCAGGGTGGGGAACGGGGGTGGGGGGGCATCAAGTTGGAGACTACCCAGAATGAATACAAAGTGTTACTCCTCCACCCCGAAGGTGGCTTCATCTTGGTACAAGAGGAGGCCGTGGACTGACACGGGTCAGGACTCTGAAGCAGGGACCCAATCGCAGACCAAGTACTGTACGCACTGATATTTCTTGAGTAGCAAATCCAGAGAGGCAACAAAGTCAGTGTCAAAGTTCAGGTGGAGATCAAAAATTCCAGAGAAATGCAAAAACTAGAATCAGTAAAAACAGGCGAGTCGATATTCAGACAGACAGAATTCAGATACAAATGCTGGAAGGCTCAGGAAAACTCACTGGTACAATCTGGCAACAAACAGGTGAAAACACAGGACTACAGTACACTGAACAATAAACAGAGACACAGATGATAGGTGGAGCACAATGAGACAAAAGTGGCAGCAAAGCAGGTAATAATGAGAAACAAGTGAGAGACAGAGTACTCAGTAATACAGGGGCCAGAGTAGAGCAGGAGCAGGAGCAGGAGAACATGGGGCATGAAAACAAACAAGAGCACATGGCAATACAAAACAATGGACTGACGGCCGGGGGAAACACACAAAAAGACAGAGTTCAACTGGAGTTACTGACAGTACATCAGAATGCAAATGGAAATCAGAATTAAAATGCTTGGCCACTGGGATGTCCCACTTGTGGCGGATGGTGCAGAGGTGCTTGATGAAGCAGTCCTCCAGTTTACGATGGGTCTCACCAATGTAGAGGAGACTGCATTGGGAGCACCAGACACAACAGAGGACCCCAGTAGATCCACAGGTGAAATGTTACCTCATCTGGAAGGACTACCTGGGCCATCCTTCTTTAAGCCTGAACAACTGGCGTCCTGTCGCACTCACCTCAATAATAAGCAAATGCTTTGAGAAGCTGGTCAAGGATTACATCTGTAGCTTGCTACTCCCCCTACAGTTCACCTACCGACACAACCAACCAACAGATGTTGCAATAGCCACTGCTCTATATATCATCCTTACACATCTGGAGAAGAAAGATGCTTATGTGTGAATGCTGTTCTTGGACTACAGTTCAGTATTCAACACCATAATTCCCTCCAGGTTCAACAAGAATCTCAGAGACCTCGGACTTGACCCATCCTTGTGCATCTGGATCCTGGACTTCCTGTCAGATCACCAGCAGGTTGTAAGAGTGGGCTCCCTCACCTCCAACTCTCTGACTCTCAATACAGAAGCCCCTCAGGGCTGTGTACTGAGTCCCCTCCTTTACCACATATACACCCATGACTGCATCGCCACCCACAGCTCCAATCTGCTAATTAAATTTGCCAATGACACTACATTGATTGGCCTAATCTCAAACAATAACGAGGTGGCCTACAGGGAAGAAGTCATCATTTTGACACAGTGGTATCAAGAAAACAACCTCTCCCTCAATGTTGCAAAAACAAAGTCACTGGTAGTGGATTACAGGAGGAATGGAGATGGGCTAACCCCTATTGATATCAATGGATCTGGGGTTGAGAGGGTAAACAGCTTTGAGTTTGTCAGCATCTACATCACCGAGGACCTCACTTGGTCTGTACACGCCAGCTGTGTGGTGAAAACGACACAACAGCACCTCTTTCACCTCAGACGGTTGAGGAAGTTTGGTATGGGCCCCAAATCCTAAGAACTTTCTGCGGGATCACAATTGAGAGCATCCTGACTGACTGCATCACTGCCTGGTATGGGAACTGTACGACCCTTAATCGCAGGATTCTGCAGAGAGTGGTGCAGACAGCCCAGTGCATCTGTAGTTGTGAACTTCCCATGATTCAGGATATTTACAAGGAGAGGTGTGTAAAGAGGGCCTGAAGGATCATTGGGGACCCAAACCATCCCAACCACAATCTATTCCAGCTGCTACCATCAGCATAAAAGCCAGGACCAACAGGCTCCGGGACAGCTTCTTCCACCAGGCCATCAGACTGATGAATTCACACTGATTTGAGCATACTGTATATTACATTGACTGTTCTATTTATTAAAAATTATTATAACTTATTATGATTGCACATTGCACATTTAGATGGAGACGTAACATAAATATTTTTATTCCTCATGTAGGTGAAGGATGAAAGAAATAAAGTCAATTCAATTCTGTGTACAGTCTAGTCTCCCAGGCATGTCCCAGCAACAAACTATCACAGCCATGGTTGTTTAAGCTGATCCCACCTGCCTCGTACCTTCGGCCCATCAGACAAATTCCCTCTATTTCACACACTGCCCTATCGACCTAAGCTGCTCTCTGGACTAACAAGCCTCCCTCATTCTTGTTTTCTTTCAATGGTTCTGATTACAAAAAGATTGGAGATGTGGAGAAGAGGCTGCTTGAGAGTGCGGGCTGGTTGTATACAGAAAGTTATTTACTGAAACCTCCATACGTGTATCCAGCCAGAATGAGCAAACTGTTCTGTTAGTGCCCTACTTCTAATCTAAATTAAAACTGAAATGAATGTTAACCAAAGCAGTATGGAATAACTGACAGATTTTAATACAATCCTTGAATTCAGTCTGTAGTATTTGCTCACTCTATTGCTGTAATAGTTTGAGACTAAAAATTATATTCAGACCACCTGGGGATAGAATTCTGAAAGGACTAAGCATCTGTGTGCTGAATTTTTTTAATACCTTAAATCCTTTGGGATACATTTACAAAAGAATAGAGTACATCTTGGGGTCAAATTATAAGCTTCATATGAGGGTAACACTGTTCTATCTAGAACAGTGCATGTTTGTGAAAGTCTAGTTCTCTTTGCCACTTCTGTAACCTGTAATTGAATATAAATAGTTTAGAATTCCTATGGGATACATCTGAGCTCGTGACATTAGCATACACACAACCGATTTAACACTGCTCTTTTACATACGGTGAGAGCAAGTCACCAATGTCAAGCAGCATATTTTAACATTATTGTACAACTATCTTTAATTATTATTAAATCCTGGGACTTAGCTGTTGTTGGGCAGAGCTGTATTTATTGCAACAAACATTCTGCTGGGAGAATTTAACAGGTCGAGCAGAAACTTGGGAGAAAAAGAATTGTCCGTGTTTCGGGTCCTGATGCAAAGTTTTGACCTGAAACATTAAAATTCCTCTCCTCACACACAGATGCTGCTCAACACGCAGTTCCTCTAGCTGATTATTTCTTGGTCCAGTGTCCAGTATCTTGTGTCTCCAGTAATATTCACCAATTGTTTTTTTTTAGACCTGAATACAACTGAATTGCTTGTGCTATCTCAGGACTACTCAAGATAAAGATATGCTGGATCGAGGGAGAGGAGTTATGGCTCTGCTTCCCAACCCCCATGTTATCTCTCCACTGACCTCGGACAATCACCCTCTGAAATGCAACATCCCTCAAAGCTCGATGAACAAAACTACTTTTCACATGTAACTTCCCTCCATCCTGACCAGCTGCCTTACCATCTCATTACACCTGTATCAACCTCAGTATGACAACATCCCAAACAAAGCCTCGTCTGAGTCCTCTGGGCAGAATGGTAGGCAAATTGCCCCTCTAGCGAGTCCAATATATCCAACCAAATCTGCATTGATTTGAGGGTCCAGTCTCTCATTATCCCCTCAGAAAATGTCTGCAAGCTCTCCCCTCAGAAAATGTCTGCAAGCTCTCCCCCCATCAGAACTGGTCTGCCTTGGTGGCCACATTATATAACAATGCCACACAGTTGTAATGGGGCCTTTAAGGACTCATGACCTTCATTGATTAAAGTAAAGTGAGGGATTAAAGGACAGGTGAACTAAACTGGAAACCACACATATTCTGTGATTATACATAAACCAAGGTGCAATACACCTAACAACTTTAACTTTTGAAATGTGCTGTGGCTAACCATGTTGGACAATGTTGTTTTACAACTGAACTTATAGTATTTAAAGTCAGATTCAGTACTGGGCAGAGAGAGGATCTGTAAGTGTAACCACTGCAGAGGAGAGAGGTTTCCT
The DNA here is from genome assembly GCF_030144855.1 of Hypanus sabinus. NCBI lineage: Eukaryota > Metazoa > Chordata > Chondrichthyes > Myliobatiformes > Dasyatidae > Hypanus > Hypanus sabinus. The sequence continues at coordinate 53,998,942 of NC_082723.1, forward strand.
GCATTTAGACCTACCGACCAATTAGTCTGTGGATCTATGGACCTTCCTCCTGCCCATCATGGTCTCCTCCATCGTTGTCGGAAGCTCCACTTACAAGCAACTTAAGAAATAAACATTCAGTTCCCTCAGACGGCTGTGAATTGAAGCTTGCTCATGGGGCAAAGGTATGGTGTGAAAACAGACTGTTCACTTTATTCTCATAGTGACAAATTAAGCCTAGCTCAGTGACGCTTTAATCCAAGAAATGTGCTGTAGTTACTGGAATAATAATGAATTACATAGGGTATGTCACATAGCCATACTGGGAGAGAAACTGCAGATTCAAAAACAATAGGAGAGAAAACCTCTGACAGTGCATTAACACAGAAGTTCTGTGAGTCTATAAAAACAAGAGTTGGTGGAGAGAGGCTCAGAGCGTTTTAAGTCAGCAAGGAGGACAAATTAGATGAGTTTATTGTCACTAGGGTGCAAAGAAATTCCTTGTATGCATGAAGCTCACAGTAAACAGTACACATAATGATAGTCATAAATATGACAATATATACCATGACAAGTAGGAAGAACAGAATGTGCAAAGATTGTAGTGCAATCTGGAGTAATGCAGAGAAAAGATACTGAATGGCAGAATAACTAAGAGAGGCAGAGTTAAGAGTACTAGAACGTGGCTGCACTAACATGGAAAAGGATGTGAAAGAGCTGATTGGTTCAGATGTCTGTCAGCACTGGGGAAGAAGCTATTCTTGAGTCTGGTCATCAGGGCTTTCAAGCTCTTGGACCTTCTCCCAGAAAGTAGAGTGTTAGAAAAGCAGGGGTGGCCAGGTATCCATGACAATACTATTAACTTCTCTAAAACAATGCACCATGAAGATCGACTGGGTGTAAGGAAATGATGAGCCTGCGACAGACTGAGTGGTGTTTACCACTCTCCACGGGTCCCCTCAGTCCAGAGCAGAGGTGCTGCCGCAAAGGGCTGGGATGCAGTCTGTCAGGATGCTTTCTACAGCACATCTGTATGAGTCTGAGAGAATATGAACCCTTTCAGGTACCCGAGGACATGAATATGCTGATAACTTCGTACGTTTCCACACAAGTGCGACGGAACCAGATAGGAGTACTGGTAACATGGAGAGCTCAGGTGGAACGTCAGTGCTGGCCAGACATAGACTTTCTGGGCTAAATGGCTTGTCACTGAATGGTATGCCCTATGTAATTCACTGCCCTGTGACTGCAATAATCACTGCACATTTCTTAGATTAAAGCTTCACACTCCTAACAGAGTACGATAAAATTTGCCATTTTGAGAATAGTGGGAATAGTGCTTTTTCACTCTGTACCTTTGCCCCATGAGCAAGATTCAGCTCACAACAATCTGAGGAACTAAATGTTTATTTCTACAGTGACTAATATGGAATAGGTTTGGATTGCCAGCTACCTGATTCCAAATAAACATGTGCTGGCAGTGCAAAACACCTCTGTTTGGCAAAGGAATTTACATAGGCAGTTGACTAGATCAGCATATGGAAACAATGGCCCAAATGGAGGTGGAATCAGCTGTTACTTCTTGTGCCTGGTTCCAAGATGCCTCCACTACCCAGGCCAGATGTGGAACCCCAAGCTTGCTATCTTTTGACCTGTAGAGGTAAGATGGTGGAGTGTAGCAAAACCTCTCCTGGTACCTGAACCTCAACCTGCACACTGCTGAAGCCCCAAATCGGAGCTCCCTGACACCCTTCGACAAGAGGCAGGCTTGAAGCTTTGCTACAGTTTTTAAAATGTTATTGGTATTAGGAGACATCTACAAACATTACAATAACTAAGAAGATGACTAACATTTTGAAACCAAAAGCAACTTCAAAAACTCAATAGTGCATTATGAATAACTTAAAACATTAAAAAATGGAAATAAGTAGAAGAAACATGGGTGTCACCCTGTTACAGAGGCGGATTCCTCAATGCATTCAGGCTCTGCAACTGCACCACCTCAGATCGAGTGATGGAGGAGAGTGAACCGTGTAGTGACATCTGTCACTCAGCTCGTATTGGACTTGCAGTGAGAGTCAACATAATAGGTTCAGCCTAGTGTATCTCTCCATTCAACATTAACTGAACAGAGCAGAATGTACTCTATACTCTATATAAACCCACGTAATAGCAGAAATTGAAGTTCTTGAACAACAAATCAGTAACCAAATGAGACTTTTCCACCTTAGAATATATTTAATATGGTGGTTGTCCGTCACGTCCGACAATGACAGGAGAGTTTTTAAAGTGGAAAAACTGTTGCACTGGGGCAGCTCCACTCTCTCAACCTCAGAAGGCTGGGTCCAGTGGTAAGAACAAGTGTCACAAACTGGGGTCTTCCTTGATTGCAGTAGATAACCTTCCTACCCATTGGATTTCACTTCGATCTCATTCACCCTGTCTGCCGGAGCTGACTTTGCACGCTATGTCCCTATGTCACTGGAGTATGAGGCCACCGGCTATCCTCACCTGGTTCAGCCCACCTGTCGAAGCAGTGTACGAGAGTTTGGCTGCTGTTGCATGAAAACAGCTACTTGGAACCAGATGTGAAGGCTGAGTGTCCAGTGGGGACCGAAGGTTAGTGAGCTGCCCCGGAATAGACACGACAAGCATAAACAAATCAAGTTAATTCCTTTGTTGTGCATTGGTTCCCTTTGCTTCTTCTAACTTTGTTTCTTTTCAGTACTTATAGAGCACAATGTAGTTTGGGGAATAATTAAAACTCAAGACAAATTAATAAATAAGTTCAATGGAATATACTTCAAACTTTCACCCTGGGGGCTGAGAAGTGGAAGACTGGCAAGCTCCAGTAATGCTTGCCATAAAAAAAATGAAAAGGGAATACAACAAACAACAACTTCATCAATTTCTTGCATTTATTTTTATTACCTTTTCCCCAAACAGCAGAAACATTCAGTGACAGCAGTAGAATGCAGTGAGGCAGTGTAGACAGATCAGTTATAATAGAAATACTGACATCTTTGCAATTTATAGTTAGTAAAATATTCATCACTTCAGATTTGAGCAATCAAAGAGGCAAAGAAAATATTTTTAATAAATAAAAAATACCACCACATACAAAAACTCCATGAATCATAACAGTGACCCTGCACCTTCAATTATTTACCCAGACATTTTTATTTCAGTTGAGTTGGCTGTGAGGAGGTGTTCCAGCTTATCAGGATCCAACAAATTGTTAATTTAACTCTGTTTAAGTTAACTTTTATTCATTCTCAAAAGCCAGGCAGCTCTTACAAGGCAGGCATTTACTGTCTACCACTAAACCAAGACACAAAAGGCAGGATCTCCTGGTGGCTAACAATTTCCATTTGACTTTCCACACTGACATGTCTACCCATGGCCTCCTCTATGCCACAGTGATCTCACATTCAGGTTGGAGGAGCAATACCTCATATTCTGTCTGGGTAGCCTCCAACCTGATGGCATGAACATTGATTTCTCTAATGTCTTGTATTTATTGCCTCCTCTCAGTTTCCATTCCCCATTCTAGTTACCCTCTCACCTCTTCTCTCACCTGCCCTTCACCTCCCTTTCATTCTCCTCCTTCCCGTTATTCCATTATTCAATGTCTTTTTTCTTCAGCCCTTTACCTCTTCCACCAATCACCACCTAGCTTCTTACTCCATCCCCCCTTCCACCACCTTCCTGTCTTTCTCCTCTCACCTGGTTTCACCCATCACCTGCCAGATTGTATTCCTTCCCCTCCTCGGCTTTCTTATTCTGACTTCTGTCCCTGTCCTTTCCAGTCCTGATGAAGGGTCTCAGCCCAAAACATAAACTGTTTATTCCCCTCCGTAGATGCTGCCTGACTTGAAGTTCCTCCAGCATTGTGTGTGTGTGTGTGCGTGCATTTGCGTGCGTGCGTGCGTGTGTGCGTGTGTGTGTGTGTGTGTATGTGTGTGCATGTGTGTGTGTGTGTGTGTGTGCGCATTTTGAGGTGGTGGTGGTAAATTGCCTCTTTGAAATGATGCAGTCATTTGATGAAGGAAGTATCACTGTGCTGTTGGGTAGGAAGTTTCAAGATCTAATGATGATAAAGGAACAGCGATGTATTTCTGAGTCAGCATAGTGTGTTACTTGGAGGGGAACCTGAAGTTGATGGCAATTCCATGCACCTACTACCCGGTAGAGTTGCTATTCGAATAACTTAGGCAACTGCTGTTGTATATTTTGTAGATGGAACACGATATAGCAACTGTACTCTAGTGGTGGATAGAAGACTGAATTCTCTAATTTGCCGATAATCTGCTCCCAGTCTATTCTCTTGGTCTACCCAGTTCCTCCAACACACAGCTAAACCCCCAGCGTCATTACATGGTTCCTTAACCCTCCTTCACCCACTCCATCTGTCCATCACCCAAATACTCCTCCTACTGGTCCCTGCCCCAAACTATTTGCATCAGCCTATTCCATATCCCTTACTCAGATCCATGGTCCACTCTCTTTTCCTATCAGATTCCATCATTCACAGCCCTTTGTAGCCTCCACCTATCAACTGCAAGTCTCTGTCAATCTTTGCTCCTCTGTCTGCCTATCATTCCTCCTCACTTGGATTCACCTATCACTTACCAGTTCTCATCCCACTCCATCCTCTCACCTCTTCATACCATCTATCTCCCCCTTCAATGTAGATGAAGGGTCTCAGCCCAAAACTTTAACTGTTTATTCCCCTCCCCACTGCTGTCTGACTTGCTGAGTTCCTCCAGCAGTTTGTTTTTTTGCGGGGAATACATGTTTGGTTGAGTTAATGGCCCACCAGTTGAGTGCAGTGCTTTCTCCTGAACGGTGTCAAGCATCTTGAGAGTTGCTGGAGATGCACTTACCCAGACCAGTGAAAAGTACACTTAGTGGCCACTTTATTAGTAAACTGCTGTTCTTAATGTGGCCACTGAGTGTATGTTTATTGTCTTCTGCTGCTATAGTCCATCCACTTCAATGTGTTTTGCTTCAGAGATGCCCTTCTGCACGCCACTGTTTAAACGTGTTTTTTTTGTGTTACTGTTGACTCCCTGGCAGCTTTATCCAGTCTGACCATTCTCCTCTGACCGCTCTCATTAACAAGATGTTTTCACTCACAGAGCTTCTGCTTACTGCGTGTTTTATTTCTTGCAGCATTCTCTGTAAGCTCTAGAGACTGTTGTGCATGAAAATCCCAGGAGATCAGCAGTTTCTGAGATACTCAACCATCCCATCTGACACCAAAGTCACTTAGATCAAACTTCTCCATTCTGATGTTTGGGCTGAACAACAAATATTCTTCCTCTTCCTCTTCCAACTTTTAATGGCGGTTGGCAGTCCAACTTAAAGGTGCGTTACCGCCACCAACTGGACTGGAGTGTGGTGTAGAGAGTTGAGAAATAAAATCCCTACTAGATCTTTATCAAATGAAAACTAAGTTACCCCAAAAAGTTCTGTACATTGTAAACAATGAAAGACAATATTGTGAATTAAAGTCACTTCCATAACTTAATAAAATTCTTAAATGAAAACAATCAACCCCCAAAGATAGTAGTGAAGCCTGCATTTGTTTTCTTTCAACCTTATATGTTTCACATTGTGTTCAACTGTTTCATAATGACGACAAAACCTACACAACCCAGAGTGATGTTTTCCAACAATTAAGTATAGTCTGCCCAGTTCTGTCGGGTCAATATAATTCCTTCCTTTCTTACTTTACCCAACAGTTTTATGTACTCTGTAAGATGCTGCCCCTTATGCCCATTATCCCAAAAGTCTTGCAGTAATCCCCCAATTCTTAACCACTCCAATCACTTAGCTTCTGAATTGCTAAGTGGAAGGTCTAGATCCATAGTTGAACTTTTAACAGCTTTTTTGGTCAAACAATCAACCTGCTCACTACCTTCAACACCTCGATGTGCAAAGATCCATAAGAAGACATGTATACCCATACCTGGAAGTTTGAAGAGCTTCCAGCAGTAAATCTGGACTACTGCTAGAATGACTTGTTTTAAGACTAATCAAAACTAAAACAAGAATCTGAACAAATGACAACTTTGCAAGGACCGATTTCCTTCACCCACTGTAAGCCCAAAATGATGGCAACCAACTCTGTTGTATATTGTGATAACTGATTAATAAGGTGTTTCTCTTTATTGTTACCTGCAATTCAGGCACAAAAACAGCCACATCGACATTCCCTGTTAAATTATCTTTTGACCCATCAGCAAAAATGGTTAACATATTATAATAATTTTCCTTAACATATTGATGAACCAACAGACTCTCATGCATATCAGGATCCTTAGACTTTATTAAGCCAAGTAACTTAAAATCAACTGATTGGAAAACCCAAGGTAGGGCTACTGAATAAGCTACAGTGGGACATATTGCATAATCCAGCAAACCCACACTGCTAGTGATAAGAAACCAGCCATCCAAAACTAAAAACACTCTCCTTGTGATGTTCCCAACAGTCTTTCCACACACTTTTAACAGGGTGATCATTTCTCTGTCCCCTCAAACTAATCCAGTATGTTAACATCAGCTTCAACCTTAAGATCGGTAAGGGTAAACAAGAAAAACCAAAATGGGAGATGACCTTACTGCACCACAACTGTCTTAAAGTCTGTTCTTGTATTACATCCAAACATTTTAAATTTGAAGCTGAAGCTGATCCATAAGCCACACAGCTTATGATCTAAATGGTCAACAAAGATTTTCATGTAGCATCCCAAAAATACTCACATAGACATAGATATTTAATGTTGTTTTACATTTATCAATTATTTTACTGATATGGTGCTTCCATGTCAGCGTATTATCCAGCCACACGTTGAAATATCTTACCAATGACACTTCTTCATGAATTTGACCATATAATTTCAAATCAAGTGCAGGTTTAAACTGAACCTCTTGACCACGTCTGTGTGCTTTTATGCATTAAGTTGCTGTCACATGATTGGATGATTAGATAATTCATTAACGAGTCAGTGTACCTAATAAAGTGGCCACTGAGTGTATACTGTCATACTTAACTTGTGCCCTGTAGGATTGCAGGATAAAATGTATTATCTGTTGCATTAGATTGTCTGAAATGCCTGTGGAAGCAGGTTCAATTATGGATTTAAGAATAGCAATAGATATATATCAAAAAAGAAAAGAAGAATGTGGGCTATGAGGAAAAAATAGGTTAAAAGTACAATTAAAAAGCAATAAAAATTGCAGATGCTGTAAATCTAAAATAAAATCAAAAACTGCTGGGAATACTCAGCAAGTCAGGCAGCCTCTGTGGAAAGAGGAATAGAGATAATGTTTCAGATCAATGATTTCTGATCAGAACCAATGTGTGGATACGCTTGGATACCTCTTTCAAAGAACCAACACAAGCTCAAAGAGCAAAATAAGCTACTTCATACTTAACTTTTCAGAGAAATTTGATGGACAGCAAATATCAGAAATAAACACAGCCAAAGCAAATGAGGAATTATAGCCCTTTTAGCGTCAAGAACAATTTTGAAGAAGGTGTTATTACTAGCAATCCATGACTGTCAAATTAGGGAGAGATAGTGACAAACAGAAAATGAACTGGTTTCCCAGTCAAAACATTAGGAAATCTTCAGAATGATTGTAAATATATTTGTGTGTAAGCTTGTTCTGGCCAAAGTAAGGATATTGTGTGTCTTCTCACTTGACAAGCACTGTTCCAAAATGTCAGCAGTGATTTATAATCAATTGAAACTTTACTCCTTCAGGTCTTGGAGTTGTTGTGAAATGCATTTCTCCTCAGGTACCAGCTGAATTTGTTTTTGCTGCTGCTGTGGACATATCAAAGGTTCACAGTAAGCTGCTATCAAATTTCATCTGAGATGAAGCCTGTTTGTTACCAATTGATTTTAAATGACACTGATATCCCATTTGGCAAATACTCAGCCCTATAGTACTGCAATTCTATATTAATTTTAATTGGCATGGTTATACAGCACAGAACAGACCCTTCAGTTCAACTCATAAATGCTGACCATTGCTTACCTGAGTTAGTCCCATGTGACTGTGTTTGGCCATATCCCTCTGAGCCATTCCTATCCATGTATCTGTCTGTATTTCTTTAAAATGTTGTAACTGTACTCACCTCTACCACTTCCTCTGGTAGCATATTCCACATTCTCACTACCCCTTATATGAAGAAGTTGCCCCTCAAATCTTCTTCAATTTTGTTTTCTCTCGCATTAAACCTATGTCCTCGAGTTTTAGACTACCTTGCCAAGGGAAAGACGATGACCATTCACCATATCCATACCTCCCATATTTCAATAAACCTCCTCAAAGTCACCCCTCAGTACCTACACTCCAGGGAATTCTAGATTTAATTCTGTTATATATTTAATCATAAGATGTGAGTGTCACTGGTAAGGGCTTCATACATGGCCCATCTTTAATTGCCTTTTGGAAGATATAGAGGTGAACACTTTCACTGGACAGGATAGAGAGGAGATTTACCACGTATTTGTCTGCTATGGAGTGTTTACCTTACAAAGAGAGACTGGACAAGCCGGGTTTGCTTCACAAGGAACAGAGTAACCTGATTTTGAAGTAAATGTGTGTGTGTGTGTGTGGGGGGGGGGTTAATAGAGATATAAAAAGTTATGGGAGGCATAGATAAGATGGACAGTGAGAATTTTTCCCATTAAAAAATATGCATCTAAAACCAGAGGGCATAGTTTTAAGATGAAAAGTGAGAAAGTGAGAGGGTTGGAAAAGATGGGAAGAAAGGTATCCTTAAAGGTGGGTGCAGCCTGAAACACAGAGCATAACAAAAGTGGTGGAGACAGATTTTTCTCACAACATCTAAAAAGCATCTGACAAGCAAATGAATCATCAGAACATAGAAGGCTGTGGAGCAAGTGCTGATAAATGGCCTTTAATGCTCAGCTTGGATATTGTACCTGAAGGACTTACTTCTAGGTTGCAGTCCATTCGATGAAAATGTCCTATTGAACTAGGATTCAAGACTCAAGGTACATTTATTATCAAAGAATGTATAAATAATAAACCTTAAGATTTGTCTGCTTACAGGCAGCTGCAAAACAAGAACCCCGAAAGAAATCAATTAAAAAATAAATAGCAACCCCCAATGCACAGAGGAGGAGCAAAAAAAAAAACACAAATCATGCAAACTATAAAAGTCAGATGTATCAGTATTACAGTGAAGTAAAGGGAATTATAGAGGCATGAGAGAGGAAATGACCAAATTTGGTTGGAAGGGAACATTAGCAGGGATGATGGCGAAACAGCAAAAGCTGGAGTTTCTGGGGGCAACTTGGAAGGCACAGGATAGAAACATCCCAAAGATACTCTAAAGGGAGTATGAGGCATCTGTGAATGACAAGGGAAGTCAAAGACAGCATACAAGCAAAAGAGTGGGCATATCTTGGAGCAAAAATTAGTAGGGAGTTAGAGAACTAGGAAGCTTTTAAAAACCAACAGAGTGCAATTAATAAAAAGGTAAGTGAGCCAATAGCATAAAAGAGGATTCCAAACATTTTTTTTCAGATTTATAAAGAGCAAAAAGGAAGCAAGGATAGATATTAAACCAAAGTAAATAACACTGCAGAGGTTGTAATGGGGGTTAAAGAAATGACGGATGAGCTAATTTTGCATCAGTTTTCACTATGGAAGATTCTAGCAGTATGCCAGAAATTCTAGAGTGTCATGGGGAAGAAGTCAGTGTTATTGCTATAAATAAGGAGAAGATGCTTGGGAAGCTGAAAGGTCTGAAAGTAAATAAGTCACCTGGATTCAATTTACTGTAGCCCAGGGTTCTGAAAGAGGGAGCTGAAGAGATTATGGAAGCATTAGTAATGATCTTCAAGAATAATTAGATTCTAGAATGGTTCCAGAGAACTAGAAAATTGCAAATGTAACTTCTCTCTTTAAGAAGAGAGGGAAGCAAAGGACAGGGAATTATAGCCCAGTTAACCTGACTTCACTTCAGTGGTTGGGAAGTTGCTGGAGTCCGTTCATTTTTCAGGATAAGGTTTCAGGGTACTTGGAAGCACAAGATAAAGTAGGCCAAAGTCAGCAAGGTTTCCTTGCCTAACAAATCTATTGGAATTCTTTGTGTACATAGCAGGCAGGATAGACAAAGGAGAATCAGTGGATGTTGTTTACTTGAATTTTCAGAAGGCCTTTAACAAGGTGCCACACATGAGGCTGCTTTAACAAGCAACAAGCCCATGGAATTACAAGAAAGTTATAAGCTTGGATAGAAGATTGACTCAGTGGCAGGAGGCAAACAGTCAGAATAAAGGGAGGCCTATTCTAGTTGACTGCCAGTGGTGTTCTGCAGGGGTTGGTATTGGGACCGGTTCTTTTCAAGTTATATGCCAATGATTTGTATGATAAAGTGGATGGCTTTATGGCCAGATTTGCAGATGATACAAAGGTAGGTTGAGGGGCAAGTAGTGTTGAGGAAGCAGGGAGTCTGTAGAAGGACTTCAACAAATTGGCAGAATGGGCCAGGAAGTGGCAAATGGAATTTAGTGTTAGGAAGTATATGATTAAGCACTTTGGTAGAAAGAATAAAGATGTAGACTATTTTTGAGATGGTGAGAAAATTCAAAAATCAAGGGAGTAAAGGCACTTAGGAGTCCTTGTGCAGAATTCCATAACGGTTAACTTGAGCTGGTGGTAAGGAAAGCAAATGCACTGCTACCTTTCATTTCCAGAGGACTAGAATACAAGAGCAAGAATGTGATGTTGAGGCTTTATAAGGCACTGGTCGGATTGCACTTGGAGTATTGTGGGCAGTTTTGAGCTCCTTATCTAAGAAAAGATGTGCTGACATTGGAGAGTGTCAGAGCAAGTTTACAAGAATTATTCTGGGAATGGAAGGTTTAGCATATGAGGTGCATTTGATGACTCTGGGCCTGTACTCACTGGAGTTTAGAAGAATGAAGAGGAACTTCATTGAAGCATATCCAATACTAAAAGGCCTAAATAGAAAGTATGTGGAGAGAAAGTTTCCTATAGTGGATGAGTCTAGGACCATATGACACAGCCTTAGAAAAGAAATGAGGAGGAATTTCTTTAACCAGAGGGCAGTGAATTTGTGGAATTCATTGCCATGGATGTCTGTAGATGGACAAGTCATTGAGTTTATTTAAAATGGAGGTTGATAAATCTTGAAAACACACAATGCTGGCAGAACTCAGCAGGCCAGACAGCATCTATGGGAGGAGGTAGTGATGAAGGGTTTCGGCCCAAAACATCGTCACTACCTCCTCCCATAGATGCTGTCTGGCCTGCTGAGTTCTGCCAGCATTGTGTGTTTTTATTTATTTCCAGCATCTGCAGATTCACGTGTGTTGCTGTTGATAAATCTTGGTTAGTCAAGGAGTCAGAGGTTATGAGAAGAAGGCAGGAGAATGGGGTTGAGAAGGACAATAAATCAGCCATGATGAAATGGTGGTGCAGACTTGATGGACTGAGTGGCCTGATTCTGCTCTTATATTTTATGCTCAAAGGCCCTTTGAAAATCCAAGAATTGCAAGTAAACAATACCCATTTTGACTATCATGCCTGTTGTTTTGTGTGTGTGTCGACCCTAAATCATGGGTCTGGATAAAAGTGGTCAAGAGAGCTATCTGCACTTAACTTCTGGCCATGGAGCAAATAAGTGAAGGAACACCAAGACTTTAGTTATTAAATGCAGTTGCTATTGTAATTTAGAAACTGAGGTGACCAATTTGTAAAATGCCATAAAAACCCATGTGATAATCACCAGTTAATCTGTTTTCCTGCAGGCTTTTGACTGAATCATAAAACTCGGGCAGGACACCCTGGAGAACTCATTGTTCTTCTTTGAATTCATGCCATAGAATTTTTCAATTTCACCCTTAGAAGGTAGTTGGAGTTTTGATTTAAAATCTCATTGGAAGATGGACCATCCAACTGTGCTGCTCGGGGTGGCCGCCTAGATTTTGTACTCAGATCCCTAGAATGAACCTTGAATTCATAATCTCAAGAGGCATGTGCCAAAGCAATGATCCTTGCCTGGCAGCTGTATTAGAGAACAGGGGCAGGAACATCAGGGGCTTCTTCAGATTAGCTGTACAACTATCTAATAGTTGAACTTTTACTGCTACCTAACCTGCTTTTAATTATCCCTAGGAAACGGTTCTGAAGTCTTACAGCTCTTCCAGCAGCTGGTCATTGACAATTTACATCTTCCCAGAGTCTGTCTAGTAGGAATCCAGAACCAGCTCCAAACCACAGCGAGTGTCTCCCATGAGTTTAGAGACAGGCACTTCTCTCCATGTGTTCCATGTTTGCTCTGGTGAAGAACGGCTTGAAGCGAGCAACGTTTGCTGTTTGAAGATCCATGTTTTCACAAATGTACGTAAACATTATATTTTAAGCCATGTGGATGGGGTTGTTATAGGGACTGCTCTCCTCATGAAGTCACTCCTTGGTTCAGTAGCACTCTCTTCACTGTTGGGGTTAAATCCCACTCCAGAAACTTATTTTGAATCATACTTCACTGCAGAAATGAATGAATCATACTTCACTGCAGAACTCTGTTAAAAATGCCATTGTTTGGACAAGTTGAGGGCTGGTTTGTTCACTCAAATGGATGCAAAAGATCCTAAGCTACTATTCAAAAATGCAGATCAATTTACTTGTTCTCCTTTCTTATCCGGCAACAACACAGCGTGAAAGCAGTTTATCTAGTTTGTGGGACAAAGCCATAAACAAACTGACTACATCTTCTATGCTGGCTCGAATGCACTTCAGGATGGCTCTACCTTGTCTTTTATAATAAATTATGTTAGATAAATTGTTTCATTTCCTCTTTTGCTCTCCTCAGAATAAGCAGTCTGGTCATTTTCAACCTTAAGCAACAATGGTCTGATTTCCCGAATGTTGCAAGCTCCTGTGGCTGCCAACTGAGTGATGCAAAGGTGCTGACTTTCAATGCTGGATGGTGCAGATGGCCTTGACTGTAGAACATGCCCAAGCTCAGACTGTATTTTGTTGGCATGAGCCTGAAGTATGGACTGGGCAGTATGCAAGAGAGGCATTGGTCAGATCAAAAATGCTGTCAACCTGAGACAAGACAGAGAATTCCAGCCTTATGGAGTCACTGAGGAAATGCTTCGGGAATGAATCAGCAGCTCCTTTGAACACTTTTATCCAGACCTATGACGGGAACATAGAACACAGAATAGTACAGCACATTACAGACCCTTCGGCCCACAATGTTGTGCTGTCCCTCAAACTCTGCCTCCCATATAACCCCCCACCTTAAACTCCTCCATATACCTGTCTAGCAGTCTCTTAAACTTCACTAGTGTAACATTATGAGCTCACGTGGTAGCGAGCCAAGTTGCAAGAGAGAAACCTGAGGACACCTACCACAAGTCTGAATCTTGGGTGGATCATCAACCAACAAAACATGTATCATAGTGAGGGCTACAGTTACTCTAATGCAATTAGTAAATTCAGACTATAGCGATTACACTCCAGATCCAAATATATTCAGATGATGCAACACACACAAAATGCTGGAGGAACTCAGCAGGCCAGGCAGTATCTATAAGGAAAAAAAGTAAGTCGATGTTTCAGGCTCCAGCATTTTGTGCGTGTTGCTTGGATATCCAGCATCAGCAGATTGCCTCTTGTTTTGTGTTGTATTCTTTTCCATAGATGCTGCCTGGCCTGCTGAGTTCCTCCAGCATTTTGTGTGTGCTGCTTGGATTTCCAGCATCTGTAGATTTTCTCAATTGATATTCAGATAATGATTGTGTGAATTCAGAGGCCAAGCTCTCAGCCATCATCAATGCTTCAACTGAAATATCTGAGAGCATGAAGAACCCTACTCTGAACAAAGATCCTCTTCTAACCTGACCTCATGGCAATAAAGGTCAGGACGAGGAACTGGAAAACAGGGATTACTTCCTATATCTTGGGAGCCATCCGTCAGTGTAAACAGACATCAATATGAAATGCACCACTTCCATAATTCACCAGCACTGACTTCGGTCTATTGAAGCTAGGAGGACTTGAAGACCAAGGCCTTACATCTAACACAAAATTCATGGTCCATCCAGAATCAGTGATGCTATCTTCCCACATGCTTTGAGACCTATAATAGATATACCAAGGTGCTGGAAAGATACAACCAATTCTGCCTCTATAAAATCCTGGAAGCACAATTAAACCAATGTCAGTATCTTCTTCCATGCCACTGTCCCCAGAGTTGAACCCTAGTTATATTGTCATTGATGGGGTCAGGCCACATCATTCACATGCCTGGCATCACACACGCAAAAAAAAGGCCCCTATTCCAGATACTGTCATAGGACATAAGAGCTCCAACATAGAACAGTACAGCATAGAAACAGGGCCTTCTGTCCACAATATCTGTGCTGACCATGATGGCAATTTAAACTAATCTCATCTCGTAGAAGGCCATTACCAGACACATGAGAGGCAAAGATTCAAAGATATGCTTAAGGCCTTGTTGAAGATATGCAAATTCCCTGCTGGCTTCTGAGAATCCCTGCCCATGATTACTTACAGCACAGAAATAGCCTTTAGAGGACAGAAGCGTGGAATCTCTGGCTGAATTACATTAGGAGCAGACGGCTTCACAAACTCACCATCAGAATCAGAATCAGAATCAGGTTTAATATCATTAACACATGTCGTGAAATTTGTTAACTTTGCAACAACACTACAACACTACATGGTAAAAATATTTTTAATGAATTACATTAATTATATATGTATATTAAATAGTTAAATTAAAATAAGTAGTGCAAAAAGAACAGAAATAAATAAGTAGTGAGGAAGTGTTCATGGGTTTAGTGGCTGTTTAGTAATCAGACGGCAGAGGGGTAGAAGCTGTTCCTAAGTCGCTTAGTGTGTGCCTTCAGGCTTCTGTACCTCCTTCCTGATGGTAACAATGAGAAGAGGGCATGCCTTGAGTGATGGGGGAAACTTAATGATGGACGTCACCTTTCTGAGGCACCACTCCTACGGAGGTTAATATCCATGATGGAGCTGACTAATTTTACAACTTCCTGCAATATACTCCGATCCTGTACAGTAGCTTCCCCCCTCCACTTTCCCCCCCATACCAAACGGTGATGCAGCCAGTCAGAAAGCTCTCCACAGTACATCTGTACAAGTTTTCGAACGTTTTAGGTGATGCACCATCAATAACTCACACTGAGACGTAAGGCGAGATATCGGCTTTTATTGACTGGAAGAAGGAACCAGGAGTGAGTGTCCATCATACTATGACCTGGAGACTGAGGCCGAGCGTCAGGCCTCAGATCGCCTTTATACAGGGGCCTGTGGGAGGAGCCACAGGAGCAGTCAGCAGGGGGTGTGTCCAGACAGGCACATAGTTCACCACATTAGGTAACTAGCCAAATCTCTTCAACTCCCAATGAAATATAGCCACTGTCTTGCCTTCTTTATAGCTGCATCAATGTGTTACGACTGGTTTTGGTCCGCAGAAATAGCAACACTCAGGAACCTGAAATTGCACTCTTTCTCCCCTTGATCCCTCTATGAGGATTGGTTTGTGTTCCCACGCTTTACCCTTCCTGAAGCCACCACCTGCCTCATGTGGGAAGGGAATAGACAAGTTGGGAAGTTCACATAAAGAGAAATTGAGAGATGTAAAGAAAAGTGACAGGTACAAGTGCTGCCTGGGTATGGGTTAAGATATGGGCAATGATAAGAACAGGACCATGCAACAGTAAGGGTTCATCAGGGAAAATGGTAAAATGTCAACTCTAAATGCTCCTTACCTGAATTTATGAAGCATTCATAACAGGACAGATGAATTAGTGGTATAAAAAGAGATGACTATTTGATATAATAGATGCTGCAGACACATACTATTACAAAAGCCAAGGCTGGAAACTAGATATTCCAAAGTACTTAACTTTTTGGAAAGATAAGCATAGTGCAAAAGCTCTAAAATGGAAGTTGACATTAGAACGACATTAGGAAAGGATCTTGGGAAAGAAATCAGGAAGTATAACAATAATCATAGAGAATTTTATATCAATTGAGCAAGTCAAATTGGCAAAGATAGCCTTGAGGACTGATTCATGGAATGTATTCAAGACAGTTTCTTAGAGCAATATGTTGTTGGCCCAGTTTATTTAACATTTATAATCCATGTCAAATAAACAGGAATAATTAACAATTATACACTTAAATATCCTCTAGAGAAGAATCATCATAACATGATAGGATATCATACTCAGTTTAAAAGACAAATATAAAAACAAAAATTTAAAACTTACCCAAGCCTAAATTTAAATAAGCAATATAGGAGCAGAATGAGGCCATTTGGTCATCACGGTTGTTCCATTTTTCCTCTCAGCCCCAATTTCCTGCCTTCTTCCTATATCCCTTCATGCCATGACCAATCTAAAATCTATCAGCATCTGCCTTAAATATACATAAAGTCTTGGCCTCCAAAGCCACCCTTGGCAAAGAATTCCACAGATTCACCACTCTCTGCCTAAAGAAATTCCTCCTCATCTCCATTCTAAAAGGATGCCCCTCTACTGTGAGGCTGTGTCCTCTGGTCTTAGACTCTCCCACCATTGAAAACATCCTCTCCACATCCACTCTATCAAGGCCTTTCACCATTTGATAGGCTTCAATGAGGTCACCCCCCCTCATTCTTTTGAATTCTAGTGAAAACAGGCCCAGGGCCATCAAAAGCTCTTCATATGACAAGCAATTCAATCCTGGAATCACTTTCGTGAATCTCCTTTGAACACCCTCCAGTTTCAGCACATCATTTCTAAGGGGTCCCAAACCTGCTCACAATAGTGAGACCACAACAGTACTTTATAAAGTTTCAACATTACATCCTCGCCTTTATATTCTAGTCCTCTTGAAATGAATGCTAACATTCCATTTGCCTTCCTTACCACAGACTCTTCCTACAAATTAACCTTTAGAGAATCCTGCACAAGCATGTGCAACATGTCACTAAAGATTCATTTTCTGCTTTTCCATTTTGACTTCTTCCCTGCAAATCTTAGCACGGTCAGTGACGAGCATATTGAAAGGTTTCATCAGGGCATTGTGGTCATGGAGAAATGGTATCAGGGCAACTGGAATCCATCAATGCTGACTGAGTACAAACAAAAATCATCAAAAAAATTTTTTTAGCTTAGTTGAGCGATTGCAAAGCATCAGCACCATTACGCAATTAAATGCATTATATTCGATAAAAGTTAATTTCTTGTTTCTCCACATTCCTACATGATACAAGTGGCCTGAAATTATACTTGTGCTCAGCTTCAAGTGGTCTATCATAAACAAAAAAAATTCTGAGTAAGTAACACTTTTGAAAAGATTTATTGTCCAGTGCAATAGAAAGACAGGAAAGGAGAGAGGCTAAACAAGAAACAAGAAACAGTTTCTTCCAAGAAACAGATACTAAACCCTACCAAAAATAATAGGTGCAAAAGACAATAAGGAATCTAAGCAATTAATATCCCCAGAGAAGGTTGAGTTGTTCTTTATAGGACATCACTTTTCATCTTTAGTCTCACTACCTTTTACAGTCTGCTGTCCTTCGACCAGCCAGAGATTCTTCCTGCTGCTTGTTCTCTGATTCTGCACTTCCCAGATTTATTCATTGCTCTGCTACCCTGAAGGCCTCTTTATACATTTCTCATACATTTTGTACTCTGGAACAAAGTTTAGTCAAAGAAGGCAAGAAGGCTTGCTCAATTAAAATCCAGGCATGTTTGTGGATTCTATTATTTTTCCATTCATATACGAATTCCATTAACTTCTTCACAGCTGAGTTAAGCTGACTTATCTACAGCTTACTAGAATGTCTCTTCCTAATGAAGGTAACCACCAGTCCTCTAGCAATGCGTCTTTTTAACCAACTGTTAAACAGGTGTATTCATGCCATGGATCTTTCTTCTTGGATGAAATCCATCCAGACCAAGCATTTTTCTTAAAGCAAAAAGCGGCAAATGCTGAGATCTGAAGTAAGGTCAGGTAGCAGCTATGGAGAATGAAAAAAGTACAAATATTGCATCTTCTTCTATACAGTCCCATCAAACATTTCTTTCTCACCCTTGTTCAGCTGGACTCTCATGTTAGTTAACTTCGCTGGCCTTGTATCATGCTGGAATTTGAAGAAACAAGAAATGAACTTTTATTGAATATAATGCATCTAATTTCATAATGGTGCTGATGCTTTGCAATCACTAATTAAGCTAAAAATGTTTTTTTTGGTGATTTTTGTTTATACGCAGTGTCTGAAGCTTCAACAATAATTAACCAGCACTCTTGGGGTTTTATCTGACTATTGTTAAATCGTCCTACTGAAATCTCTTCATTTCTTTGTCCAATTCAGCCTTCTACTTCATGTTGCGAAAGTATCATTAATATATTGTGTCTTGTTGTAAAATTAAGAAAATTGTAAGCACTTATCTTGGAGAAGCCTTCAGGAGACCAGTAAATTTCTTGTTCCTCTATTACAGAGCTGATCTGTTTTCCATCCGTCTTGACACAAGTTGGCCATTTTAATTCTCTAAATTACTATAATGGAAAAGCAACGGCTGTAAAATGCTTTGCAATGTCAGCTGGTTATGAAAGGTAGGCAAGGTCAGAGAAGGACTGAAATGGGTCTTTGACCTGAAACGTTAACTCCACATCTTTCTCTATAGATACTGCCTGACCTGCTGAGTGGTTTCAGCATTTTCTATTTTTATTTCAGATAAAGGATCAAATATGGCAAAGACAGAAACAGGGAGATACAAGCAGAAACATTTTGAGCCCTAAAACAGGGTGTTTTTGAATGAATCGCTGTTCAGTTCAATGAGACATGGAGCAAAGTAAACAGCTTCTACCATCATTTTAGATCATTCCCATTTACAAACAAAGAAGAGCTCAAATGCACAAAGTGGCACGTTACAATCCAACACTTTTTAAGTGTTCCCAGTGTACTGATTGGACTGCTTGAAACAGTAATTAGTATGTGCAATTTATAAAGGAGTGTAAGAGCACACAGGAGTACTGGAAATACAGCTAACAGTATGAAGAAAGCCAGATGTGACACAGCTCACTAAAAGTAATTGTCATCCAGCTACTGACTTTTTTAAAAGGTCAGTTGGCTCATTCATGCCTTGGCAGCAGCTTTAATGGGCTTGTTTACACTTAAAATTTAAATGAATCTGGGAAAAGTACCACCAGCTGAATTGCCATAATCTACCGATGGAAAACACAATGAATACCGAAAGTGATAAATTAACTGATTTAACACCAGCCCCAAGACAACATTTTGGTGGCTAATGAATCCATAGGGGAACTACTAACACTTTCACTGATGAGGCAGAAGATGCATATAGGGGTAGCTTGTGCTTCTGGTGAATCGTCTTGACTTCCATAAAAACCTTCCTGAATGCTTCTTCGCCACTTTGAAAATTCATAGATCAGAGGCTTCCAGGAGTCAGTGGGGGATGTGGTATTTCTTCAAGATGATGTTTAGTACATCCTTGAATTTTTTTTTTCTCTTGTCCAAACCTGGTACTCTCAGGATTGAGTGCTATTTTTTTGAAACCAGTATCATGAATGCAAAGAGCAAAGCCTGCAGAACATGTCTGATTGAATGTTACTAGGACTCTGTGTGGTGAACTACATATACCTGTCTGGACACACCTCCTGCTGACTGCTCCTGTGGCTCCTCCCACAGACCCCTGTATAAAGGCGATTGAGGCCTGAGCCTGGCCCTCATTCTCCAGGATGTAGTATGGTGGACAACTACTGCTTGTTCTTTCTTCCTGTCAATAAAATTGATGCACCATCAGTAACTCTCTCTGAGACATGAAGCCGATATCTCGACTTCACGTCTCAGAGAGAATTATTGATGGTGCATCACTCTGCTTGGGCGTGACAGTAGCGTAGCTGTTAGTGCAAAACTATTACCGCTCAGGCCTCGGAGGTCGGAGTTCAGTTCTGGTGCCATCTGTAAGGAGTCTCTGTATGTCTTCCCAGTAGAATACATGGGTTTTCCCCATGTGCTCTGGTTTTCTCCCACAATCTAAGGATGTACCAGGTAGGTTAATTGGCTGTTGTGCCTGTAAATTGTTCCGCGATTAGGTTAGGGTTATTTGGGGTTGTCAGGGGTTGCTGGGGCAGCATGGCTCAAAGGACCAGAGGGGCCTCCTCTGTGCTGTATCACTAAATAAATGAATAAATATCCAAAGATTATGAAAAGTTCAGATATTTATAATAATAATTTTAGATGAAAGCCCTGAATATACAAAACATGGTTTTATTTTGAAAGAAATTGCAGAAATCTCAATTAATGTGCAAACTTGACCAAGGAAAACTAAGGTGCATTTTGTGGGGGGGAAAGCATAAATGTGTGCTGTACAGCTTTGACTTAACAGCACATGGCACTTGTGTATGAAGTCATGGTTCAAGAATAATTGTTATGATTTTTGCTTTTTTCCAGCAGCTTTTTCCTTTGTTAACATCTTGAGAAGAGTTTCCGTAGGCAGATAGACAGTATTTTTTTCCATTGCTGCCAACAAAGTTTCTGAAGATGAATCCCAATTATTGTCAATTGCCTCCTGTAGTGCATAGTTGTTAGTCCATCTGAAACCCAGAACTGGTTAGACTCTAGTCTAACCAAACATGTTGACAAATAAAAAGTGGTTCACCAAGCAAAATAAATAGAACAAATTATACAAAACTTATAAAAGAAAGATTTCCACCTGTGTATCATTTTTCATGGCCACAGGATGTTCCTAAAAGGCTTACACTGCATGAAGTAATTTAAAAGTGTTCTTAAGTCCCTCCTTATTCCCCATCCTCACTGTTCCCAGATAGACTCATCTGTGACAGCTGACTGGCTACTAATTTCATGGAATTATCTAAGCTCTTTAAAGTACGTGCATATCAAAAAGCACTGATTATCATATTTTAATACATTCACAAGAAGAAAATCGCAAGGTGCTGCAGAAAAATGTACTGAAAACTTTATACAAAAGAAAATCTCTGCTGCTTCTTCAGTGCAGTAGAGGTAACTGCCAAGAAATTAGATTCATTAGTGCCTATTCTCTTTATGAACAGATCATACATAAAATGAATTTTCCTGGTTTAGTTCACACTAGCAAATAATTTCTGGGTGACAGAAACATATCAAAAAATTCAAGCAGCTGGTTCAATGTGCAGTTCTCTGCAACACATCTGACTTTCCTTCAGCATCAGCTGCACATCCAATACCATCATTAGTCACAAACAGCATGCACTGACTCCCTTAATGGCATAATTTTGCAGTCCAACGTAGAATCTGCACTTGAACACCCATAGCACAATGGGGAGCGATTAGCACTGGATTGATTCATTTGTGTGTCCTTAGAGGAAGATTCTGCTGACTTGAGGAACCTAACCGGGCAGCTTCAGAACAAGCTACAAGTTTCTCAATCCTTATCTAAATTTCACAGAGATGGATTAAACTAAAAGATGCATGTACTAAATTACTAAATGGATTTGATTACAGAAAGCCATTGCAGAAGGTGTCAGCCTAGCCAAGCAAGGTACCATGGGTAGGAGGCAAAGACTTGCCCAATTGCAAAGAGTCTACTTCCACAGAGACTGCAGAGACACCACATCCATTCTGGTCCCATCTGAAAAACTAAGCATCACAGTTTCACTTTATCCAACAATATCATCAAAGAGATACAGTATATGAAATGGTGTTGGGTGGGGGGGGGGGGGGGAAGAAAAACGTAGGTCAAGTTCTTATGCCTGGAGATAAAGGTCATCTCAACTCTCAATGCCAATAGATCATACAAAGCAACAGTGGTAGAATGCAGTCAAATTTCCCAACTTGCTCGCATCAAGCACAGTACATGCAAAGAAATATATTCATCTACTTTGATTTCAATAACAACCGCTTGGTATCTTGAGCACTGAGATTTGCCAAAGGTTGCAGGCTTCCCATGAGTGCAAGCAGCATTAACTATAATCATGTGATCATTATAACTCAAGCCATTTCATCAACTGAAAAGATTTCTACTCCCTCAAAGTACTGGTGCTCATAGATTTGCCTGAAGGTGAATGTTATGTTTCAGAGAAGCAAACATGCTCTTGGAGACCCCACAGCTTGATATTTTCAGTGGCCAGCACTGACCAGGGGGTGGGCAAAGACTACCCTCTACTATACTGGTGTGGACATTAACTTGTAGTCCTACTTTGGTTGTTCAGTGCTGCCACACTGAGAGCAAAGCAAGTAGTAGTTATCTGAAAATCAGATTCCAGTATGTCTGATCAGACCAGCACTATAAAACAGGAGGTGCAGAAACATCACCCAAAGGTTTCAGATGGTGCCAGGGGAAGAGCAAGATGTACATGATCCAGAGTCTGAAGGTCACGCCGTGCAGGTTGAATAGCAGCAGGTGCAAAAGGAGCAGGGGGAAGAGGAAGGTTGTAGAAGACGTCCCAACAAAACAAAACTAGCTTCATCTTCCTACAGAGCAGCAGAATTAACATTGACTATACATAGTAGATAGAGAGGGGGGGCACCGATAGAGAGAGAGAGGCACAGATAGAGAGATAGAAAGGAGGAGGGGGGAGAAGGAGGAGGGTGAGAAGGTGAGGGTAAAAAGGGGGAGGGGGAGACAAAATAGTAGTTGACTTATCTCCCACATCATAAGTAGAAAAATGCATCAAAAGCTGTAAAGAGACTTTACCATAAGTTCTTCTTCTTTAGCAAGTCCTGTAATGGATATTCACTTTCCAATGCCTGAGAGGCTTAATGCTAACCACAGATTTCTAACACCGCAGCATGACCTTTCCAAAGTGTCCAAGTTGTTTGTAGACAAAGTTAAACTTCTAACAATATTCTTGCTCAACTTCTTGTTATAAACAAGAACCAGTCTTCAGTTCTTAATGTAAATTCCAAGTAATAAAAAGTCTGAATTTAAAAGGACACTTTGCAAAAATCTTGCATTGTCTACAGAGCACAGGCTGCTGCCCCATAGCAGGTGACTGGCTGCTTGAGAGATATGGTTTACAAAGTGAAGTGACCATGAGATGTTCTGGTCTACATTAGATAATCATCGACAATAGGGTTATGTTAAATGGCCCACATCAAACCAGGCAAATACAGTCAAGTTATCTGCATCTTTGTGATAGAGATTAGGAAATGTTCTAGATCAGTCTTATTTTGTCACTTAGCACATGGATCGCAGATATAGTTGATCAATCAATAGTTGCAATATTTGTGCACTCAGAGAGACAACCCTCACAGCATTAATTTTGGGTGTCTGGAATCTCTGTCCCTAGAAGCACTTAGGCCATCTCTATGAACTGCTTTGTCCCAGCAAAGGTATCTGAGAAGCGTCACATGCCAATAATATCAACTAGTAGCAAAATAGCATAAATATTAGAAAGATTTGAGATTGCCAGGGATTCAAGGAGAATGACAGAGAGATGAGGTATCAGAAAGAAGAACTAGAATTCATTCCTCAATCTCCAGTTTCTGCAACAGACAACGCATTCGTCTGCAACTCACTGGTGGCTTTTGTTTAGTTCATAAGAGTTGCACCTGTGTTTGGAAGTCCTTTGTAGTTTATAAATTGCTTGTAATTCAGAAATCTTTTAAATCAGAAATCCTCTATGAGTTTTAATGTGTGTTACGAACTATTTGTCTAAATTTAAACATATGTC
Source organism: Hypanus sabinus (assembly GCF_030144855.1). Taxonomy (NCBI): domain Eukaryota; kingdom Metazoa; phylum Chordata; class Chondrichthyes; order Myliobatiformes; family Dasyatidae; genus Hypanus; species Hypanus sabinus. The sequence goes on from NC_082723.1 coordinate 54,022,684, forward strand.
ATTAAAAATAACTGGGTGTATCTCCTTCTTGTTAGGAATCCACCACTCAATTCGTAGGTAATGGCAGCTAGACCTTGCCACAGACACTAAACTGGGAAGTAAGCTAGTCTTTAAAGAGCAGGTTGATACAGTATAACCTCCCTAGTGTGAGGGTACCCATGGATATCTATATCAGATAAGGCTTTAAATTTCCTTGAGTTGAGGGCTTTGCAGACAGTGAACTCAATACCATCACAGTCCAAGATCCCTCTTCTACTGTGAAAAGACATCTGAAACTGTCAAACTCTCTCCCCACGTTAGTCACACATATACAAAACTCTCCACTTTCTCCAGTTCTAACTACTTCACTGTAATTAAACTGCAAACTGCTGTTAAAGTAATGAAGAAAACTTCCCGGCATGAGTCATTCTTTTTAATTGCCATGGCACTGATTCAACTTCTTTGCCTTCATTAAAGTCACTGATACCAGGGAATAAAATGCTCACATTTCAAATTAGCAGAGGAGTTTTGGAACCAGTTTAAAGTTTGTCACTAATGACCTCAATAGGCAATGAGCAAGGCAATGAAATTAACCTTTTAATCATTTTTTCCTATAGTCACATGGAAAAATGAAGTGTCAGAAATTCTAAAGCACATGGAAATTGGAGGTAAAAGTGCCCTGCACGTTGGATCTGCCCCTGTTCCTCTCAGCGATTGTTCCAATCACTCAATCACATTTAAGCTGTTCTTTATCTTCTAAGGTCAGTTTCTCTTGTCAAAACTTGCTTTTATTTTAAAACACATTTGCACTCTTTGATATTGCAGCAGTGACGTTAAGCAATCAGTGTTCACTGATTGATATTGTTACTGTGGATCCAGTGGCTTCTTTACACAAGAGCCTCATGAGTCATTTTGTTGTGGCAGAAGTCCCACTCCAGAAACTTGAAAGTGCAATGCAATTCTGAGACGATGCTGCACTTACAGAGATGTTGTTCACCCTCTCTCAAATGCAAATGTTTCTGTGTCATTACATCAATGAAAAGGGAGAAATCCCAAAGCCCCAACTAATACTAGGCACAGAAAGGGTGAATGCACAGTCTTTTACCAGGAGTTGGGAAATCAAGCACCAGTGGGCATAGGCTTAAGGTGAGAAAGTACAAATTTAATAAGAATCTGAAGGATAACATTTTCACCCAGAAGGTGGTTCATACATGGAATGAGCTACCACGGAAGTGGCTGAGACAGGTATAATAACAACATTTAAAAACACATGTATAGGTACATAGATATGGGCAAAATGCAAGCAAATGGGACTGGCTTGGATGAGTATCTTGGTTGGCATTGACTAGTTGGGCCAAAGGGTCTACTTCTATGTTGTATTACTGTAATTTTATTTATACCCCACCCAGTATCATGGAAATACATTAGATATGCTCATTACCATTACTGTTTTGGCACACAGCCTTATACCGTTGTGCTGTATGCTTTCTACATTATAGCGGTATTCTCCTCAATCAATTGTAAAGTTTCACAGGATAGTCGGGGAAAGTGAAAGGTAATACACAAATAGAATTTTAACTTGCACTGGCCAGGAAGCCTCATATGGGATTGAACATACCCAGTATCCACCTGAGCTCTGCAAAAAAACAAAACCACAATCTGTTATCCGGGACACCCTGTATTCCTGAAAAGGCCCATTTATTTCAATTGTATTCATCTCTGAAAATAGAGAGAATTCATCTTGGAATTTTGAGGGCACCCCTTGTGAAACAGGGGTTGGCAAAGCTGCTGCAAATATCTCCAGATGCATAATAATTCTTTACCTAAATAGTCTAATTATACTGGCACACGTTGTGAAATTTGTTGTTATGCAGCAGCAATGCATAATAATAAAATGCAAATTACAGTAAATATATATATTTATTAAAAGTTAACTTAAATGTTGTGCAAAAAGAGGAAAAAAAGTAGTGAGGTAGTGTTCATGGATTCAATGTCCATTCAGAAATCTGATGGCAGAGGGGAAGAAGCTGTTCCTAAATCATTGAGCGTGCACTTTCAGGTTCCTGTACCTCTTCCCTGATGGTAGCAATGAGAACAAGTCATGTCCTGCGTGATGGTGATCTTTAATGACAGATGTGCCTTTCTGAAGCATTGCTCCTTGAAGATGTCCTGATTGCTGTGGAAGCTAGTGCCCATGATGGAGCTGAAGTTACACTTGCTGCCATTTATTTCGATCCTCTGCAGTGCTCCACTCCACCCATTCTAGACGGTGATGCAGTCTTTTAGAATGCTCTCCCCAGTATATCTGCAGAAATTTGCAGGTGCCTCTGGTGTTGTACCAAATCTCCTCCAACTCCTAATGAAATACAGGTGCTGTTGTGTCTTCTTTGCATCAATACGTTAGGCCCACAATAGATCCTCAGAGATACTGATACACAGGAACCTGAAAGTGCTCACCACTTCCACTTCCGATCGACGAGGACTGGTGCGTGTTCATTCGTCTTAGCCCTTCTGAAGTCCACAATCAATCAGTCGTACCAACGCTGAGTGCAAGGTTATTGCTGCAACACCACTCAAGTACCTGACCTATCTCACTCCTACATACCTCATCACCTTTTGAAATTCTGCCAACAACAGTTGTGCTCTCAGCAAATTTATAGATGGCAATTAAGCTGTGCCTAGCCACATCATCATGGGTATTGAGAGTGTAGAGCTCTGGGCTAAGCACATATCCTTGAGGTGCCCCAGTGTTGATTATCAGTGAGGTGGAGATATTATTCCCGATTCGCTTAGGCTGTGGTCTTTTGTTGAGGAGGTCGAGGACTCAGTTGCAGAGGGAGGTACAGACACCCGGATTTTGGAGCTTTTTGATCAGAACTGTAGAAACGATAGTGTTACACACAGAGCAGTAGTCAATAAATAACAGCCTGATTTAAGTATTAGTATTGTTCAGGTGATCCATGGGTAAATGAAGAGCCAAGAAGATCGTATCCGCTGTAGACCTATTGTGGCGATAGGCAAATTGCATTGGGTCCAGGTCCTTGCTTAGGCATGAGTTGATTCTAGCCAAAACCAACCTCTCAAAGCACTTCATCAACGTAGATGTTAGTGCTACTAGACAACAGTCATTAAGGCAATTCACCCTGCTCTTCTTGAGTACAGGTAGGATTGTTGCCCTGTTGAAGCAGGTGGGAATTCTGTCGGTGGCAAAGAGAGATTGAAAATACCTTTGAACACACCTGCCAGTTGGTGGGCACAGGTTTTCAGAACCCTACCAGGTACACCAACAGGGCTGTTGCCTTGTGAGGGTTCACCCTATTGAATGATGTTCAGATGTCGGCCTCCAAGATAGAGATCACAGGATCACCAGATGCAGGCACGCTCATAGCTGTAGTTTTATTCTCCCTTTCAAAGTGTGCATAAACGGCATTGAGCTCATCTGGGAATGAAGCATCAATACCCTTCGAGATGATAATTTCACTTTGTAGGAAGTAATAGCCTGCAAACCCTGCCAGAGTTGACATGCATCCCATTCAGTCTCTAAGCTCAATCAGACTTGTTCTTTTGCTCTTCAGATAGCTCTACATAAGTCGAGACTCACCTTCTTGTATAGTCCTGGGTTACCAGACTTGAATGCCACAGATCTAGCCCTCAGCAGGCTACGAACCTTCTAGTACATCCACAGCTTCTGATTTGAGTATATACGGTATGTTCTCACAGGCACACACTCATTCACACAGGTTTTAACGAAGTTAGTGACAACTGTAGCATACTCATTCAGACTTGAAGATGAATCCCTTAATACTGTCCAATCCATTGGCTTAAAGCAGTCTCGTTATCCCTCCCAAAAAGTGATATACCTGTTGTTGAGGGGGGAGGGGTTGGCTACCGGGGTACTCTGCACTGGCTTCTTAACCCCTTTCCCCTTCCTGACTGTCACCCAGTTTCCTGTGTAGTGCTCCTTGGGTGTAACTACCTTTCTATGTTCCTATCTATCACTGCCTCAGCCTCCTGAATGATCTGTTCATCCTTTCTCTCACTGAATGTGTACCAGTTCTCAAAGCTATCCTACTTCCCACTTATTTCCTTACAATCCATTCTCTACATACATCCATCAACAACTTCCTTATCCCACCCCCACCCACTACCAGCTACATATACCAGGGGCACTTTACAATAGTGAATTAATAACCAGCATGACTTCTAGAGCAGGAGCAGGAAACCCAATCACCGGGAGATTGTACAAACAGATGGAGTTGAAGACTGACTGAGACAGTTGCACAACCTGAAGCATCATTATGCTGCCTAGCGGTTTTGAGGCCAATGAAAGCTGAAACCTGAGGATCACCAAAGATCATTCAGGCTCTGACCAAGAAAGTACGACCATTCAGAATACATTGAGGCTACGACTAAGAGAGTACTTCCTCAGAAGGCTAAGGAAATGTCCCCAGTGATGCCTACTATTTTTTATCGATGCACCATGGCCCCTCCTCCCCTTCTTACCCCATCCCTGATATATTTAGTTTTTTATCCCCCCTCCTTTTTTTTCTCTCTTTCTGCCCAACACTCTGCCTGTTCTCCATCTCCCTCTGGTGCTCCCTTCCCCCTTTCTTTCTCCCGAGGCCTCCCGTCCCATGATCCTTTCCCTTCTCCAGCTCTGTATCCCTTTTGCCAATCACCTTTCCAGCTCTCAGCTCCGCCCCACCCCCTCTGGTCTTCTCCTATCATTTCTCATTTCCCCCTTCCCCCTCCTACTGTCAAATCTCTTACTATCTTTCCTTTCAGTTAGGAAGGGTCTCGGCCTGAAACATCGACAGTGCTTCTCCCTATAGATGCTGCCTGGCCTGCTGCGTTCCACCAGCATTTTGTGTGTGTTGCTTGAATTTCCAGCATCTGCAGATTTCCTCGTGTTTGACCTCTACTCTGGCGTTTCCACAACAATTAACATCTCCATTCATGCAAAGATAAGACTAATGACCCTCTCATTACCTCTACAACTCTTAACGACCCTCCTGCAATTTCAATGCCTTTAAACAATTCACAGAGTTTAAAAACCGGAAAACTACCCACCATAGACTAGAATTGAAGAAGCCTCTCGGATGAGTAGCGAAATATCTTCTACACAACCTAGCAAGCCTTGATTTACTACTGCCTAATATATAATGTCATGGATGACTGAGAACCTTCATAGAAATAAGTATTGTTGTTTTTCAGATTGGCAAAAATCTCACTGCAGATGAACTTACTGCCTTTCATTTTGTGCAGAAGAGAAAGTGCAAGGGAACAAACACACTGTCAGAAAATGAGATGATTTTCCTTGCTTCATTGCACAAAGGTATGAATGCCAAATTGCTTTATTTGGGGTTTAGCAGGTTTAGCTATTAAATAGCGTAGCTTCTGACATTGTGTAAATGTCATGATGAACAAAGAAAGCACTGACAAGATTCATTAAAATGGTGTAAACTCTGATCGTACTTCTTTGGTTGAAGCCTGAATGATCTTTGGTGATCTTCAGGTTTCAGCTATCATGGCCTCAAAACCGCTAGGCAGCACAACAATGCTGCCTAACACAAAAGGTGGTGCACAATTGTTAGGAGCAGTAATCAAAGAAACTAGAGCTAGGTCAGAAATTAAAAACTGTGATAAAGGTGCTCAAAATAAAGAAGTGAATTCAGCAAGAATGTATTTCTAATGATCAAGGGATAACTGGAGTATTAATATAGCATCACCACTAAAGAATGAAGTCTTCTTTTTTACACAATGGACTGCTGGGACTCAAGATTCCTTGTCAGAAATAGTTGTGGATGTAGAATCCATTGTAGCTGTTGAAAAGTAAGTAGAGAAATATTTGAAAAATGAAAGAATGCGGTCAACTTCCTGCGATGTTTTAATGACCCAGTCAGTTCAAAGATACAGTCTTTCACTTCTATGTAGCTAATGTATGCTGGCATTCTTAAATGCCTTTGTCATTTATTGCATTTTGTCGCATGGGATGTTATTGTGATTCTGTTCTGAAGGCCCAGTCTGGGATAAGCTAATCAAATTGTGAATATGACAGGAAAATAAATACTGATAAAGAAGATTAAAATGTAGTTCAGGAAAATTACTCAGCTAAGAGCTGGGGCCACATAGAAACAGCCACAATTTTGGTGCATTGCTGAGACAAATTCAAAGCTGCCATACATAACTTTCAGTTGTGTCAAACCATCCCGAAAGTGGTGCTTTTAGTTAAGTCAAGTTTATTGTCATGTGCAAGTATAGTGAGATACAGGCACAATGAAAACCTCACTTGCAGCAGCACCACAGGCATGTCGGTACAGACAGCACAAAGAATATAAAGTATACATAAATTTTACATAAATTATACAAGAGATCGAGAAAAAAGACTGTGCAAAATCAATACTCTAGTGCAAATAAAAACCACAATCAGAGACAAGTCCATAGTAGTGCAAGAGATGGTCCATTGTGCTCCACTGTCCACTGATAAAGGAGAATTTAGGTAGTGAAGATCAGTTCAAATACTTAATGGTTTTAGGAAAGTAGCCATTCCTGAACCAGGTGGTGCAGGAGCTCAGGCTTCTGGACATCCTGCCCAGTTGTGGCAAAAACAAGAGAGCATGGGATCCTCAATAATAGATGCTGTCTTCTTGAGGCAGTGTCTCCTGTAAACACGAGAAAGTCTGCAGATGCTGGAAATCCAAAGCAGCATACACAAAATGCTGGAGGAACTCAGCAGATCAGGCAGGATCTATGGAAATGAATAAACAGTCAACATTTCAGGCTGTGTCCCCTCTCCTGAAGAATGATCTTGGCCTGAAACATTGACTGTTGATTCATTTCCGTAGATGCTGCCTAAGCTGCTGAGCTCCCCCAGTACTGCATGTGCCTCCTGTAGATGTTGTTAATGGTGGGGAGGGCTGTGTTCATGGTGGACCAGGATGAAACTACTACTCTTTGCAGCCTCTTGCACTTGTCAGATTGGAAAGGCTGTACTAGACCATGATGCAGCTAGTCATGATTTATGGGAGTTCCTTTGCACCTCCATAGCTGGTCTTGTGATATGCACCAGCTGCTCACATGATCATCCATCCACCACCTACTCCCATGGCTTCACATGACCATGATCAGGGTTGGGGGCTAAGCGGGTGGTACACCTTGCCCGAGGGTGGCCAACAGGCTAATGGAGGGAAGGAGCACCTTACACTTCCTTTAGTAGAGACTTATCTCCACCCCTCCACTCATATTACAAAACTATCTTTAATATGTTGGCTTCCAGTGCCAACATGTGGTGCCCACAACTCACTAACCCTGACCACACATCTTTGGAATGTGGGCGGAAACTGGAGCACCCAGAGGAAACACACATTGTCATGGGGAGAACATACAAACTCCTTACAGACAGCTGTGGGAATCTTCCAATCACTAGCACTGTAAAACATTACACTAACCCCTACGCTACTGTGCTACCCTACCTTGGGGTGGAGATCAGAATGGTTGTGGTGAGTTGGCAGACTATACTATATTGTAAAGCAGAGAAAACAACTAAATGACAGTTTTTATGGTCTCAGACATTGGCACCTTTCATGATTTTAGAACTTCACAATCTTTAGAGCAATCCAAGTTTCCTTGCTGAACTGAGAGATCTTCTGCTTTCCTGCACAATTTGGAAATTCAACCCTCATAAATGGTTAGAAAGTAAAACTCTCATATGGTTTGAGTACTGAGTAGTGGTTCTACATAAGGAGTCAAAGAAAAAGAATAGAACTTACAAGAACAATCCTTGAATAATCTTTTATTTGGTCAGTGGGACCTAAAACTTTGAGAATGATAATCTGATTATAGCTAACTTGTATTATTGATCCTGGTTCTTGCCATTCTGGTAACAAGGAGAGATCAGATGACACCACTAATGCCCGACTGGATAGCCTGAGTTCCCCTTTCCAAGGCAGAGAAAGATAGCAGAAGTTTCACTGCTTGCGTTAACTTTGCAGATCCATTCCCTATCCAGGGCAATCCTGTGGTTTTTCAACCAGAGAGTGAGAAAACCTCAAATGGTGTTTAAATCAACACAGTAACAAGTGCTCCAACATCAACACAAAGGCTTTTCCTGAACAACACTCTTTTCCTTTCTTTTTGTTCCTTATGCTGATTAATTTCCTGTATATTTCCTGTATCCAAGCTTATACTAATGCTCTAAGAAAAGGTGTGGAAACAATGAAACAGTTTCCATGCTATTTTGTGATTTGTTCTCATTGGTTTATGTAACAGAGGTTTCAATATAAGGTTATGCTATCACAAGTTGCTGTTTCTCTCTCTTTGCTATAGCTTTCTTTGGACTACAAATGCACCTTTTTTCCAGTCTATTTCCTCTCCATCCTTCACATAGTATCTATTCATATTTTCTGAATGGAACAGATTGTTTCACATAAATTTATTGTAAGCCAGTCTTTCACTCATACTTCAGTAATGTTTCTATAAGTGAATTGTCACAGAAGCAAAGACATCACATTTCCTAAAAGCCATAACTGTAATAATTATGACATAGAGAAATAGATAGTTAAGCAGTTAGATTGAAATGAAGAGGTGACAGAAAACATGAGTGAAGCATGATTATCAACACAAATCAGTTCAGTCAAATAAGTCGTTTCTTGCTGTAATCCTAAATCTAATGTAATACTGATAAAAATGTGTGTGCAAAGGGCAAAAGCCCATAACAGGCCTTTCAGCCACAAATTTTCACTTCAGCTTTAAACCACGTTGAATTTCCCTCAAGTTACTTGCTAACTTACTTTGTTTATAATTATTTTAGGAATTGCACTCTTTCTAATATCCAGTTTAAATTCATTCTTCATTAGTTTAACAATTTACACCCAAGACTTACTTTCTGGCTAAACAGGAATCATTAGTAAAGGGTTGCTAACAAGAGGGCAAAACTAGGTCAAAGTTATTAGTGTGGTGTACTTTTTAACTAATAGTTTGGGAATTTTGTTAAGTTAGCATTTTTCTGGTAATGTGGTATAACTATTTCCCTGAATGTTATATGATATTCTAGAATGCCATTGTCAGTGGCAATCCCTGTTGAGAATGGGTGATGGGCATCTTCTTGAATTGCTGCAGTAAGAAACTTGAGGAGACACTCATGCAACTGGCATCCTTTTTCTTTTAAGTAGCGAAAATCATAAAAGTCGTATTTTCTAAATGGGAAGAAAATCCAAAAATCAGAGGTGCAAAGGGACTTAGGAGTCCTCGCACAAGATTCTCTACAGGTTAACCTGCAGGTTGAGTCAGTGGCAAAGAAGCCAAATGCAATGTTGACATTCATTTTGAGAGGACTAGAATACAAGAACAAGGAGGTAATGCTGAAATTTTACAAGTCATTGATCAGACCACAGTATTGTGAGCAGTTTTGGGCCCCTTATCTAAGAAAAGATGCCCCAGCATTGGAGGGTCCAGGGGAGGTTCACTAAAATTATTCTGGGAATGGAAAGGTTAACATATGAAGAGCATTTGATGGCTCTGGGCCTGCATTCACTGGAGTTTAGAACTAATAGGAGAATCTCATTGAAATGTATTGAATATTGTAAAGTCTAGTCAAGTAGCTGTGGAGAGGATATTTCCTTTAGTGTGTAAACCTAGGACCAGAGGGCGTAGCTTCAGAATAGAGAGACATCCATTTAGAACAGAGTTGAGAATGAACTTTTTTAGCCAGAGGGTGGTGAATCTGCAGAATTCATTGCCATGGGCAGCAGTTGAGGCCAAGACATTGAGTATATTTAAAGCAGAGGCTGATAGGTTCATGGCTAGTCAGGGTGTCAAAGGATTAGGGGAGAAGGCAGGAGAATGGGGCTGAAAGGGATAATAAATCAGCCGTGACTGAATGGTGGAGCAGACTCAATGGGCTGTGGCCTAATTCTGCTCCTATGTCTTATGGTCTTAAGTTTATAATCAATTGTAATTATACTGCTCAGAATGTTCCATAATACTTGATATTGTTGGTCCACGGTTTGAAAGCACTACAGAGACCACATTATTCTGTTTTGTTGGTCAGTGGCCGATGTAGCATTGATGGGAGTCAGAATAAATAGATTTCACAGTCATTGAGAGTTGCTTCATTTGAAATTGTCTTCTGAAAGACTGTGTGAAGACCTGGATTAATAGTGAAGCCCTTTAGTACCAAAATTTTTTTTATCTTATCTTGAATGTGCTTTAAAGATCCAATAGCCTTCGGGATAATGTACTGGAAAATTGACTTCAATGATAGAAGCAGAATCTGGTACATAATCTCAGTTGATTCTTCCAGTGCAGAGCTGAGGCAGTGCTGCCATCTATGGGCAGAAACAATGCTTCTGCCTCTGGTGATTTGTCTATAGATGCCACAACTATTTACTATTATTATTTCTGGGATAGGTACTGATCGTTAGGATATTATTGCTTGTGAGTCACCTTTGTGCATGGTTGGCTGCACATCTTTGTTCAGACAATGGCTAGATTTCAAAAATAATTAATTGCAATGCACTTTAAGATGTTCTGAAATGGAGTTTGAAAAAAAATTTAAGTAACCAAACAAGAGAAATGAAAACAGATTGCTGGAAATATTGAGCAGCTTGGGTAGCGCTCATGGAGAAATGGTTAATGTTTCAGGTTACAGAGTGTTAATCAGAACCTGCCATAACTATTGGCTGTTTCCAGCATTCATCCTTCAGTAGTTTTGTTTAGTTTGTCTAGTTTTAACAACTTTATAAGCCAGACTCACTTTTCTGGCTAAATAACAATCACTGTAAAATTAAAGAATTGCTACCAACAGGACAAAGAAAAATGCAAGATATTAGAGTGGTGCTGTTGTCATTTTAACCTTGCGAGACAAGATGTTGCTGCTGCTTCAGTTCCAGTGACCCAGATTCAGTCCTAATGTTTAGTGTTGTCTGTGTGGAGTTCACAGACTTAGTTTTGCCAAGGCCAATTAAGACCTTCCACCACTGGGATGTCTCAGAACTGTTCAATGTGAGTCAGGGAAAGGATAATCTCCAGCACAAGCAGGTATCTGTCTGGGAAAAGGGAGAGATGCCTCACTGGAATAAAATCAGAAACACTCAACAGATCAAGCAGCATCTGTGGAAAGAAGAGTTAATTTTTCTGGTGGAAGACTGTTCATCAAAATGTTCTCATTGAACATCTCTGTGGTTGCATGCAGGTGACTGTTTTCCAAGAAGTGATCTCTAGGGTCGATATCTAGTGGCTATATCTAGTTGCCATCACTGGGTCACTGCATTGCCCGCCCAAAGCTTTGGTACTATTGCTGGATTTCTTCTGTAAGCAGAATATTGCAGATGCCAGATTTGTGTTGGAACTACCAGTATGTCAGGCAACATCTGTGGAGGGTAAAGCAGAACTAATGACTTTATATCAGAACTGATAAGAGCAGTAAAAAGAGTTTTGAGGTGCAGAGAAAGGGAGAGTGGAGGAGAAGACAGAAAGGAAAACCTACATTAGAATGGAAGATACGGAGATTTAGTGAGAAAGAGGGGAATTTTCTCCTTTTAACTCCAATCACTTCATCCAAATCATGATGCAGCTGTAGAAAACTATGTGATTTCAAACCATACTTGTCTCTTTCTGGAAGACATAGAATAATTGTTGTTTTAGTCCAGCTCAGATCCTCTCCCTTGCTTTTCTGGTATGTATCAATGCAGCTTCCAATTCTTGTAATGAGCTAGCACCTCACCAAAATCCAGAGTAAGCTCAGGAACAGTATCTCAGCTTCCCATAAAAATATCTGTGGTTTACACGGAGTTCAGCCATTCCAATTAATATGCAGTTCTATGCTATGCATTTCACACTTCCAGCCTTCATGAGGGGCTTCTCTCTCTGGTTTTACATCTTTGCCTTGTTACATCCCCTCCAGTCTTACCTTTATTTATTCACTGAAACTTTTATCTCTTCTTTTTCACTAACTCAACCAACACTTCCATTTTGTACTCTTTTCTCCCTTCCTCTATCTTTTCATCTTTAAATGTATTTTGTTTCTGTTTCACAGCTTTAATTAAAAGTCAACATTCACTCCACAGATTTTTCCTGAACTCCTGAATACTTATAGAATACCATAACATCCAACATCTCCAATGGGATCCTACTACTATGCGGATTTTTCCCTACCCCACCCCCTCCACTCATCCATCTTCTCCCTCACCTGGTCTCATCTATCACCTCCCTTCCCCCACCACACACATTCTTATTCTGCCCCCTTCGTTTCTAGTTCTGCTGAAGGATCTCAGGCTAAAATGTTGACTGTTTATTCCCATTCATAGATACTGCCAAACATTCTGAGTTGCTCCAGCATATTGTGTGTTGCTGAATGCTTATAGCATTTAGTTTTATTTCTCCTAACACTAGACCATACCATAAGACCAGAATTAGGCCATTCAGCCCATCAAGTTTGCTCTGCCATTCCATCATGGCTGATATATTATCCCTCTCAACCCCATACTCCTTCCTTCTCCTGTAACCTTTGATGCCCTGACTAATCAAGCAACTATCATTGTCCTCTTTAAATATACTCAATTTCTTGACCTCCACAACCAACTGATTCAGATTCACTACCCTCTAGTGAAAGAAATACCTCTTCATCACTGTTCTAACTGACATCCCTCTATTCTGAGGCTGTTCCCTCTAGTCCTAGACTCCCCCGTTATAGCAAACATCCTCTCGACATCCACTCTATCTAGACCTTTCTATATTTGATAAATTTCGATGAGATCCCACTCCCCTCATCCTTCTAAACCTTCTCCAATGCCAGCAGATCTTTTCTAAGATAAAGAACCCAAAACTGCTCAAAATACTTCAAGTGTAAAGCCTCAGCATTACATCCTTGTTCTTTATATTCGAGTCCTCTTGAAATAAATGCTAACAGTGCCATTTGCCTTCCTTACCATCAACTCAACCTGCAAGTTAACTTTTAAGGAATCCTGCATAAGGACTCCCAAATCCCTTTACACTTTTGATTTTTTTGAATTTCCTTCTCATTTGGAAAATAATCTACTTTAATAATGTTCCTTCTACCAAAGTGCATGACCATATACTTCCCTAAACTATATTCCATCTGCCACTGCTTTCCGTATTCTCCGAATCCGTCCAAGTACTTCTACAGACTCTAGATCACCACTGCCTCCCTGGCAATGCCCATATAAATGCCACAGTCAGAGATCCCAGAAATTGGTCCTTCCAGGGGAACTGTTCATCAGCGACATCTTGTATGAAAACTTGTTTCCTGTATCCAGAGAGTTGCCAGCCTTCAATCAGTCAGGCTTTAACCACAGAGAACCACTATGATGTTATGGTAGTATCATTAAGCTGCAAGCAAAGCAGCCCTAAGATTTGTAACATAAGGATTGTGCAACATTGCTTTAGTATCAAATTTTTCTATTGTTAAAAAAATACATAGCCATTAAGTATAATTAAGGCAGAAGCTGAAAGATTCTTGATGAGTCAGGGCATGAAGGGATACAGGGAGAAGGCAAGAGATTGGGACTAAGGGAAAATGGATTAGCCATAATGAAATGCTGGAGCAGAATTGATGGGCCAAATGGCCTACTTCTGCTCCTATATCGTACGGTCTTAAAAGGGCTATTAAATAGAGATTAATAACAGTCATTTAATGTTCAGATGACTAAATTACTTTTCTTTAACCAGAGTGAAAAGGAAATACTTTGAAGTTTCTTGTTCTATTGCCGCTTTTGGCTACAGTTAGAGGTGGCACACAAATGAGAGGCCTAGTAAGGAGATATTACCATATTACTCAATATCTATCAGATATTTATCACCTAAGCATTGATAGGTGAGTAGGTAGGAAGGTAGAAGGAAGGAGTCATAGGAGCTCCTTGGAAACATAGCATCAAGCATGAGTAGGTTCCTCTAACGGCTGGCAAACCATAAACATTAAGGAGTGTGAATCATGCCATTCATGAGGAACTCCAGTTTGTTAAAGGGAAACCAAAGGGCTAGTATTTTATGGCTGAAAACAGTGGCAAATCCAATAGCCACTGAAATAATGTAATAGAAAGTTGGCTTCAATGATGCATGAAGGCAACAGTAGTGGAAATCATTTCTCTTGAAGTACAGAATAGCAGTGACCTTAGTAATGCCTCTTGAGCGGTAAATGATGAGAAAGAGCATAGATTTACCGCAGCAATTCAAAATTACCTTCAGAATAGGAATCCTGACATTAACTGTGAGAGTACTCCAGTAAACGGCGTAGATCTGCATCTTAACAGTACTGAAGGTTGCTTTTCTGTCTTGAAAAACCCTAACTTCGATAAATATTGTTCCTCAAACAGAACAACACAGGAGCATGAGGTCCTGTATACCTCGATAATATAAAGCCTCACAAGCCCTATCTAGGAATATACCTGGTGCATTTGAACCAGTTCCAAATCATTCAGCAAGACCAGTAATCATGGCACACAAGCACCCTTTGTTAAAATAGTAATGGAATTCAGTAGAAGCTTCACTGAAAAAACACAACCTCCAAAGTGGAACAGGTTGCAGAAACTTCAAATATGACTGTAGGTATCCCTAGACCGTGCAGCTGCATTAAAAAAAAACTTTCTAAATCGTACTTGGTTGAACATATTTTGTCATTAATTCGCTAAGAGAGGAAGAAGAATAGTATTGCGTGGATTGATTGTATCAGCTACAAGTCTGGAAATGGAAATGTGTCACCCTGTGTAAAACTTGAGTTGCAGCATTCAGAATTCAGGGCAATTCAGTTGTTATTTATGGGTTTCAATACTATGTGAACAGAAATAAACGAAAGCCATTTCATTCTGTTTCCAGACCAAGTCCAGGACTATTTGATTTCTCTCTATGAAGAACTTTAGTGCTGGCGCATAAACAGAAAATGGGGAAAGGTGATGAATATTGGTCCACCAGCCTGGAAGTAATCAGATCTCTGCATCAAGTTTCTGCGGCTCAATGGACCAAAAACACCAAGAAAGAACCAAACTAGTGGCACTATTCCATTCCATCACTCTTGCCAAAGGGGCACAATTTTGTAGTGCTGATAGACTGCTTTAGAACAGATTTAAAAGTAAGAACAAGGATGCCACAATTCTTTGGTGCACAAACACTTATGTATGAATGCCATCTAGTGGCTGTCAGATTTATACATGCAAGAAACTCTCCAGAAAAACTCTTCAAAAACGTATTATTCAATATCTTTTAAATCTATACCTAACATCACTAATTCAACTGTCAAGCCTCTCCTGACTTAACAACTGACTCCCTCCTCCCTCATAAGAAATGGGGTCCCAGTGAGCTTTGAGAAAGTGAGGAGAAAGGTCCCCAGTGAACTTAACAGGAATACAGGAAACGGGACACCAGAAGTTTCTAGGGTGTGTAGGAAATGGAGCCCTTGAGAGTTTACAGCGTAGGGCAGATGCCCAACCATCAGGATTTCCAGATAATCAGAGAGTAAATTCTCAGAGTTTTGTTGTTCTTATACCAAACTGGAACTGTCTTTATTTCTGCACAGTATTTAATCATTTTATCATATCATGATTTATATCTAGATGACAACTCTTGCTCATTCAAGTACCCATTCAGATGCTTCCTATTCTGTTCCTATCCTATTATCCTATTCCTATACTGTTCCACCATTTCCTCTGGCAGTTCATTCCAGATATCAATTATGCTCTGTGTGAAAAATTTATCCAAGATCCCTTTAAACTTCTTCTCTCACCTTAACTCTATGCCATCTTGTTTTATCATAGGAAACAGGCTCAAGCTATCTACCCTATCTATACCCTTCATTATTTTATATACCTCTATCATGTCCCTTCTCAATTTCCTTTGCTTCATGAAAAGACTCAGCCTGTCCAATCTCTCTTTATAAGTCAACCTCTCACCTCCCCAAGTCCAGGATTTTCCATGGTGCTGACCAGGCTGCACTCAGTACTCTAATGTTTTGTACAAATGTAATGTGATGTCCTGCTCTTATACTCAGCACCTTGGACAATGAAGGCATGCTTACCATATACCTTCTTTGCCATCTGTGTTAGCTACAGGGATTCAACGTACATGTAGCAAAAGATCCCTCTGTTCAACAACACAACCCCAGGGCCTTGACACTTACTGCCCAAATGCCCAAAATGCATTGCTTTGCCCTTGAAGTTAAATTCCATCTGCCATTCCCTTGTCCCTTATCTCTATTAATCTATGTCCTTGTGTAACCTTAGAAACATTCTTCACTGTCCACTATTACAACAACTTCAGTCTAATCTGCAAACTTGCTAATCATGTAACCTATATTTTCAGACAAATCTTTAATTTACATATATGACAAACAGAAGGAGACCCAGAACCAATTCCTGCGGCACACCACTGCCTACACGTTTCCAACCTGGAAAACCATCTTACACTGCCGCCCTCTGCTCCTACCGGCAAGCCAATTTTATATCTGACCATGGATCCCATATGTTCAAACCTATAATGTAGGACCTTGCCAAAGTCCATGTAGACAATGCCTACCATCCTATCTGTCAATCCTTGTGGTGATCTCTTCAAATACCACCACAAGTTCATGAACAGTTATTACCCCTCAACCATCAGGCTCTAGAACCAGAGGCTAACTTCATTCAACTTCACTTGCCTATCATTTAAGTGTTCCTACAACCCAAGGCCTCACTTTCAAGAATGCTTCATCTCACGTTCTAGAAATTTATTGCTTATTTATTATTTATTTTTTGTATTTGCACAGTTTGTTGTATTCTGCACATTGGTTGAATGCCTAGGTTGGTACAGTTTTTCATTGTTGTGATTATGATTATTACTCTATTATATATTTATTGAGTATACCCACAAGAAAATGAACCTCAGGGTTGTATATGGTGACATATATGTACTTTGATAATGTTTACTTTGAACTTTTGGAATCAATTTCAATAGACAATAGGTGCAGAAGTAGACCATTCGGCCCCGAGCCTGCACCGCCATTTTGAGATCATGGCTGATCAACTACTATCAATACCCGGTTCCTGCCTTGTCCCCATATCCCTTGATTCCCCTATCCATAAGATACCTATCTAGCTCCTTCTTGAAAGCATCCAGAGAATTGGCCTCCACTACCTTTCAAGGCAGTGCATTCCAGACCCCCACAACTCTCTGGGAGAAGAAATTTTTCCTTAACTCTGTCCTAAATGACCTACCCCTTATTCTCAAACCATGCCCTCTGGTACTGGACTCTCTCAGCATCTGGAACATATTTCCTGCCTCTATCTTGTCCAATCCCTTAATAATCTTATATGTTTCAATCAGATCCCCTCTCAATCTCCTTAATTCCAGCATGTACAAGCCCAGTCTCTCTAACCTCTCTGCGTAAGATAGTCCAGACATCCCAGGAATTAACCTCGTGAATCTATGCTGCACTTCCTCTACAGCCAGGATGTCCTTCCTTAACCCTGGAGATCAAAACTGTACACAATACTCCAGGTGTGGTCTCACCAGGGCTCTGTACAAATGCAAGAGGATTTCCTTGCTCTTGTACTCAATTCCCTTTGTAATAAAGGCCAACATTCCATTAGCCTTCTTCACTGCCTGCTGCACTTGCTCATTCACCTTCAGTGACTGATGAACAAGGACTCCTAGATCTCTTTGTATTTCTCCCTTACCTAACTCTACACTGTTCAGATAATAATCTGCCTTCCTGTTCTTACTCCCAAAGTGGATAACCTCACACTTACTCACATTAAACGTCATCTGCCAAGTAACTGCCCACTCACCCAGCCTATCCAAGTCACCCTGAATTCTCCTGACATCCTCATCACGTCACACTGCCTCCCAGCTTAGTATCATCAGCAAATTTGCTGATGTTATTTTCAATGCCTTCATCCAAATCGTTGACGTGATCTCCCATAAAGAACATCATGCCTACTATCCCAATCAGTCCTTGCTGTTCCAAATGTAACTAAATCCTGTCCTCAGAATCACTTCCAATAAACTTCCAACCACTGATGTAAGGTAGCTCCCTGGGCAATGCATACAAAATGCTGCAGAAACTCAGAAGGTCAGGCAGCATCTATGAAAATTAATAAACAATGCTTCAGGCCAAGATCCTTCAATAGGACTGGAAATCAAGGGGGGGAAAAGCCAGAATGAGAAGGTGGAGGGAGGGGAAGGAGGATAAGTTAAAAGGTGATAGGTGAAGCCAGGTAGGTAGAGGAGTGGGGATCAAGTAAGAAGCTGGGAGGTGATAGGTGGAAGAGGTAAAGGGCTGGAGATGTGAGTGGACCATGGGAGAAAGTGAAGTAGGGTGGCACCAAGAAGAGAAGGCAGGTGAGGAGAAGAGATAAAAGTGGAGGCACAGCAGAGAATTGAAGAAGAGGGAAGCAAGAGGGAGGAAAAATTACTGGAACTTGGAGAAATCAATTTTCATGCCATCCGTTTGGAGCCTACCCAGACGAAATATGAGTGTGAAGGTGAAAATGAGTGCTCAGGGCAATGGAATTGAAAGTTGTTGCAGAGAGTGAGAGCACGTGAAGTATGGTGGATGTCGGTGGGAAGGGTCTGAACCAAGAGGGATAAAATGGCATCGAGGTATGCAGACATGAGTTCAATGGGGCAGGAGCAGGCAAAAACAATGGGCCTACCCCGATAATGGATAATTCCCTGGCTTGTTTCTGCTTCCTTCTGAAACAAAAATGCAACATTGGCTGCTTTCCAGTCCTTGAGACTAACCCATGGCTAAGGAAGATACAAAAATCTGAATTGAAGTTGCTGCATTTTCTTCTCTTACTTCACACAATGTCCAGGATGCCATTAGGTCCCAGTGATTTATTCACCTTCCAAGATTTTCAATACCTCTTGCATTGTAATGTTGATGTGCTTCACAATGTTGAAATTCCACAAGCTTAAAATATTACAGATCCAGCATTCTAAAAGCATTTCAAAGAATGATGTTTTACTGAAAGGAAGAAACTGTGAATGATGAAAAGATCTATTAAGCAATCTCAGATAAGGTTCAAAATCAGAATCAGATCATTATCACCGGCATGTGTCATGAAATTTGTTAACTTAGCAGCATCAGTTCAATACAATACATAATATAGAAAAATATTAAAGTAAATTTACATGATAAAACTTACAGTACACATATATTGAATAGATTAAAATATTGCAAAAAGCATAAATAATTGTATACTAAAAAAGTGAGGTCGTGTTCACGGGTTCAATGTCCATTTAGGAAACGGATGGCAGAGGAGGAGGAGCTGTTCCTGAATCGCTGAGTGTGTGCCTTTCAGGCTTCTGTACCTCCTACCTGATGGTAACAGTGAGAAAAAGGCATACCCTGGGTGCTGGAGGTCCTTAATAATGGACGCTGCCTTTCTGAGACACTGCTCCTTGAAGATGTCCTGGGCACTTTGTAGGCAAGTAACCAAAACAGAGCCTAATAAACTTACATCCCTCTGCAGCTTCATTCGGTCCTGTGAAGTAGCGCCCCGATATGAGACAGAGATGCAGCCTGTCAGAATGCTCTCCATGGTATATCTATAGATGTTTTTGAGGGTATTTGTTGACATACCAAATCTCTTTGAACTCCTAATGAAGTACAGCCGTTGTCTTGCCTTCTTTATAACTGCATCGATATGTTGGGACCAGGTTAGGTCCTCAGAGATCTTGACACCCAGGAACTTGAAACTGCTTACCCTCTCCACTTCTGATCCCTCTATGAGGATTGGTATGCATTCCTTCATCTTACTCCTCCTAAAGTCCACAATCAGCTCTTTTGTCTTACTGATGTTGAATGCAAGGTTGTTGCATTCCACTAGTTGGCATTCCTCACTCCTGTACACCTTCTCATCTCCATCTAAGATTCTACCAGCAATGGTTGTGTAATCAGCAAATTTATAGATGGTATTTGAGCTATGTCTAGACACATAGTTATGGGTATAGAGAGAGTAGAGCAGTGGGCTAAGCACACAGCACTGAGGTGCACCAGTGTTGACCGTCAGTGAGGAGAAGATATTATCACCAATCTACACAGATTGTGGTCTTCTGGTCAGGAAGTCGAAGATCCAAGCAGAGGGAGATACAGAGGCCCAGGTTCTGTAACCTCTCAACCAGGATTGTGTGAACGATAGTGTTAAATGCTGAGCTATAGTCGATGAACAGTATCCAGACATAGGTGTTTGTATTGTCCAGGTGGTCTAAGGCCGTGTGAAGAGCCATTGAGATTTCATCTGCCGTTGAGCTATTGTAGAAATAGGCAAATTGCAATGGGTCCAGGTCCTTGCCGAGGCAGGTGTTCAATCTAATCATGACCAACCTCTCAAAGCATTTCATCACTGTAGATGTGAGTGCTACTGGGCGATAGTCATTACGGCAGCTCACATTATTCTTAGGCACTGGTATAATTGTTGCCTTTTTTGAAGCACGTGGGAACTTCCACCCATAGCAGTGAAAGGTTGAAAATGTCCTTGAATACTCCCACTAGTTGGCTGGCACAGGTTTTCAGAGCCTCCATTGGACATTCAGCCTTGCGAGGGTTCACCCTCTTTAAAGACAGCCTAACATCGGCCTCTGAGACAGAGATCAAAGGGTCACTGGGTGCAGCAGGGATCTTCACAGCTGTAGTTATCTTCTCCCTTTCAAAGTGGACATAGAAGGTATTGAGATTATCTGGTAGTGAAGCATCACTGCCATACATGCTATCGGGTTCCACTTTGTCGGAGGCAATGTCTTGCAAACCCTGCCAGAGTTGTCGTACATCTGATGTTGCTTCCAACCTCATTTGAAATTGTCTCTTCTCCCTTGAAATAGCCCTCTGCAAATCATACCTGGTTTTCTGGTACAGAGCTGGGTTACCAGATCTAGCCTTCAGCAGACGACGTACCTCCTGGTTCATCTGTGGCTTTTGGTTTGGGAATGTACAGTAAATCTTTGTAGGCACACGTTCATCCACACAGGTTTTAATGAAGTCAGTAACAACTGCAGCATACTCATTCAGATTTGAAGATGAATCCCTGAATACAGTCCAGTTCACCAATTCAAAGCAGTCCTGTAATCGCTCCTGTGCTTCCCTTGTCCACACCTTCATGGTCCTCATTACTGGTACTGGATTAAATCAAGAATGTAACAGAATATGAAACAGAAGCACGGGGCAAAAACAAGAACAATTCATACAAAGAGTTGTTCTAATTCTTTTACCTTAAGTAAGCAATTAATTGTGTTTAACTTAATATGATTTCAATTAAGCATTGTTGGTTTCCATCATTGTCATATAATCCAGTGCAGGGTGCTTTTTTAATTAGAGTAGCTATGGAATAAGACCCTCTAGCCTTTTTACAAATTCATTCATTCTTCAGGATTTACATATCACTGGCAAGATTGACATCTAAATTCTGCCATAATTGCTCGAGAAGGTAGTGGTAAGCTTCTATCTTGAACCACTGCAGTAAAGGTACCTCTACCCTTCAGATGGGGAAAAAGATCCTGAATTTAGACTGAGCAAAGACCAACAACAGACGATAAAAGAAACCGCAGATACTGGAATCTGAAGTGAAAAGTAGAATACTGGAAAACTCAGCAGGTCAACCAGCATCTGTGGAGTCAAAAGGTACAAGTCAAGGTCCTGCATCGTGACTGAGAGGGAAGAAGAAATTTAGTCAGATTGGGGCAGGAACAAGAATATATGTCTAAATCAGGATGGTTTGGAAGCTGAAAAATAATCGGGTGGTTTCCCAGGATCCTGCTGTCCTAGTCCCTCTTCGTGACAGAGATCATAGTCTTGGGAAGTGCTGTCAGAATGGTCTTGGCCAGCAACTACAGTGCATTTTGCATATGGCATACATTGTACACAGTTAGGTGAGGCCCAAAATATTCCTGCTATAATGTATGAGTGCACCCTAAATTAGGTGACTATTAATGTTCAATCTTTCCAAAACCTTTTCATACAAAATTAGTTTTTCATCCAACATTAGGTTTCTACTTTGTATGAAATTCTTCAAGTTGACTGAGAGAACAAAAATAAATTCAGTGTTTTATTGTAAGTCTGCACCAGTATATGTTTCCATGCTCCCTGCTGTTATGTCCGATAAATGCTTCTGACAGTCTTTAACACTCTTCAAGTTCTGTCATATCATCCATGTGACATACTCTTCAGTATCTCTTTTTATGTATTTGTTGATTTTGCATTTTTCCAGCATTCCTATCATCTTCACAATGAACCAATTCTGACCAGTAAACTGCAAGCAAAATGTCAAAACAAGTTCAAAAATACAAGCAGTACAAACATAATGAAATGCAGGAATCCTGAACCTGCTGAGAATCTAACTGGTGAACTGGTACTGATTCACAATGCAGAGCCCAATGCCAGTGGCATGATCTTGCTGAGATGCCCCAGCATTTGTGATGGGACAACTACTGATTCTGTATGGGATTAGATATGGTTCAGGATCAGCAAGCAGATTCATTCCGAGAGAAATTTTAGAAAAGGTTAAGAAGACACATAACAATTCCTTAAAAGTTCAAGTTCAAAGTACAATTATTATCACAGTATGAATGTATACTTGAGATTTTTCTCCTTACAGGCAGCCATGAAACAAAGAAATCCAATAGAACCCAATTAAAAAAAGACAAATGTGCAGAGAAAAAAAACAAATTGTACAAACAATAAGAGCAAGAAAATCGCATTCAGAGCAGAAGTTCAGGAAAATGAGTCCACAGACACAAAGCCAGGCATCTCAGCAATCCATTCAGGAGCCCTTTAGTGCAGGGCATAACCTCAGTTTAGCACGGAGACAAATAACCTCATGGAACAGCGGGCTGAACTGCTCCATCCCTCACCCCCAGCCCCAACACCCTGACCTTTTCCAACCTTTTGATCCTCGGTGTGACCTCAGGTCCAAACCTCTGGTTGTTCCCTACTCTTGGACCCAGGCCCTGCTGTTTCAATACATTAGAGATATTGAGACTTAGATGGTGCAGAGGCAGGAATGGCTACTTCAAGTGCCAGCTTTAGAAGTTTCAGAAAGGACAGGGAGGGAGGCAAAAGAGGTGGGGGTATGGTACTGTTGATCAGAGATAGTGTCACTGCTGCAGAAAAGGAGGAAGTCATGGAGGAGTTGTCTATGTAGTCTCTGTGGGTGGAAGTTAGGAATAGGAAGGAGTCAATAGCTCTATTGGGTATTTTTTTATAAGCCACCCAATAGTAACAGGGACATTGAGGAGCAGATAGGAGGCAGATTCTAGAAAGGTGTAATAATAACAGAGTTGTCGTGGTGGGTGATTTTAATTTCCCAAATATTGATTGGCATCTCCCTAGAGCAAGGGGTTTAGATGGGATGGAGCTGGTTAAGTGTGTTCAAGAAGGTTTCTTGACACAATATGTAGATAAGCCTACAAAATGAGAGGCTGTACTTGATCTGGTATTGGGAAATGAACTTGGTCAGGTGTCAGATCTCTCAGTGGGAGAGCATTTTTAGAGAGAGTGATTCTATCTACTTTATCATAGCATTGGAAAGGGATAGGAACAGGCAAATTAGGGAAACATTTAATTGGAGTAAGGGGAAATATGAGGCTTTCAGGCAGGAACTTGGAAGTATAAATTGGAAACAGATGTTCTCAGAGAAATGTACTGAAGAAATGTGGCAAATATTCAGGGGATATTTGCATGAGGTTCTGCTTAGGTACATTCCAATGAGACAGGGAAATGAGGATAGGGTACAGGAACCATGATGTACAAAGGCAGTTGTAAATCTAGTCAAGAAGAAACGAGCTTATGAAAGGTTCAAAAAACTAAGTAATGATAGAGATCTAGAAGATTATAAAGCTAGCAGGAAGGAGCTTAAGAATGAAATTAGGAGAACCAGAACAGGCCATGAGAAGGCCTTGGCGGATAGGATTAAGGAAAACCCCAAGGCAATCTGCAAGAATGTGAAGAGCAAGAGGATAAAACTTCAGAGCATAAGACCAATCAAGTGTGACAGTGGAAAAGTGTGTATGGAACCAGAGGAGATAGCAGAGGTACTTAATGAGTACTTTGCTTCAATATTTACTACAGAAAAGGATCTTGGCAATTGTAGGGATGACTTGCAGCGGACTGAAAAGCTTGAGCATGTAAAAATTAAGAAAGAGGATGTGCTGGAGCTTTTAGAAAGCAGTAAGTTGGATAAGTCACCGGGGCCAGATGAGATGTACCCCAGGCTACTGGGGGAAGCAAGGAAGTAGATTGCTGAGCCTCTGGCGATGATCTTTGCATCATCAATGAGGACGGGAGAGGTTCCAGAGGATTGGAGGGTTGCAGATATTGTTCCCTTATTCAAGAAAGGGAGTAGAGATAGCCCAGGAAATTATATACCAGGTTGTCTTACTTCAGTGGTTGATAAGTTGATGGAAAAGATCCTGAGAGGCAGGATTTATGAACATTTGGAGAGCCAATAATATGATTCGGAATTGTCAGCATGGCTTTGTCAAAGACAGGTCATGCCTTACAAGCCTGATTGAATTTTTTGAGGATGTGACTAAACATATTGATGACAGTAGAGCAGTAAATGTAGTGTATATGGATTTCAGCAAGGCATTTAACAAGGTACACCATGCAAGGCTTATTGAGAAAGTAAGGAGGCATGGGATCCAAGGACACATTGCTTTGTGGATCCAGAACTGGCTTGCCCACAGAAAGCAAAGAGTGGTTGTAGACAGGTCATATTTTGCATGGAGGTCAATAACCAGTGGTGTGCCTCAGGGATCTGTTCTGGGACCCCTGCTCTTTGTGATTTTTATAAATGACCTGGATGAGGAAGTGGAGGGATGGGTTAGTAAATTTGCTGATGACACGAAGGTTGGGTGTGTTGTGGATAGTGTGGAGGGTTGTCAGAGGTTACAGCGGTAGGATGCAAAACTGGGCTGAGAAATGGCAGATGGAGTTCAACCTAGGTAAGTGGGAGGTGGTTCATTTTGGTAGGTCAAATATGATGGCAGAATATAGCATCAATGGTAAGACTCTTGGCAGTGTGGAGAATCAGAGGGATCGTGGGGTCCGTGTCCATAGGACACTCAAAGCTGCTGCGCAGGTTGACTCTATGGTTAAGAAGGCATAGGGTGCATTGGCCTTCATCAATTGTGGGATTGAGCTTAGGAGCCGGGAGGTAATGTTGTAGCAATATAGGTCCCTGGCCAGATCCCACTTGGGAGTGCTGTGCTCAGTTCTGGTCCTCTCAATATAGGAAGGACTTGGAAACCATAGAAAGGGTGCAGAGGAGATTTACAAGGATGTTGCTTGGATTGGGAGGCATGCCTTATGAGAACAGGTTGAGTAAACTTGGCCTTTTCTCCTTGAAGCAACAGAAGATGAGAGGTGACCTGGTACATAAGATGATGAGAGGCATTAATCGTGTGGATAGCTAAAGGCTTTTTCCCAGGCCTGAAATGGCTAGCACAAGAGGGCACAGTTTTAAGGTGCTTGGAAGTAGGTACCGAAGAGATGTCAGTGGTAAGTTTTTTTTATGCAGGGAGTGGTGAGTGCGTGGAATGGGCTGCTGGCGACGGTGGTGGAGGCAGATACAATCGGGTCTTTTAAGAGACTCCTGGATAGGTACATGGAGCTTAGAAAAATAGAGGGCTATGGGTAAGCCAGACATGTTCGGCACAGCTTTGTGGACCAAAGGGCCTGTATTGTGCTGCAGGTTTTCTATGTTTTTATATTCTCGGACCTGAGCTCCGCATCCTTGACATTTCCAATTTAATTATTAGTAGTGTAAGTCAAGTATTTTTAAATATTTTGAAGTTCTGTAATTCATTTTAATTGCATTTTAACAGTTTTTAAATGTTTCTGAAGATCATGTCAGATAATTGACATTCAACAAAACTGAAGGTGAAACTTTAAAGGTTTTCTCGGCACCAGCAGAGATTTTCCTGGCCCACCAACATAATCCTGACAGGATGCAGGAAGGGTCTCATTGACCTAGTTCAGGATGCTCCTGGCCTTAAGAACATAGGTAAGCAAGATACAATGGACAATATAAGTGGTAAATTAATGATAAGGGCAGTGGACCCATCTTGAAATTCCAAGACCATATCACTTCAATCTTTTTTTGCTTTGTTCACAGCATTTGCCAGGTATGTCTGCCAATTTGAATTCTGGAATGTGCATTGGATAATCCTTTAGATTTGCTGACAGATTCTGCTAAATCTGGAGTAAACACACTAACATAAACACACAGCGACAAAGCAACCTCCAACTATTTAATGTCAATATCTGTTTCAGATGTAATCTGTCACTGGGCACATCTTCAGCAATTTCAAGCAAAGATTTTCTGTTACAACAAATCATTGTCATCTATCATCTGACACCAAATGTAAAAATGTAGTTATTTATATATGAAAGAGAAAAAAAAGTTAGTTTCCATTAGTGATTTAGTCAGCTGTATCCATTAACGTACTGACAAGTCCCTATTACAGCGAGTCCTGTTTGCTCCGTGCACATTTCACACTGTTCCTGGAGACAGCTGGTTGAATCATGCTGACTTATTGTCTTGGAATGAAAAAAAAAGCTGTGAGCTTGCATTCACTGACAGATCTTGAATACCAGTGCTTTCTTCACTTCTTAATCCCCAAAAGATGCTGCATTTTCTACTTCTTCAGTTTCCAACTCCTATCTGAAATTGACCACATTCTTGTGGAGGGGTTGAACTGCTTGTGATGAAAATGGAACTAAACCTTTCAAAATGTGTAATTAAGGGATTCAGTTAGCGCCCATTTTGAGATTAAGGGATTATATCAGAAGGTAGTGATTTGCCTTTGGAATGTGAGGCACATTCCTTCTACAAAGTAAAAAATGAAAAATTAGTACCAAATTCCTCAATATAATTGCACAGGAATTTCATAATGTATCCAGTGCGATCCTTCTCTTTTGCACAGCTCAGGTGTCAGCCATGGCTCAACTAACAGAGCTTAGAAGGTTGTTCAACTTCAGAAACTCAACAATCTGGGCTCCTATAATATGAGGAACACTCACCATGCTATTAAAAAAAGAGGAGCAACTTCAGAGTCTTTCTGATGTGGTGTTAAACCAAAGCTCTGTATGTATTATCATATGGACGAGAAAAGTCTCCTCACACAATTCACAGAAATCCAGAACAGTCCTCTCTGATATTTTAGTTAATATCTCCTTCACTTCAAATCACAAAAGGGTTACAGGCCATCTTCAGGTTACTAACAGGTTCCACTTTTACAGACACCCATAAGTAGATTCTGCCCATTAGTTGGAAAATGCACAAAAAATCATTCAAATTGGTAAGCAGTCCTTCAGAGAATTATAATGGATGATGTTGATGAGGACCAACTATCAATTTTATTTATTGGATTCCCCTGCCTAGTTACAATAGTACAGAAATAAGATGTCCACGCTCAATAGCTGTTCTTCAAGAGTACCACAACTTTTTCAGGTATTTAAAGATTTGCATGCCTCAGTGACTGGGAGAGCTATGTTGGCTGGAGTCTGAGCTTTATGCTTTGGCTCTTTGTAGAGTCACCCATGCAAAACAGGTCAAAGAGTAGAGGACCAGCTGAGAGTGTCATCCAGATTCAGGGGTTCAGTTCAGGGCTAACAAACTGGTAAATCAAACTTGTTACGGAAACAGCAATGTTATGGAATCCTTCCACATCTGAGTGTGACAGAATTCCTGGGTCTGCACCCAGGACTTGCATGACTGATAGTACTGAAAACTGAGAGGAAGCTACTGACATGATGAAGGAAGCTCTGAACACCACTAGAGATGGAGGACCTTCATTGCTACCCTAAACGTCAGCGGCGTAAAAAGCAATTTCTGCTCGGTTAGCTGGTTTCAATGGGCTTGAAGTATCTGCATGTTACATTGTTTAATAGAAAATTTTGGGCAGGAATCAATAGAAGTAATTACTTGTCAATTTCCAAGGCAGCCTTTTTCCAGTGACCTTCTGCGGTGATACTGGTGGTATGTGTTCTTAAGAGACAATTGTGGCAATTGCTGTGGAGGGATTACATGTAAATAGATTATTTTTCCAACACTTGTTCAATAAATATAGTGTGTCTATAAGTCAAGTGCTTGAAACCTGAGGAGAGCTTGTATGTAGTCATTATTACAATTGTTTGGTTTCCTGACTGATATGTTACAGCACAGGAAGCCACTTTACCACTCAGGTCTGAGCTGGCTCCCAGCGAGCTATCCCATCAAACCTATTCCTTCAATACTTCTATTTTCCTGTGACCTATTCTTTCCCACTTGCCTGTCAACTCCCCTCATTTCTTTTTTGCAAGTAGAGGTAATTTATTTTACCCAATTAACCTACCAATACATCTTTGAAGAAGATCAGATCACATGGATGAAAACCAAAGGTCATAAGAATAACATGAAAATTTCATAAGCTGAAGTCAGGATTGAATACAGAAAGTATCCACTCATGTACCGGTGTTATTTTTCCATTAACTTGGTATCACTGAGATCCCTCTGAACAGGGGTTCCCAACCTTTTTTTTATCCCAATGAACTATACCATTAAGCAAAGGGTCTGTGGACCCCAGGTTAGGAACCCCTGCCTTAGAAGGATTTCTAAATAAAGTCAGAATGTGAACCCAGAAAGAGGATTAAATTTCCTTTAATTTGAGCATTTAAACTCAGAGCTCAAAGGAAATCTCTTCAATCATCTGCATTATCTAATGAGCAGCCTGAGAATTGTTCTGCGTATAAAGATTATACAACATAGGAGCAGAATTAGTCCATTTGGCCCATCGAGTCTGCCCTGTGCCAGTGGTGCCCAACAGATTTGAGGTTTATCATGGATTGCTGCAAGGCTTTTAATTGATATTTTCCATTGGCTGCATCTCTGTGTGAAAATGAACGATTACTGCTTGTGATGTGGATCCCTGCGAGATGTTTATCTTATCCAAATGAAATGGCAGTTAGTAAGTAAGCTCACTTGTAAATTACAGAAACAGAAAGAAAATGCACAATGGTGATAAGCTTTTGTGACAGTGTGACATGCAGACATGCTGAAAGGCTGCAACAGAAGTCAAATGTCTCCAGAAATGTATTCTTCAGATCTGTCAATATCCAGTTAGTCAGCAGTGACTTCACAACATGGTAGCAAGAAAGCCAGCAGTGACTATTGTCCTCAAATATTACACCTCTTTCAATTTTCCCTATCGCAGAGAAGGCTTGATACTGAGCGGCTTGATATTTTTGGGAAGCCAAAGATGCTGTTTTCAAAGGAACCAATAATATTGCCACACATATTTGCTTACTGTGGAATGACAACACAATTCTGTAGAATCTTCAGTTTCTGTGAATCTAAAACGCTGACTATATCACATTGTCATTCAAGTTTCCATGTACGGTGCTGGCCCCTTTTATACAACTACTTTTCTTTTAAGTCTCATTCAAAACGTAGAAGACAAATACAAAATCTTACAAAGTGCACCTTGAAATTAAGAGTCCGGAGAGCCTTTGAGTCGAGCCATACCCTCAGTAGACTATGGGCAAAATACTTCGTTCAAAAGTAACTAGAAGTAATTTCACTGCAATGCGTATTTCCATAACACAAACTACTCAGGCCACATTGGTTATAGCACAATCGCAAAAGGGAAAACCTATTCAAATCTGTATTTTGAAATTAACTACAGCCTGTGCTACCATGTGAGCTTACTTCTGAACATAATTAGCATGTTATAACAGAACCATGTAACAGAAAAGGGCTGCAAGGTTAGGTGTCTTAGGTGTTACACACAGGGAAACAATTGCAAGAAACTGAAAGAAGTCATTGTGCCAGACCACGTTGCCAGCATCCTTAAAGTTCAAAATAATAAAAGAAATATATGCCTGAACTTGACATAATTGTATTTATCTCCTATTGGCCACATTGTCACAAAATACTAAGAAAAGGCAGCAAATGCGTATTTTGATTAACTGAAGACCAAGTAATTTATTTGCAGCTATTGACAATGTTCTAACATTATTCCATTTCTCTCACCTTTCAAACTACCACCATCCTCAATTTACAAAAAGTCAAGCACAATGCTCCAGTTCTTCTGCCTACTGCATTTTCTGTGAAGCTTTACTGTCAGTAGATCAAAGCACAGCCTTGCTCTGTTCCATTCTCTGTAGTTGCAGAATCCAAATTTCTTAGGTAGCTGCACACTTAGATGATAAGCTGTACAGGAAACATCCAAAGGCTCTCCAGAACAGCGTTCTCCCATCTCATTGCCTCTTTTCTATATATCTGCAAATGGAAACCAAGGAAAATCTGACAAACTGTTAGTTGTTGATGCATAGTTTTTAAAACAACCAGCATCACTAAAAGTGACGATCCGGTCATTGACACACTGCAAATTGTCTGCCAGAGTCTCCAATAGTGAGTATACTTCAAATGTATTTAAATTTCTACATATAGCTTTGAAAAGTCCAGATATCCTCATATTTATCCTTCATATGTGATATGTCCTGACTTTTATCCTTGTGCTGTTATGGGCAATGGAAATAAAAAATCCTGTGCCCATTTCAGATTTCAGTAAGTAGAATGAACTTAAAATCACCAGCTCTAGAAGACATTTACTTAAAGCACTGAAAGGAACCACAACTTAAAAAATAAAACTGAGACCATGTGCTTTATATCTGTCCAAATGATTCATCCATATACTAAACCACAAGAGATTCCTGTAGGAAAGTGTCCATGTCTTGAAAAGAGAACTATGATGAACTGGAAGTGGTTTAATAGTTCTCACTTACCCTCTGGAATGTTAATCTATAACTAAAAGGCAAAAATAATTAACAAGACATAAGTAACTTTAGTTATGGCTTTACAGACAAATAAAATGTTGCCTCATTCCTAGGTATCAAAACTCTTTCCAATTCTGAGGAACTCTTATCAGATTTACTTTTAACTTGCTCTGATCTAGAAGTGACGGTGTAGATTTGCAGAATTTGCTGCGAAAGTCACATATTTAATATGCATGCTGTTAATGAAAACAGCATTTCCTGCCCAGAATACTACTTGCTGAACAAATGCTGGTCTAACTTGCCCTCAGATTCCCAGACACTTTTAAAATTAATGTATCGTCACCCAGTTAAAATAAACTAAATTCAGGTCCCGTAAGACTAGAGGATGCCTAATGTTATGCCTTTATTTAAGGAGGACTGCAAGGACAAGGCAGAGCACAACAGGCTGGTGAGTTGGGAAATTTCCTGGAAGATATTCTGAGGGACATGATTTACTTGTACTTGCAAAGTTGAGGTCAGCTTAGGGGTAATCAGTATGACTTTGTTTGTGAGACATCATGTCTCACATATCTGATTTAAGTTTTGAGGAGGTAACCAAGAGGATAGACACGGGAAGGGCAGTGGACTTTCTCTATATGAACTTTAGCATGATCTTCGACAAGGTCAATGTTGTAGGCTGGTCCATATGGTTAGAATACATGGTATTCAAGATGAGATAGAAAATTATATGCAAAATTGATTTGGTGGTAGAAGATAGAATTGGGAATAGAAGGTTGCTTTTGAGATTGGAAACCTGTAGCTACTGATGTGCCAAAGGGATAGATAGTCCTTCCCACAAACAACAGAAAAATCTGCAGTTGCTAGAAATCCAAGCAACACACACAAAATACATTTTGTGCATGATGCTGATTCCTTTATTGCTCATCATACACATTAAAGATTTGGAAGAGACTGTAGGTAGCATTATTAGTAGATTTGCTAATCATACACATTAATGATTTGGAAGAGAATGTAGGTAGCATTCTTAGTAGATTTGCAGAGTATGGTGCATGGCCAACTAATTAAGACATCGGTCTAGCGATCTTAAGGTCGCTAGTTCAAGCTTTAGCTGAAGCAGCATGTTGTGTCCTTGAGCAAGGCACTTAACCACACATTGCTCTGTAACGACGCCAGTGCCTAGCTGCATGGGTCCTAATGCCCTTCCCTTGGACAACATCGGTGGTGTAGAGAGGGGAGATTTGCAGCATGGGAAACTGCAGGTCTTCCATACAACCTTGCCCAGGTCTCAGTCATCATCGAAAATCGATGGACAGCTGAATAGATATGCAGATGACACCAAAACTGATGTCACAGTAGAGAGTGAAGAAAGTTCTGTTACAGCAAACTATAGGTCACTGGAAAAGCAGTCAAAAGAATGGCTGAAGAAATTTAGAGGTACAAAATTATGCATTTTGAGGAGTTAAATCAGGCCAGAACAGAGACAGTGAATAGCAAGGTCATGGGGAGTGTTACTGAACAGCAGGACCTTGTGGTGCAAGCACACAGTTCCCTGAAAATAACAATTCAAGTAGACAGAGTGGTAAAGAAGGCACACATATGCTTGCTTTCATTGGCCAAGACACTGACTACAGTAGTTGGGATAATAGACAATAGGTACAGGAGTAGGCCATTCGGCCCTTCTATCCAGCACTGCCATTCACTGTGATCATGGCTGATCATACACAATCAGTACCCCGTTCCTGCCCTTTCTCCATATCTATATAGACCCCGCTATCTGTAAGAGCTCTATCTAACTCTCTCTTGAATGCATCCAGAGACTTGGCCTCCACTGCCTTCTGGGGCAGAGCATTCCACATATCCACCACTCTCTGGGTGAAAAAGTTTTTCCGCATCTCAGTTCTAAATGGCCTACCCCTTATTCTTAAAATAAGGATGTCACATGGCACTGCAGAAATCATTTGGCATGGGAGTATGGATGTAGTTCTGATCACCATGGCTTTGGATTGATGTGACAATGCTAAGACAGTGCAAAAGATTCACAGAAATATCGCCTGAAAGGGAAAGCTTGGGTTATACAGAGAAAATGGAAAAGATGGGACTGCTTCCCTTGGAGAGAAGGCGGATAAGTGGTGACCTTATATAGTTAGATGCACATAAAATCATGAGGGGAATAGATAAGGTAAATAGT
The DNA here is from genome assembly GCF_030144855.1 of Hypanus sabinus. Classification (NCBI taxonomy): domain Eukaryota; kingdom Metazoa; phylum Chordata; class Chondrichthyes; order Myliobatiformes; family Dasyatidae; genus Hypanus; species Hypanus sabinus. The sequence continues at coordinate 54,055,590 of NC_082723.1, forward strand.
CAGTCTTTTTCCCAGGGTAGGGGAGCCTTAAAACTAAAAGCTACAGGTTTAAGGTGAGAGGAGAAAAAAATTAAAGTGGATATGAAGACAGTGTTTTCACATGTGGGTATATGAATGAGATGCCAGATGGAGTGGTAAAGGCAGGTAAATAGCCTAATAAGATTATTAACCCCTAGTACAATAAAATGGGCTCTAGAACTCACAATTTACCTGTTAATGGAACATCATGTTAGTTCCTGCCTGCACTGCAATTTCTATGAACTGCATTTCTATGAACTCTTGCTCTGCATTCTATTATTGTTTTCCCTTGTACTACCTCAATTCACTGTCCGGATGACATACAAAACAAGCTTTTCACTGTATCTTGGCAAATATGAAAATAATAAACCTATTTATCAATTGTAACATTTTAAAAATATTTTGACAGGCACGTGGATATGAAAGGATGAGGGATATGTGCCCAGAGTAGGCAAATGGGCTTGACATTTGTAGGCAACATGGCTGGCATGGATAAGTTCGGCTGAAGGGCCTGCTTACGTGCCACAAATATTCTCAAAATCTAGGACTAGAAAGGGCCTTTGCAGACTAAACCAATAGAATTGGAAATGGCTTATTTATCATTGTAAAATATTTGTCAATAGCTTCATATCCAACCAGTTCAAGTGACGCCTTGACTGCAATGAAAAATTCTGGCATTAATTTGTAGTTTCTTTTGCACTAATATACAGGATTCATGCGTGGCAATTGCATAGCTAAGTATATGGCCAGCTGGAATGGGTAGATGGCGAGAAATCTCCAGCTACATACTGTCAACAGGGTCAAATTCTCATTTATATAAGTTTGAAAAACAAATTAGCTAACATAAATAATGAAGAGTTTTGCTAGTGCAAACAGTAATTACAGCTTCTGCAAAGCTCAGGGTTTTGGTGAGAGAGTTAGTGTTAAGGATTTCAAGAGTTGATTCATGTCTAGAAACCTAGTTAGGTTTTCCAGTTAGCATTTAGCTTTGCTTACTTTTGACATGAACATCTATTCATCAGATTGTTAGTGGGCGCTAGCCACTTGATGGTGGCAGTTGCAAAATGAATCTTTGAAATGTTATTTATTCAGTCTTCTAAATAGGAGAGTCAACACCCAGATATTATGACCCTTGTTAACATATGAACAACATTGGTTGCAAAAGAAATGAGGTTCTTCGGGAAAATTTTAAGCAGTGAGGAAGAAGTTAGGTAGGATATTAAAGATAATATATCACGTAAATATTGAAAGTGAAAGATTGTGCATTTGAAATCATGGCTAGAGAAATGGTTGTTAGAAGAGAGGACTTCCAGATTCTTAAAGCACTGGAACCCATTGTGAGGAAGGTGGGACCTGTAGAGACCAAAGAGGTTGCACCTCAACAGAGCTAGGACCATATCCTTGCAGGCAGGTTTGTAGGCGCAGCCAGGAAGTACTTAAGCTAGCTTGCTAGAGGAAGGGGAAGCTGAGCTTAAATTCAGAGAAAGGCAGAACTGGAAATGGAAATATAAAACAGAAACACAACTAATATTGAACCACTAAAATATTAGCTAATGACTATTTTCAACAAGAGTCTTACCAACCACTATTTACATTCAATGGCATTATCTGTGTTGAAATCCCCCAACATCAACATCCTGAAGCAAATGGTGCTGAGTTTTACCATTGATCAGAATCCCAACTGAACTAGCCAAATAAATGCCATGATTCAGTCAGAGACTAGGTATTTTGCTGCAGATGATTCATCTGATGCCTATGTTTTCTCACCATCTACAAGGGATATGTAAGGGTTGAGATGGAATACATTGGATAGTGCAGATCCAACAACACAAGAAGCTTGACATCATCCAGAACAAAGCACATTAACCATCATAAACAGTGATTTTGTACACCAACGTACGATGATTGCAGTGCATTCTAACCACAGAGGTAGTTACCCATTTAGACTAATTCAACAGCACTTGCCGCAAACTATACCAATAAATCGGCAAAGGCCTCTGATAATCTGTTAAAATCCAATCATTTGTTCTGAGTGTTCAGAAATATTGATGGTTCAGTATCTGGCTCACTCACTGCTGATACTTGAGCTTCCTGAGATATAGCCACATGGTTATGAATGCAATATAACAGCCAAGGCCCCAGTTTATGTATGCCTAACATACCAAGGTCCTGGTTTCACAATCCCAATAAGACACCATAGCTCCAGTTCTTTCATTCCTATTAACACACCAGTGCTTTAGATCCTACACTGAATCATGCACTCCTTTATACACACAGGGATGCCAGTTCCCATGCTCCACTGTAACTTACCAGGATTCAGGGTGTACTCACCAGCACTCACTTGAAATTCACAACAGCCTGCTTCCACATTGGTTCCATTTCCCGTGTTCCCTTTAAACTCAACCTCCATATTTTTTTGAAACTCAATTTAAATTCACCATGTTCCCTTAAACTTGCCAGATTCATGTGAAAAATTATGATACTATTATTCAGTGTAACATATTTTAAAAGAAAACTTAAGGTATGTTGAAGTAGTAATAGGAATAACATTCAACAGTCCAGAAAATCTGCCAAACTAGCACCAACAAAATCCCAAGTATGTTATTGTATTAAAGAGTTTAGCATCTGAAAATAGATGAATTACTAGGCCTGGATAAAATATATCCCAAGTTGTCTTTGGTCTCCTACATTTCCTCCACCCAATCAACTCTGAAGGCAAGTATAAATCTTTGTTTAGAAAGGCAGAGTTAAACAAGAGCAATCAGGATAGATTGATTAAGAGATGGTTATGTCTAGCAAATTTGACTGAACATTTTGTGCTAGTAACAGGTAAAGACAAAGAGGCTATGCATTTGATGTAGTCAACATGGGTTTTAACAAGGCTTTTGCCAAGTTATCCCAAGACAGACTGTTCAAAAAAATAAAATCACCTGGGATCCAATATAGTAAAGTGCAGTCAAAATTTACACAGTGAGAGGAACCGAAGTATAATGATTGATTTTTTTTATTGGAAGTTATCAAAGGTGCAAAATTAGTTCGACGACCAAAGGGTGGTAGTATTGTTTCTCATATTGGGAGCCTGTGGCCTCAGGGATAGGTGCTGGGTCCTCTGTTTTTTGTCATACATATCAATGATTTGGATGAGAATGCAGATGGTTATGTTGATCCTAAAATTGTGGTGTGGTGGACAGTGACACCAGAAAACTAGGTTAAAGGTCAAAATTCAAAATAAATTTATTATCACAGTACATATATGTCACCATATACAATCCTGAAATTTATTTTCTTGCAGGCATATTCAATAAACCCATAACAGAATAATAACCATAAAGGAATCAATGAAAGACCACACCACTTCGGCATTCAACCAGTGTGTAGAAGACAACAAATTGTACAAAGACAAAAAGAAAGAATAATAAAAAATAAATAAGCAAAAAATATTGAGAACATGAGATGAAGAGTCCTTGAACGAGAATCCATAGGTTGTGGGAACATTTTATGATGGCGCAAGTTAAATGAAGTTATCCTCTTTGGTTTAAGAGCCTGACGGCTGAGGGGTAGTAACTGTTCCAGAACCTGGTGGTGTGACTTGTGTGGCTCCCGTACCTTCTTCCTGATGGCAGTAGTGAGAAGAAATCATGACGTGAGTGGTGGGTTCACTAACGATGGATGCTGCTTTCCAGCCACAACACTTTGCATTGATGTGTACAATGGTGGGGAGGACATTACGCATGATGGACTAGGCTATATCCACTACTTTTTGTAGAATTTTCCATTCAAGAGCATTGGTGTTTCCATACTAGACCGCGATGCTGCCAGTCAATATACTGTCCACCACACATCTATAGAAGTTTATCAAAGTTTTAGATGTCATGCTAAATCTTCGCAAAGTAAAGGCATAGCTGTGCTTTCTTTGTAATTGCAATTATATGTTAGGCCCAGTACAGGTCCTCTGAAATGATAACACCAAGGAACTCAAAGTTGCTGACTCTCTCTACCTCTGATCCTCCAATGAGGACTGGTTCATGGACTTCTGGTGTCCTCCTCCTGAAGTCAAATTTCAGCTCCTTGGTCTTAAGAAGAGGTTGTTGCTGTGGCACCATTCAATCTCCCTTCTATATGCTGATTCATCACCTCTGATTTGGCCTACAACAGTGGTGCAAACTTGAATATGGTATTATAGATGTGCTTAGATACACAGTAATAAATGTAAACCAAGTAGAGCAGAGGGCTAAGCACACAACCTTGTGGTGCACCCTTGCTGATTGGGGTCTGCAAATGAGGAAGCTGACAATCCAATTGCATAAGGAAGTATTAAAGCCAAGGTCTTGAAGCTTTGGGGGGGATGATAATATTAAATGTCGAGCTGTAGTCAGTAAAGAATACCCTGGTGTATGCATCTACACTGTCCAGATGTTCCAGGGCTCAGATGGCATCTACTATGGACCTGTTGTTCCAGTAGGCAAACTACAGCAGATCCAAGTCGCTTCACAGGTGACTTGGATTGGTATGGTATGTTTCATCACTATCCTCACAAAACACTTCATCACTGTGGATGCAAGTGCTACTGGATGATAGTCAGTAGGCAGGTTACCACACTCTTTTTAGGCACCGGTATAATTGAGGTCTGCTTGAAGCAGCTGGATACCCCAGAATGCCAAAGCAAGAGATTAAAGATCTCAGTGAGCACTCCAACCAGTAGATCAGCATAGATCTTTAGTACGTGGCCAGGTACCCCGTCTGGGCCAGATGTTTTTCATGGGTTCACCCTCCTGAAGGCCTCCTGCACATCAGACTCAGAGATTGATCAGAGTTAGTGATTGTTCCTCTGTGTTTTGATGGTCAAAGTGAGGATAGAAAGCATCAAGCTCATCTGGATGTGAAGCCCTGTTGTCACCTATGTTGCTTAATTTTACTTTACAAGTGATGGCATTCAAGCCCTGCCACAACTGTCAAACATCCTTCATTGTTTCAAGTTTAGTCTGGAATTGTCACTTCACTGGAGATGGCTTTCCGGAGATCACATCTAGACCTCTTGTAACTTCCTTGGACTTGAAAACCTCTGACCTGGCCCTCAGCAGGTTTCAGGGCTTCTGGTTGGAGAAGACTCTGAATGATTCTGTGGGGACACACCTGTCTACGGCTGTTTTAATAAAATCCATGACAACCATCATTTATTCACTCAGATCCACAGGTGAGTCCTTGAACATGGCCCAGTCAAACGACTTGAAGTAATCCCTTAGTCCAGGGGTCAGCAACGTTTACCACTGAAAGAGCCACTTGGACCCGTTTCCCACAGAAAAGAAAACACTGGGAGCCGCAAAACCCATTTGACATTTAAAATGAAATAACACTGCATACAACGTTTTGTTTTGCCTTTATGCTATGTATAAACAAACTATAATGTGTTGCATTTATGAAATTGATGAACTCCTGCAGAGAAAACGAAATTACATTTCTGCATGCAACAAAAACATTTTGAACTCCGAAAAAAAGACGTTGGGTTGAAGGTTACTTTTAAGTAAAATACTCAACGTCTATTTGAGTCCTTCTTGTATTTATGAAAAACGCCAAACTTAAATTTGCCGTCAGCAGCAAACCAAAAATAACGTCAGCCAGCTGTCAACCTGAAAAATAAAAGGACTATTTCACTGAACAATGAAAACATATGAATATACGTAAAATAATAGGCAATTAAAATATTTATCATACTTGTTCAGGTTGACTCACACCTGACAATGCAGTCGTATTCAGTAGGGATGGATCGATGCTTAGGAGAGTGACCGGGAAGGATAATGTGTTTTTTTCCTCTCTGAACTCACAGAAGCGTTTCCCAAACGATGTTTGCATTGCGATGATTGCAGAATGTAAATACTCCGAATTTATCATGTCGTGACCTTGTTTGAACTCTCTCAAATTGGGGAAGTGAGACAATGGGCCTTTCTGTAAATCTCTGGCAAGCACTGTCAGCTTGCGCTCGAATGCCAAAACATCCTCAAACATGTGCAGGGCTGTGCGTCCTTTCCCCGAAGAGCTGTGTTCGACGTGTTCAGGTGCGCTGTCATGTCTACCATGAAGTGTAGCTTTTCCAGCCACTCTGGCTGTTCCAGCTCAGGAAAGGTGAGCCCTTTGCTGCCCAGGAAAGTTTTCACTTCTTCCAGACAAGCGACAAAGCGTTTCAGCACCTCCCCTCTGGACAGCCAGCGATAAAAACACGTTGTAGCGGTGTGCTACACGCAGTCAGTAAACTGCAGTCAAAGATAGCTTTATTCGAACTAAACAGCCTTGCTTTTAAGCCTCCCTCAACCCGCCCCCCATGGGCGCGGATGCTGCAAAAGACACGTACTCACAAACCCCCGTAGGCTATCTCCCTTAGCCTGAACGCTGGCTAATTGTGAGCCGGTTCGGATGTGTCAGGAAATGGGTCGCCACAACGTCTTATTTAGATTGTACAAGATCACCATAATCTTCAAATTTAGATTTACATTTCAAAAACTAACAAACTAACATAAAATACATTTTAATTAAATACTGACCATGTAGCGGTGTGCTACACGCAGCGCTAAAATTATGACACGGAGTCGGTAACTGCAGTCGAAGGAAAAAACTTTATTCGAAATCTTCAGCCTCACTTTTAAGCCTCCCTCAACCTGCCCCCCCATGGCGCAGAGGCTCCAAAGCTCTGTGCTCGCAAACCCCCGTAGGCTATCTAATTGTGAGTCAGTTCGGATGTGCCAGGAAAAGGGTCGCCACAACCAATTATTTCCCAAAGCAACAGGGAGCCGCAGCACAGACGTAAAAGAGCCACATGTGGCTCCGGAGCCGCGGGTTGCCGACCCCCGCCTTAGTCGTTTCACTGCCTCCCATGACCACTCCTTTGTTGTCCTAATCTCTAGAGATTTGTTCTTTAGCTTCTACCTGTATGCAAAACAAGAAGTACTGCCAGCTGATCAGATTTACCTAAATGTGATCCAGGCATGGAACTAACATTCTTTATCTTAGTACAACAGTGGTCTAGTGTATTGGGACCTCTGGTGTTACAGATTCTTTGAAGAAAACCTAGTTAAAGTCCCCAACTATGATCTAAAATGCATCAGGATGGACTGCTTTTTTTTCTGTTAAGAGAACTGAATATGGCCTGTCCTTTAATTTCCCATAATTTATGTCTGTTAAAAGAACTACAAAACTTAAGTAGATACATAATTTTTTATTTGCAAAGTCTTCAAATTAATGTGAAACCTAGACAACATTTCATGCAATTTCCTCAACACTTAACTGAATGCAGCTAAATCTTGCTCTCAATCGTGATCTGCTTGGCACAAGCTCAAATCAGAAAAATGTATTCCTGTTCATCAAATTAATTCTAAACATGTATATTTTGTAAATTGAATGGTGATGAGGTGTCATGCAGGAGCAGGAGCAAGATAGGTCAGTTAGTTGAGTTGTAAAACACCGACAACCTTGAGTTCAACATCAACAAAACCAAGAAACTAATTTGCAGACTTTAGGAAGGGAAGATCAAACAAGTACACTCCAGTCCTCATTGAAGGATTTGCAGTGGAAAGGGTGAGCAGCTTCTAGTTCCTAGTTGTCAACATCTGGGATGATACATCCCGGGCCCAGCACATAGATGTGACCATGAAGAAAGCACACCAGCATCTCTACTTTCCTAGAAGTTTGAGGAGATTCAGCATGTCATCAAAAATTATGACAAACTTCTACAGATGTACAGTAGAACATCTAGTTGCATCACAGCCTAGTACAGAAACTCCATTGCACAGGAATCCGAGATTCTACAGGAATTAGTGGGTTCAGCCAGTTCTCTCACAGGTACACGTCTTCTTATCATCAAGAACATCTACAAGAGGTAATGTAACAGGAAGCTTCAGGATCCCCACTATCCAGGTCATGCCATTTTCTTGAAGTTGTCATCAGGAACCTGAAGACACATACCTAAGGTTCAACAACAGATTTTTCCTCACTGCCATCAGGTTCTTGAAACAACCTGAAAAATTACAGTATATTGTATTATATTTCATTTTCTCTACCTCACCTCACACTCATGCCATTTTTATTTTGTTGTGTAAGCTATGTATGATGTAAGTTAATTTAACTTTGTTAACTTGTGCTTGCCATGTTCATAATGTGCAGAGCCTGTGCAAAAGGCTGATATTCCTGATACTTATACTCTGTGTATATATGCCTAAGACAATAAATTTGAACTTCACAGAAGACAACAAACCCATGCACCTAGAGTCACTGATGGAACAAGTGGTCAAATGAGATTGGAGACTGAGCCTAAGTGAGTTAGAAAGAATAATAAGAAAACCTTTAGAGAAAACACCCGCCTAAAGTGGTACCCTAATAATTTCAAGGAATATAAACCTACACCCTGGAAGCAAACTGACAAAGCTTAGAAAGCCATAGAATAACAGAAACGAACTGAACAGAAACAGGCCTTTTCAACCCACCCAGTCTATGCCACATCGAGCTGTGTTAATCCCATTGGTCCACATTACAAGTTGTCCCTGGGTTATGAATTTGTTTTAGTTTTACAGAAATTTGGGGTGCCACAGTAGTGTGGCAGTTAGCGCAATACTACTGCAGCTCAGAACGTTGAAGTTCAGAGTTTAATTCTGGCATCCTCTACAAGAAGCTTGTACATTCTTCCCCATGAGTGTATGGGTTCCCTCCAGATGCTCCAGTTTCCTCCCACAGTCCAAAACACACCAGTTAGTAAGTTAATTGGTCATTGTAAATTGTCCTATGATTAGGCTAGGGTTAAATAGGTGGGTTGTTGGTGGTGTAGCTCATTGGACCGGTAGGGCCTCTATCACATCTGTAAATAAATAAGTACAAATCCATAAATCAGAAAATACACAAAATCACATGATAAGGTAAGCATACTGCCAGTGAAGTAACAGTTGGTATTAGTGAGGACCAATTAATATGAACATTTATTTACTGATCTTCCCTGCCTAGTTACAATAGTACCGAAACTGAAAGTCCTGTGATTTCAATGGGCTTGAAGTACCAGTGCATGTTGTATTTATTTAATAGAGTACCAATACCAATAATAATATCAATAAAAGCAAGTGCTGGTTAACTTCCAAAGCAACTCTATTAAGAGGGTTCCCACAATGAAAATGACAGCCTATGTTCTTAAGGGACAATGGTATCTGATTACTGTGGGGAGCTTACAAATAAAGTCTTTTTTCGAAAACCAGTTCTCATTAGAAGAAAGTATTATATATGAGATGTTCATAAGTCAGGCATTAGAAACCTATGAAGGGTTTGCCTTTCCCATATAAATAACTATGCAAACTCCATTTAAATAAAGTAATTGTACCATCCCTGCCTTCTCCAGTGGCAGCTTCTTCCAAATATTCACTACCCACTGCGTGAAAAACACACCTTCCAGACCTCCTTTAAATTTCTCCCATCAATCCCAGCATTGCATACCATAACCCAACTAAATGCATGTACTGAATAAACCACATTCATCTATCACATATTCCTCCTCTCTCTTACCCATTTATAAGAATATGTTATAGATAACACTAGTTAAGTATACCCACTGCCTCCCTCTTTCATTCCTTGTCTACAGACTAATAAAAATCAACCAATTATTAAAGAAGGGACGTAAGAGTTTGCAGATGACAGAATCTGGAACAAGAATAAAAAACATGATGCTGGAAGAACTTAGTGTCTTAGGCAGCAGTGGCGTGAAATGTACAGTCAACATAGGTCATGACTTTCCTGTTTTGCTTCAATTGTATAACCTTAATTATGGAACACACAATTGATTGCTTATTTCAAAATTGAAGTATGCAGCTGACAAGATAGGACTGCTTTTCATTTAATGCATGTCTGCTTTTGTATAAGCAGTTTCAAACAACTATATTTTATTAACAATTAAACATAACTTTCTGGAACAGTTGAGGATCAAGGTATTGCCAAGCTATTCTGCTGACCAGAGTTTGTTTTAACAACAGTATAATAAACTGCCATACATTACAATTTTTCTGAATACGTACACAACGCTGGAAGAACTCATCAGGTCAGGCAGCATCCATGAGAAAAGAGTAGCCAATGTTTCGGGCCGAGACTCTTCATCAGGAATGGCCTGATGAAGGGTCTCGGCCCGAAATGTTGGCTACTCTTTTCTCAAGTAAATCATAACATTGACCACATGGCTATCATCTGCAGACCTCAACTCAGATGACTCCAGCAGATGGTCCTAATCAAGCATTCTACTCTTAATCATTTATTCTGCTTTCATAAACAGCCACTAAAATTTCCTTCATCATTTACTCAAGCTAGGTGAATTCTCAACAACACCGACAATATCTCAATTCATCATTCTGTAAGCCTTTGCCATTCCAAGGAAGGGACTCCTGGCAACCCTGATCTCTAATTTCCATTGCCATCCATGCCTCCCAACACACAGTACCTCACCAAGACCACAAGAAAAAAAACTATTGAAATGCAGATACAAATTAGGGGCAGGATTAAGCAACTCATAACTATAATTTCAGGTCATATTTCAGTCTACCCACAGTAACTTTTAGTCCCCTTGCTTATCAATATGCACCATATGGAATAGCATAGGTGATCATGGTCCCATAACCATGATTTTTCTTGGCAAATTTTTCTACAAAAGCAGTTTGCCATTGCCTTAGAAGACAGGTGACCTCAGCCATTATCAATACTCTTCAGTAATTGTCTGCCTGGTGTCAGCGGTTGTATAACCAGTTCTTGTGACATGCATTAGCTACTTGTACGACCATCCACCATCTGCTCCCATGGCTTCACGTGATCCTGATCTGGAGGGGCGGGGTTGCTAAGCAGGTGCCACACCTTGCCCAAGGGTGACCTGCAGGCAAGCAGAGAGAAAGAGCACCTTACACTTCCTTTGGTAGAGACGAAACTCCACCCTGCCACCCGAATCAAGAATATACCTACTCCTAAAAATATTTAAAGACTACTTTTATCCTGTCTTAACAAACCATTCCATATTTTTAAACAGAGACCAATGGTTCAAGATTCTTCCAAAAGAGGAAATACACTTTTCACATCCACCCTGTCAATACTAGGTTTCAAGTCCCTTCTCACTCTTCTATAACTCCAACAGATATTAGCAAAGCCAGTCCAATCTTTCTTCATAAGACAATCCACTCATTCCAAGTATCAGTCGAGTTAATCTTCTTTAACTTATTCAAATGTATTTCATCTTTTCCTAAAAATAAAGAGCAATAACTATACACATTTCCTCCCAGAAATGCGACTTTTGCCAGGACTTTATCCTAACCATCCTGACAAATATTAAAAATTTATGTAAAAGAATTCCTTCACAACATTTTCGCTATACCTGATCCTCAGTTTCCAGTACTCTTTTCATACAATATATTGTCTTTACACATTGTTAAATGCCCACGTAACCCAAGAGCACTAATAATCCAATGCAATATTTAATTTGAACTACCAATAATCATCACTGCCTACCTACTATAAAACTTATCCAACAGGTAATGAAAATGTTTTAAAAAGCATTACAGAGCTATTATAAAGCGATGATCGGAGCAGTCATCTGATCATTTCTCAAATGTCAATCTACAATGTACAAAAATAGTAAGATTGTAAGACATAGCAGCAGAGCTGGGCCACTTGGCCCATCAAGTCTGTTCTGCCATTCTATTATGGCTTATTTATTATCCCTCTCAACCCATTCTCCTGCCTACTTTCCATAACCTCTGACACCTGATTAACAAGAACCTCGATCTTAAGTATACCCAATGACTTGCCTGCACAGCTGTCTGGGCAATGAATTACATAGATTCACGTAGAAAATATGGCTAAAAAAAAATACATCTCAGTTCTAAATGGTGGCCCCTCTACTTTGCGGCTGGGCCCTGTTTCTAGATTCCCCCACTATAGGAAACATCCTTCCCACATCCACTCTATCTAGGCCTTTTAATATTCAATAGGTTTCAATCAGATCATCCTCCACCCCTTCCCCCACCATCTCATTCTCCTAAACTCGGGTGAGTACAGGCCCAGAGCCATCAAGTGTTCCTCATGTTAACTCTTACGTTCCTGGGATCACTCTCGTGAACCTCCTCTGGACTCTCTCCAATGTCAGCACATCATTAAGAGGCCCAAAACTGACTCACAATACTCCAAGTTTGGTCTGACGAATGCTTTAAAAAGCCTCAGGATTACATCCTTGCATTTGTATTCTAGTCCTCTCAAAATGAATGCCAACATTAATTTTGCTTTCCTTACCACTAATTCAAACTGCAAGTTGACTTTTAGGGAATCCTGCACAAGGACTCTCAAATCTTTTTGTACCTCTTTCAATTTTTGTCTTCATTTAGAAAATAGTCCACACTGTTATTCCTTCTACCTACATTATATTTGTCTGCCACTTCTTTGCCCATTCTCTCAATCAGTCCAAATCCTCTGCAGACACCCTGCTTCAACATTACCTGGCCCTTCAATTATCTTCATATCATCCACAAACCTGGCCACAAATCTATCCATTTCTTCATCAAAATCAATGACATATAATGTGAGAAGAGCAGTACCAACACTGACCCCTGTGGCACACTGCTAGTACCAGCAGCCAATTAGAAGAGGCCCCCTTTGCCTCCTGCCAGTCAGCCAATCTCCTATCTGTGCTCGTATCCTTCCTCTAATACCATCTTTTGAAGCAGCTTCATGTGCGGCACCTTGTCAAAGGCCTTCTGAAAATCCAAATAAACAACATCCGCTGACTTCTTTGTCTATCCTGCCTGTTATTTCCACAAAGAATTCCATCAGATTTTTCAGGCAAGATATCCCCTTAAAGAAATCATGCTGACTTTGCCCTATTTTGTCATGTACTTCAAAACCTCAATAATAGACTCCAACATCTTTCCAACCACTTGAGTCAGACTAACTGACCTATCATTTCCTTTGTACTACCACTCTCCCTTCTTAAAGGGTGGAGTGACATTGGTGATTTTTATTGTCCTCCAGAATCAAGTGATTCTTAAAAGATCATTTCTAATGCCTTTACAATCTCTTCAGCTACTTCTTTCAGCACCCTGGGGTGTAATCCATTTGGTCCAAGTGACTTACCTACATTCAGACTTATCGATATCTTTCCTGCACTTTCTGAATTGCTCCCAAAAACTCCAGCCATTGCCATCATCCCTGTGCATGTCTTCAGTGTATACCGATACATCCAATTTTAGCTTTTACTTCTCAAACTGCAAGGTGAACTCTATCATATTATGATTACTTTCTCCTGAGGGTTCCTTTACTTTAAGTTCTCTAATCAAATCTGGGTCATTACATTAACACCCAATCTAGAAGTATCATTCCCCTAGTGGGCTCAACCACAAGCTACTCTAAAGAGCCATTTCAAAGGCATTCTGTAAACTCCCTCTTGGGATTCAGCACCAACCCAATTCTCCCAATCTACCTGCATATTGAAATCCCCCATGACTATTGCAACATTGCCCTTTTTACCTGCCTTTTCTATCTCTCATTGTAATTTGTAGCCCACGTCCTGGCTACTGTTTGGAGACCTGTATATAATTCCCATCATGGTCCTTTTACCCTTGCAGTTTCTCAACTCAACCCACAAGAATTCTACATCTTGCAATCCTATGCCACCTTTTTCTAAGGATTTGGTATCTTTTTTTAAAAAACAGAGCCTCCCCACTCTCTCTGCCTACCTATCCTTCTGGTACAATGTGTATGCTTGTATTTAAGCTCTTCTTTCAGCCACAATTCAGTAACGCCCACAACATCATACCTGCCAATCTAACTGTGTCGCAAGATCATCCACCTTATTCTGTATAGTGAATTAATAAATTGCTTTTTTTTGGCAGGTCATTCCCACAGGCCAATATGACCTATACAAGGTTAAATACAGGTTTATATGCCAAAACTGAAGTGTTTTCTCAAAAGTAGGTGAAAACAGGATACTTAAAAGAATTTTAAAAATGCAAACCTCTTATGTCCTGGATTTTGCAGCAGACCAGGCTTTTAGACAGAACTGTCTTCTCCAAGAATTCCTTCAGTCAAAAATTATGATTACTGGTCTGGTTTTCCACACGCTGCCTGATCTACTTTGTTCCTACATTAATCATCCTGGCATGGCTCCACAATGTCTACTGCAACTTCAACAAGATTAACAGGGCAAGGCACTCTGCCACCCACAGACAAAATGAGTACAAAAATCAGCTATCAACTAATAACTCCACTCATTACTAACCCATTATAAGTTACAGTAGCAAATACAAATGCGGTCAGATAGCGAAAGATTGACCAAGAAGAAAATCAAAGTCATATTCCTAGTGACTCAGCTATTACTTACCTAGCAATACAGAATGGGTGCTTGAGCACTTTAGAATCAATTACACTCAGACTCCGCTTAACATTGAGGTGGTGGAGCGCTATGCAGCATCAGTATAACATTATGTAAATAGACACAGTGCCTAGTAAAAATAAATCAAACCTGAGATGTATGATTTTATGTATACATAATAATTCATGGAGTAACAATCGCACAAATGGGCCCAACCTGTACATCAGTGGAGCAGCAGAAAGAAGCGTCTTATGGTTACACCTCAGAGGAAGGACTAGGCTGTGGGTCCTCCTCTAACTTTAGCTTCTTCTTCAAGTAGGCACTGAGATTTGACTGCCTTTTCTTAAGTTTCCTCTCATGAAACAGTTCTCAGAAGCAGGAAATCACGTTGAGAACACCTCTTTGCCTTATTGCTTTGCTCCCTGTCAAGGTCATTATCTATGAACTGGTCCATGGTTTGTGTGATCGTGGTGATGCTAGTGCTGAGGAATTTTGTGGTGAGATTTCTTGCTGCTGTTTCCTCTTCTCTGTGTCCTCAGATTCACTAAGGGTGCTTTGCTCTGCCAATTTTCGAAGCTCTTCATTATTAAGGCCCTCGCTGTTGGCATTAGCCACCTCACCAAAGATACGTATGCTCTGGAGGTTACTGTGTTGTTTAAATCTATCAAACCAACCTCTGCTGGCTGTGAATGTTACCAACATATCTTCTTCTTCTTGCATGATTGAAGATGCTTCTTGCCTTTTCAATTATTATCTGGCTTAGGGGCATGTTTCATTGTGTTTGGTCATGTACCCATACATTTAGACCATTTTCCATTTTTTCAATCAAGTGGCTCCTTGAACAAGTCACCTTCATTGACAATACCTTTGAAGTTTTTATTGCAGGAGTTTTTATCTTGTCTGCATTTTTTTTTTGTAATTGTTCTGATCGTCAACGTAGCCAATTTCAAAGAGGTGCCAATCAGCTTCCAAACACTGTATCACTTGCAGTTTTACATCCATGCTAATGCTTTGCCGAGACATCTTAGATGTACTACCCTCACTGAAAATCACAGGCCATTCACCAGATATTATAGGTGAAAAAAGTGGAACAAATTGGCGAGGGAGCAAGAACACTTGCACAAGTGAGGAAGGGAGACCTTGAAATAATACCATGATTGGGCTGTGAGCAGCTCAGAGCATATGCGAAGTGTTTTCATTGGCTGATTGAATGCTCACTGTAATGGTGGCCAGTCTTGAGAAGTTTTGAGTGTTTTTTAGAATGAATTTTTTCATTTTTTAAAATTTCAATAAAGGAATTAAATAACCATGTGTAATGAATTAGGGCAATGCAGGGTCTGAGTGTCATTCCCCAGCCGTACCCAGTGGTCTGATCTCACCTGAAAAAAAGGGAGAGTAACAATTACCCTCAGCATGGGGAGGGGGAAGAATGAGCAAAACCTGTGTGTTAATTGCAGTTTCTGAGCCAAAGCAATGCAGTGTTCTGGCTATGCTCTCCCACAGTGCTTTGACAAATGTCTGGACCGTATTCAACTGGTCTCTCTGCTAAGATAACATTAAGAATGTAAGAAATAAGCAGTTGAATAGGATGTATGGCTACCCAGACTGCTCCATCATTCAGCAAAAATGGTGAACAATCTGATTTTAGCCTAACTTCTAATTTCCTACCTGCACCATACTTCTTGATTCTTTTTATGGTTTACTTCAGTCTTGAATATATTCAACAATTGAATTTTCACAGCACTCTGGGCACAGAAGTCCAGAGATTCATAAGTCTCTGAGAGAAAATATTCCTCCTCATCTTCGCCTTAAATGGCCTACCCCTTAGTCAAGTTCAAAATTCTCCACAAGGAGGAACACCCTCTTAAAATTCACCTTGTCAAGACTGCCTCAGAATTATTTCCATTTCAATGAGATTAACTCTTACTCCTGTTAACTACAATGAAAATAGTCCTGTTTTCTCATAGCTCAACCCCTTCATTCCAGAATCAAAGCAGTGAATCTTTTCTCAAGTCTTCATTAGAAGTATCTTCTTCTTGGGCCCTTAGCCTCCAGTGGAACATAGGCCATGATGACCTCCCATCTCCATCATCCAGAGTCGATGGTGTGGTTGGAGTTCATCAACACTTCCTCAATCCATTGTAGCCACTGAATAGGGGATTGGCCTATACAGCCTCTCCAGAGCCCTGTTGGCCAGCCTTACCCGTTTCCACCTTTCACAATGAGGGCATAGCGTTGGGCTTTAAAAGACCATTAAAAGCATATCCCTTCTTAAATCCAATCAAAACTCTATGCAAAGCTCCAGGTGTGGACCTTTACCAGTGTAGGAAAACTTCCCTCCTTTTATACTTCATCATCTTTGCAATAGTGACACAGCAAACATTTCAGCAAGGTACCAATAATTTATGCAACATTGGATGGTTCTATACCAAGTTTCAATACTAGGATTTCATGTCAGACAGAAACAAGTGAAAATCTGAAAATACTGGAAATCGGAGCAACACACACAAAATGCTGGAGGAACTCAGCTGAGTTTCATGTCATACACAGTTACCTATAGACTATCAATTACTCAAGGGCAACTAAGAATCAGCAACAACTGTCTTGCGAACATTGTTCATAATGATACAGCACCTTTCATGCCAACGAAGAATGTTTGAAGTAATGTAGGAAATACAGCAGTCAATATATCTAGAATCTCCTACAAACAAATTAATGTTTTCATTTAAATACTGTGATAATTTACATCTTCTAAGAGAGCAAACAGGCTTTTGATGTAATGTTTCATTCAAAAGACACATCTGAGAATACAGTTCAATAGTGCATCAGTATATACTGAGATGTTGGTCTGAATTGTTGTGCTCTCTAGAGTGGGATTTCAATGCACAATCTCCTGACTGATAGACTAGAGCGCTACAGATGAACCATAGACAACATGTTCCAAAACAGAATTTTCTAATAGACCTTCGGAGAAAAATAATTTCTGATTACACAAGGAAAATATGAACAGGAGTAAGCTAGAGTCTGTTCCCCAATTAAATCATGACTTATCTGCATTTCTTAAATCCATTTTCTTGTTTTGGAACCATAAACTTAAAAGGTTAACAGAATCTTAAAATTATTTAAAATTTTCAATTGAGCAAAACTGAAAGGACATTTCCATTACCATCTGTGTGAATACGAGCTAAAATAAAGATCACATTTTTTTTGGAAACATTCATCAGTTTAGCCTCCATTAATGGGGAAAGTAACAGATTTAATCTTTCAGCTCAATGTCATCTCATGTGAAGATGATGTCAAGAAGCCTTTCTTTACATCAGCCTTAAGAATGGTTTAAGACTATGCACTCTTTTCCCAGACTCCACCCACCAAACAAAATACTTTTCAAAATTATGTTGATGATAAAATATACAGTATGTATTATTTAAAAGAAATGAAAGTGCAAAGGTTGCCAACAAGGACTATTAAATCTGAATAATACCAAGCATTAACATTTGTACCAGCTTTCCAATCCTCAAGTGCAAACTGATACCAGTATCTTCCTCTCTCTCCATCATCCTGTCAGCCCTAACAGTTCACAGTGAAGGCACATTGGCTCAGAAGAAAATTATTTCAATACAAAAACCCCAAATGGGACTTTGGTGCCATGAGTAACACAAAAAGTTTGTCTTACAAGTTAAATTTTAGCAACAACATGCCTGGAGTGTGGACATTTTACAATAAACCTGGAAGAGGAAATAGAGATACCACTTAAAATATTATCCATCAGCTGGGATACTGCTCAAATCTCTTACCTAGGAAATCGTCCTACTGCAGCTTTATAGTCATAATATTATGTTGTACTTTGTTTCTGAAATATTTTGAATTATGTTGAAATCAAAACATTTCAGAGGCAGAATACAAAGGTTTGACTACATTGCATGTTTTGCCCTTCCAAATGGAGTTAAATTACCGGCAATCTTTAATTTTCCTGCAGAATTATTAAAGTGGAAAGAATTAATTTCAGAATTATTTGGCAACTGGCAGGTAACAATCTGGATTTGGAAGAATAAATGCTGAGGAACAGTAGAATGTAAAAATGGATAGGAGCTAATAATCAAGCTACACAAACAGGGATGTGCTAAAATTCATCCTTTGCTGCCTGCATCAAACTTGCCGATGTCCACTGATCTTCGCGTTACAAAGTTGGTTCCACTGAATTTAAAGAAACAAAATTTCAGATGTGAAGTATAATGTGACAAACCACTCATCTGTGCATCTAGCTCAAACACCTGAAGGCAGATTTCTACCACAGTGTAATATAAATTACATTTTTTCTAAAGCATGGATCATTGACTCAGCTTCACAAAGAGTAATGTGGCCATCTCTGGGCACTACTTTTCAGGCAGGAGGTCAAATCTTCACACAGAAAACAAAATTATATTTGGGATAAGAGATGAAGCCTACAGAAACTTGGATTGTTCTTGGAGATACTTTAAGTAAATCACAATGAGTCTCAAAACAATGTAGGCCTTTGATAAATAAGGATAAACTGTTTCCTCTAGCAGAAAAGCTGGTAACAAAAGCACACAAATCTAATAACTTGGAAATACAGAGATTTTTATATACCATGTTATTGTCTTAAATGCACAATCTGATAGGGTAGTGAGGTCAAAATTAAGGCAGGTTTCAAAACTTAAATTAAAACAGTAAATAAAAGCAGAGAATGGTCCAACCTTCAGCAAGTCAGGCAACATCACTCACTTTGGGTTGATGATCTTCTTTCGAAACAGTTGAACTACTAACTTTAATACTTTCCACAAATGCTATCTGATCTGCTGAGCATCTCCACCATTTTCTGTGCTTTCCAGATATCCAGCACAGCAAATCTGCTTTTAGAAAAATACCCTAGCAAGACAAGATTGGGTAATATGGGAAAATGAGTTTTGTAAAATGCCAGAAAAAGGCAGAAAGGATTAAATGTGCTCCAGTGACTTCAATATGCAAATATAAATGTATATGACTTTTACATTTTATCCTGGCATGTAATATTGTACATCAGTTACTAACATTACCCCAGATCACTGGTATGCAGGAAAACTTTGCTGGCCGGCTTCACAGATGAATGAAATGTGATAAGTGTGAAAGAACTGCCAAAATACTACCAGAATCATATCCTAATTCCAAATATGTCCATTTCATACTACTGGTGTTCCAAATACTTTTAAGTTTGTCCCTGCTGACTATTTTACGCCGTGAAAGCCACCAAGTTTCACTATATTTCCCATGCCCATTTGGGGAGCCCTTTCAGCAGTACAACCATTAAGCAGAAGTACTTGAACTTTTCCCTAATCCCAATTTATCAACTTAAAAACAGTAACACTGAAATACAAACAAGATTTCATTCAATAGCAAATCTGAGGGTTAAACTCTGATGTTGCTTCATGATAAAAGAAACACTGCTTCTGAAGCCTCCTTAGCTTCTATACATCATCCCTCTCCACCGTGCAGAGTCAAAAACCAGGTGATTATCGTGCACCTCTTCCAACCTGGTCTATTGTGTTAAGTGCTTATGACTTTAGCTCCTCTGTTGGTGAGATTAAACATAGACTAGGTAATCATTTTGCAGAATGCCTGCTCTCTACCTTTGAGAACCATCCTGAGCTTTTAGATTCATCTCTTTCCCATTCCCACAGCAATCTGACTGCCACCATCGTGGTGAGGACAAACACAAATTCGGAAAACAGCTTCTCATGGTGGACTACGCTACTGTTTTGGGTAGACTACAGGCCAAATGCACAACATTGAATTTTGCCTTTCCAGGCAAGCTGCTCTCTGCGTTTCTTTCTCATGTCTACCTGGTCCATGAGCCAGGACCCCAAATTTGGGCCACTGGTACATCGGGGGGGAAATAATTATAGTGATTTTTGGCAAGGTGATTTTTAGCACCCCTAGTGCTAAAAAATATGTGATAGCATTGCTGCGGTGGTAGCTTCTTCAAATCATTCTTAGACAATGTGAACAACGTGGCCAGTGACTTGAACCAACACGAGTTGAACAATCTGCTACAAAGTCCACTCTTAGCTGAGCTGATAACCCTGTGGGCAGACTTTCTGGAACACCTCCATCACAACAAAGGAGAGCTATCCGCATTCTGGATATCATACATTGACATGGTAGAGAACGTGGGCTTCTGCGCGCCTCTCATGAAGGGGACTGGGAGTTGCACCTCCATGCTAGAAGAACCATGATCCCATGGTGCTTTACCTATGATAGATGAATTATGCCAGGTACCTGTCCTCTCAGATGATGAAACCCCCCCCCCCCAAAGAAAAGAATCCTTCTGTGTCTGAGGCCTTCAAGACAGGCCAATTCTCAGTGCAGTTGTCATGTAACAACCCGTTTTGGCAGATCGCTGTGGACCAGGCTATTGAAGCCACAGTGAACAAAGACACACAGACTCCTGGAGGCACATCACAGTTCAGCCTGAATGCTGGAGCTATCAAGCGTTACTACATAACAGCTGAGCACCGCAGAGCATTCCTGGGACAGTTAAGGCAAGGCAACAAATCAGAGCTTTGTCATGCGGAACTACAGCAGCCAAAAATCCAGAAAGATGAGGAAGCCATTTCAGCAGTTAGACTCGTATATGAATGCACAAACCCATTTGCAGAGAAGCAGGACCTCATTAGCATCTCTATGGCAAAGGCAGCCCCCAAGGACATTGCCTCCAACCTGAAGAAGGCATATGAGATTGGTGAGCAATGCTATGAAACCTTCAAGGATGACAGACTAGAGGAAGACCCACCAGCAAATAAGTTCCATGACCCAATGAAAACCAACAAGCTGAAAACACTCAGTGATATGTGTGAGAAGAGAGAAGTGAAATCAAATGGGAGGGCGATCATCTTGAAAGCAGACAGGTCTTTGTCTGGACGCACACAGGTGGTGAGGCAGTGGAGGAGCTTCCTGACCAAAGTCAGCAACAAAAATAGTCTCATTAGCTTCATAGTCCATGAATGGAGGAAGGCGGAGTACAGAGCAAAGCTACAGGGGAAGATTCTGTATGCAACTGTGAATGACAAATGTTACAGAATCACATCTCAAGACAGTGAGGAGGTGTTAGCTCTTCAGTGTCAACAAGAAGCAGACGGCCGCCTACTTCTTCATGCTGCCCATGCCACAAGAGAGATATCAATCTGTAGTGATCTGCCCAGAAGACACAGATGTCTTTATCATGTCTTTAGCATTTTGTGACAAGATTGAGGCATCATTGTTCCAGAAGTGTGGCACTAGAACCCATACAAGGCTTGTAGACATCATGAAGGTTGCTGCCACTGTTGGCACTGAAGTTTGTAGGGTTCTCATCGGGTTGCACGCATATACAGGATGTGACACTGTAAGTGCTTTTGCAGGCAAAGGGAAGGCAAGTGCCCTAAAACTTCTGACCAGCAACAGGGAAACTCAGGACACCTTCTTAGAGTTGGGTCAGGAATGGGACCTCTCCCCAGAACTGATGGACAAACTGGAGGCATTTACATATCAACAAACACACACAAAATGCTGGTGGAACACAGCAAGCCAGGCAGCATCTATAAGAAGAAGCACTGTTGACATTTCGGGCCAAGACCCTTCGTCAGGACTGTCTCCTGCATGCCCCAAAAGCATCGACCACCAAGGTCAATGAGCTCAGGTATCACCTTTTCTGTGCCAAAAAAGGTAAACTCAAAAGTCATCAACTCCCACCAAGCAAGGACTGCTTAACAAAGCATGCACAGCAAGCCAGCTACCAGACTGATATATGGAGAAGATGTTAGGAGAAAGACCCACAAGTGCCAAGCCCTGTTGGCAGAGGATGGAAGATGAAGAGAGAAGAGGAAGCTGAACAGTTGGTGGTGCACTGGATGGAAGGCCAGCCAGCACCTGATGCCATCCTGGATCTACTGGCCTGTAAATGTCCAATAAAATGTTCACTCCCAAGATGTACGTGTGTTGCAAATGGCCTCAGGTGTACTGACATGTGTAGACTGGCAGAATGTGAGAACTAGGCATCCACCTAAGAGAGTGTGGAAAGTTCAGGTTATGAAAGTATGGAAAACAGTCTTTGATTAAATGTACAGTATTCATTTTACAACCAAATAGGGCCTAGGTTATGGCCGTGTGGAACCCCACATTTGAATTATTGTACTGTAATTCTATATATTATGACAAAAGTTCAAGATTGTTTTGATTTGATGCAAAATAGAAAATATCATGACATTGATAAAACTCCAGAAATCTCTCCAAATGAGGTTTTTTACCTTTCGGGGGAATGGGGTAACATTTTCTGCTGTACTGATGTTAATATGGAATAGATACAAAAAGTGATTACTTATTTGAAGTAATAAAGCTACCACTGGAGCAATGTTATGACATATTTTCTAACTCTAGAGATGTATACCAAAAATCACTGAGCATTACTCTCCTCAGATGGTCTTAGACCAACCCTACTGGCTGACGGACTAACCAGTTCTTGTTCACCTTTTTCACTCCTACCCCACCACCCTTAGACTCAGCACCCTTTCCCGTGATTCGATCTGCTCATCATCAGGGTCTCCCAATTTGGAGTTCACGGACCTTTCAGTTAATGGTGGGTGTTCACAGCATCGAGAAAGGTTGAGAGTCCCTGCTGCGTACCTATCTACCTGGGTTCCTTCTCGTCTCTTCGCGCACCCCTAACCCTTCCCTCTTCTGGTTCCACTTAATGCCGCCGACCCTACATCTCAGCCTTCCCGCTCACTTCAATATAGCGGGTTCCTTCCAGTCCACACTGGTGCCGAAACGTCGATTATCCATCCCTTTGCTGCCGCCGAGTCCCTCATTCCCTCCGCACGACGATCGGTGCACGTGCACGATCCCAGTTGGGGCGGGAGGCGCGTGGCCGTGTGCCTGGGCGAGCTTGACCCGCGACACTGGGCAGCGGCCGGACTTTTTTCACGTCGTCGTCCACCGCTTTTGCAAGTGAAGCAAAGCCCGCCCGCCCGCGGCCTGGCGCCGCCGTCGCCGCCAGTCTGCGCGGTGACCCCGCTCGTGTGTGACGGGGCGCGGACGGGTAGTAGTTGCGGGAAGCTCCCCGGACCGCACCTGCTTTGAAGCAATAGTCGACAAACGCTGGCGCTGGTGACGAAAGGGTACCGTCGCCGCTAAAGTTTGCGCTTTGGCCGGTTGATGAATGAGCCACCTTGCCCGACAGATTGTCTGAGGGAAGTTCTAGTGGTGAGGTGAGGGAGTTCTGCAAAACAACGGTCACGCCCGGCCAGACGAGGCTTTATTTGCGACTCTAAATTATTTGGATTTATACATGGAGTCGTGCCCTACTGTGTAGTAATTTGGGGAACGTAGGAAGTGTATTATTGCCTATGTGTGAAATTACCAGAGACAGTGGAGCCACTCGGTCCCATTCCCGCGTATGTTTTATTTCCCGCTCTAGGAGGAGACCTGTAACTTCCTACGTTAGCTAACGATTAAATGTAGTTTGTGGTCGTTCTGGGGGAACACAACAAAATGAGATTGCTGGAAATATGAAGCCATTCGTATTTTAAATTGTGTTGAGTGACCTTTAGAAAAACATGTAACAACGGGAACCTGTATTGGTCTATGCTTTTTCTTTCTTTGTGTTATATGTGGGGAAGTCCTTGTCTTGGACCTATTGAGGCCTGTTGCTTGAATATCAATACTCTTTTGTCGCTGGTTTCTAATCAGGAAAGAAAGGAAAAGTTTCATCAACTTTACTGCCAATCTCTACTTTGCTTTCACATGGTCAATCTCTATTACTACCATTTTTTATATTTTTCTATCCATTTCAGGAGATAAGTTAGTAAGAATTATCCCTCACAAGCCCACTGTTACCTTGAGTACACTTCTCACAGTCCTATAAGGCTCTTCCATTCTTCCAGCTTTTCTTTGCCCCCATTCTCCGTACTAGTCCTTTGAGAATAACAGTTAAAGGTTTTTACAGTACCATTTACCGACTCAACCACATCTGCTCCATTTCTTATACTTTTCTTCTTGTGCTTATATCACCTGGAATAAGATTAAGGGACCCTTTATCATCACTGTTCATGATGCCAATATTCAATACAGTTTCTCCATCTCTTTTTAAGGATTCTGAGATGTCAATTTATACTTGAGTACCCTGGTTCACTCTGTCAGATCCCCCACTTACACTCCCACTCCCACTCCCACTCCCACTGGTTTCCTCCACTATTCCAGCGAAACCAAAGGAATAGCATCTAATCTTTTGGCTAACACAATATTGGTTTCTGAATTTGATGATAACATCAATCAAGCATTTCATTTTTGTTCCAGGATTTAATAAATATTTCTCTTTTAATTTCAAATGTTAATCATCTACTTGTACTTCTGTTATCCACTATTCTTCAGCACCCTCTTTTAGCCGGCACCATTGCTCATTCTGTCATCCAGTTTCTTACAGTGACATGTTATCACAAACCCTCCCTTTTGATCTGTCTACGCCTACTGATTTTTTTTCCTCTGGAGGTTAACTTTATCCACTTCTGACAATAGATCTGTTATTCTCTACAGATACTACCTGACCTGATTATTTATGATATTTTTTGCTTACCATCTTTGTTATTTCATTATTATGATGTATTGCCATTTGAAAATATTGTGGCCAGCCATTTCTGTCATTGTTTTCTTTTGCTTGTGAATTATAAAAAAGGAAGTTTCTGAAGGTGAGTCATTGACTTAATGCAGCTCCCTTTGCATTTGTAACATGACCACATTTCAAATATGTGAAAATAATATCCATTTATACTTGTGAAAATCTATCTTTGTCAGTTCTGTGCAATTTTTTGTGTCTTTAAAATCTTGCAGATTGAAACATGAATTTTGGGGAAAAAGAGATGAAATAATAATTAAATATTTAATGATGTAATGTGATAGCTGAATTGCTTAAGTATCAATTTGCTGAAATCAATGCAATCTATAGAATCCACTTTGAATTTTCTATCTAAAATGTTGGGATTTTCCAAAACATTTTCCAAATGTTTGAGATTTTATATATATATCTATGCTGGATGAATTGTTAATGTTTCATTTCCTTCTTGAACAGAATAAAAATCAGTATGGCAACTTCTGTTGATAAAAGCTACAGTATGACTTGGGCAAAATTTCATAGTGAATCAACAATTAAGGTTATGAAATTGTTGAGAAAAAGTAAAAGCTTGGATACACTATTGGAAACCACCAACTGGATACTAAAAGATATCCCAGAATATAATACAGTTACAACTTTGCATCCAATATCTTTGCCAACGGTGCCACTTACAAGATGGGAGCTTCTGCTTCATGAACATGGAGAAGACAATGTTTTGCATCCCAGAAGGAACTTTACATCGAGCAAGAGCTGTCCTTCACTTGTGTGCAGGCCGGAATCCACTGCAGTCTTCGTGTTACATAGCGCCATTGATTCTTACTGTGGAGGTTAGATGAAGTTTTAGACTTTATATTCATGAGAACTTAGCTGGCCTCTTGCTACTTCAATGCACAAGCCAAATTTACATTTATCTGCATATTTGAACTGTTTTACAAATGCTTTAAATTTACTTTAAGCTTATTTTGTTAGAAACAATGTTGGAAATTCTGCTTTTTAAAAAAAACTAGATATGTGTGTTTTCAATCACAAATTGAATTTGGTTTCAAAGAATTCAGTAAAATATAAATATTTGAGCTGATCTGCAATTGCAGAAAGGAAATCAATCAGTGCTAAGTACATGATTTTGTATAAAATGTTTTCTTGCATTACACAAGTTTTAAAGCATAATACAGACTGGATTTTTTTATTATTGTCATTTTCATGCTTTTGTAAGCGTGTGTTCTTTCCCTGATGGTACATCAGCCTCTTTCGTGACTATTCTGGCTTAAGTGTTAATATAATCAGTGATGCAAATAATTCTGTGTTGATTCAAAGTAATTGCATCAAAGTAAACAGCAAAGATGTGTGCAAGCCTCAAGGAATCTGATTTGGCAAGACTTTGGTGCAATTTAACCTATTCCTTATATATTTAACAGAAATTCCAAGTATTGCCAGTCAACCTGAAGATGTTTCTAGTGAGGAAACAAATAAGTAAGTTGAAGGTTTAATGCTAAAACATCTCTTTGATGTTACTAATAATGAGATGGAGAATAAGTTAGTTTAATAATTTATAGGAATAGATGAGCCAGATTTCTATTTTTTCAAGCAGTATTTTGAGTACATTAATCTGAACATATAAATATGTGGCCTTTATTTTTCTTCCCCTGTGAGTAGTTTTCACTCCTTTGCAGATGTAATGCTAAAAATATCCAGCATTCTGATGCTCAGTAGAAATCAATATTGCTGTTGGTGTCAGTAAGTTAGAAGAGAGTAACTTATGCATAAAGCATTCAGTACATCATGAAATGATTTCTGAAGGATGTCAAGTGAAGAATAGTGGAGCCCCTACTTTTCAGTTTTGTTTCAAGCTTTTAAGGGCATTACTAACATTTCCCCATTCATAGTTGTTGTGAAATTGAGATTGCTTTGTCATCCTGAGCTGCTTTAATCTGATGGCAAAGATATTTCTACAGTTCTGTTTGGTACAGCTTCCAAACTTTTGATCTAATATTAAAGCAAAAGAGATTTATTGATATTTTGATCTAATATTAATGCAAGGGATCATAAGGAGAATATTTCTTGACTTTTAGATCATTGTATTCCAATATATCTGCTGCATTTGTCTGACTAGCTGGAATTCAATAAGTTAAGTTGGTCTCGTAAAAAAGCTTTGCAGATGTGCTGGGTGGTATAGTATAAGAAGGTGTCTAAACTGTTGGGAAACAGTTGCATTTGAGGGCCACCAGGGTTAAAGAATTTTGAGATCTGCTTCTTGGGTATTATCATGTTGAAGGTTGAACTGAAATCAATCAATAGCATCTTGATGTATGTATTCTTATTGTGGAGGTGATCTAGAGTTGAATTTAGTGCAAGGGTGGTAACATTCTACATACACTTACTTTTCCTGTGTGACAATTACAAAGGGTCCAGATTGTTTGGGAGGCTGGCAGTGTGTGGACTAATATCTGTCTCTTAAATTATTTGATAATGGCTGATGTTAGAGCTACTGGTCAGTAGTTATTGAGACAGGACAGTTGGCACCTTTGTTCAACATTTGAATCTCCAATACATATAATTATTTTAGGCTTTTTGGAATTTCTTCTATCATCCACTTTCTTTTAGACTATATAGTAATTTAAACCATGAGATTATTTAGAATCTTCCATCAACACCCTCATTCTTGAACATTTTTAACTTGGGAGAATAATCCCAATTTCTCTAGTATTCCTCCATATGATGCCCCTCATCCT
This sequence comes from Hypanus sabinus, assembly GCF_030144855.1. Classification (NCBI taxonomy): domain Eukaryota; kingdom Metazoa; phylum Chordata; class Chondrichthyes; order Myliobatiformes; family Dasyatidae; genus Hypanus; species Hypanus sabinus. Next base: position 54,083,335 of record NC_082723.1, read on the forward strand.
TTCCTGAGGCTTTGTATCCCTTTTGCAGTATGGAATGCAGAATCGGATCCAAGGTTCTAGTTGATGTAGAAGGGTGTTCCATAACTTGAGTGTGTTGGCTTGCTGAATGCTCATAGTACTTGAGTGTTGTTTTCATGGAGATAAAATTGTCTTTCAAATGGAAATTTATTCCGCTTGTACTGTCTGTATTTCAGTTTATAGAATATTGACAGAGGAGATATTCCAGAGAGGCAGTTTCATTTAGTTTTTCATTTTTTTTAAGTTTGGGTCTTGAAAATAAAATTTAATTTCTTTGAAGCATAGAATTTCCCACCAAATAAAACCTGTCCTAAATAGTAAATTAAAAGTTCAAAGTACATTTATTGTCAAAGAATGTATACTATATACAACCTTGAGATTCATCTCTTTAGAGGAGGTTACAGATAAAAAGAAACCTAATAGAACCCTTTTTTAAAAAAAGACTGTGATATACCCAATGTGCAAAAAATAAACAAATCGTGCAAAAAACCAAATCATGCAAACAATAAAAAGTAAACAAATAACATTCAGAAGTGATGTTCATGAAGGTGAGTTCATAGCCACAAAGCCAGTCGTTCCTGCAGCCAGTCCAGGAGCCTGTTTGTTCAAGATTCATGTGATATCATGAATGGGGCTGAGAATTGTGTGAAGACTAAGTCTATTTATTGCAGTATGTCCTTGGCAGGTAAAATTTACAAGCAGTAATACAAAGCAGGCAAAATCTAACCCACAGTTATGCAAAATTCTTCACTCCTCCCACTCTTTATGGTCATTCTTTTTTTGTTCTTTTCTGGTTAGTCTGTGTCTCTTTTCCACATCCATCCCCTGTCCTCGGGCTGCCGAGAGTCCTTCATTGTAAGGATTAATACATTAAATAGGATGTCCAATTCAAAATTGTAATTGAACCATCTATTGCCCTTATTTCCCCACCCAATCGACAAAGGTAAAATCCTGAGCCTAAAGGAAACAATATCCTATATCTGTAATTGGTAGTGATCCCCACTAAACAAAAAAAACACATCAAAAATGTATGAACTAGCAATTATCCCAGCAGTGATCCTGGAAGAGCTGTATATATCTGCTTGATAAGACTCAAATACATCCCATAAAGGATAGAAGCAGAATTAGATAACTCGGCCCATTGAATTTCCTCTGCCATTTGTGGCTTTGTGATTATGGCTGATTTATTATCCCTCTCAACCTCATTCTCCTGCCTTCTTCTTGTAACCTTTGGCACCCTTACTAATCAGAAACCTATCCTTTAAATAAAACTGCTTTAAATATACCTAATAACTTGACCTCCACAGCCGTCTGTGGCAATGAATTCCACAGATTCACCACTCTCTAGCTAACGAAATTCCTCCACATCTCTATTCTAAAAAGAAGTTCTTGTATTCTGAAGCTACGCCCTCTGGTCCTAGACTCTCCCAGTATTGGGAATATCCTTTCATGTCCACTTTATCCGAATGAAATAATGATCCTTCAGTTATGGTCGACCATGGATATTGCATCCTCGCTGTCCAAATACACAAGCCTGGGCAGTACGAGGCGGAGAGCAAGCTGCTGCCCATGTAGGAAGCACCCCCGCCCCCTCCGTCCCCACACATCTGATGAACCCAAAGGAACGGCAGAGACCGATACAGTTCGGTACCAGCAGTGTCTGAGGAGTTGCTAGTCAGTGTTGACCCAACATAGGACTACCCTAGGAACTCCAGTTCTGGATTTTTACTTCCGGGGTTTACTTCCAAAGCCTTCCCCATGAGAGGGTATAGCCGCAAGGCAGCTGAGGTTTGAGATCGGAGTTCTCCTTCTAGATGAGCTGCCAACCATGGCTGACAAGCCTCTGCTGTCCAAAACATCTTGTTTTAAGGCACCAGTAACTTCCCTTTGCCCCTTCTGTCAGTAGAAAAGATTCCACCGGGCTTGGTAGCTAAGCCTCATGTGAAGGCCAGGAGCTGGGCTTGGTTGTCAGAGGCTATTTGAGACACATGCCATTGGGAGAATTTAATAGGTAGTGGGAGCTTGTCCCCATTACCACCCCCCCTATAACAACCTTAAGGAACCACTCTATCTGTACCTTTCAATATTCAGTTGGTTCCAATAAGGTTCTGCCTCTTCTCCCCCCCCCCCCCATTCTTCTCAATTCAAGTGAGAAAAGGCCTAGAGACATCAAACACTCCTCATACATTAACCCTTTAATTCCCTGGATCATTGTTGTGAACCACCTCTGATACCTCTCTGATGCCAGTACATTCTTTCTTAAATAAGGGATCCAAAACTGCTCACAATACTTCAAATGTGGTCTGACTAATGCCTTAAAAAGAACTTCAGGATTACTTCCTTGCTTTTATATTCTGATCCTCTCGAAATGAATGCTATTATATTTGCCTTCATTACTGACTCAATCTGCAAGTTAACCTTTAGGAAATTCTGCACTAGTACACCTAAATCCCTTTGCTCCTTCAATTTCTGAACTTGCTCCCCATTTAAAAAATAGTCTATGCCTTTATTTCTTCTACCAAAGTGCATGAACATACACTTCCCTACAATGTGTTCCATCTGACACTTCTTTGCCTATTCTTTGCCAAGTTCTGCAGACTCTCTGCTACTCAATACTGCCTGCCCCTATCTTTGTGTTATCCACATAACTTGGCCACAAAGCCATCAATTTCATCATCCAGGTCATTGTCATATAATGTGAAAAGTGGTTTCAACACCAATCCGGGTGGAATGCCACTAATTACTGGCAGCCAATTAGAAAAGGCTCCATTTATTCTCACACGTTGCCTCCTACCAGTTGGCCAATCTTCTGAACTTGTTAATATCTTTCCTGTATACCAAGGCTCTTGCCATGTTTGGTAGCTTCAAGTGTGACACTTTGTCAAAGACCTTCCTAAATTCCAAGTGAACAACATCCACTGACTATTTTGTATATATTGCCTATTATTTCCAACATATTTGTCAGGCAAGGTTTCTCCTCAAGGAAACCATGGTGTCTTTGGCCTACCTACCTACTTTATTATGTGTCTCCAAGTACCCTGAAACCTCATCCTTAATAATGGGCTCTTAAATACTTCCAACCACTGAAGTCAGGTTAACTGGCCTGTGATTTCATATTCTTTTGCCTCCTTCCCTTCTTAAAAATTGGAGTGATATTTGCCAGAACCATTCTAAAATCTAGTGATATTTCTGCGATCGCTACTAACACCACCACAATCTCTTCAACAACCTCTTGCAGAACCCTGGGGTGCAGTCCATCTGGTCCAGTTGATTCATCTGCCTTCAGACCTTTCAGCTTATTATTAATGGAGACTAAGTTCACTTCTGTCCCCTGAAATTCTTAAATTTCTGGTGTCTTCCACAGTGACAACTGGTGCAAAATGCTTATTGAGATCATCCACCATTTCTTTGTCCTCCATTATTATATATCCAGCATCATTTTCTTGGGGTCCAATATTCACTCTTGTTTCTCTTTTACTCCAAAAACTTTTAGTGTCCTCTTTTATAGACTTGATTAACTTACATTTGTATTTCTTTGTTCTCCTTATTGCTTTTTTTGGTGCCTTCTGTAGTTTTTTAAAAGCTTCCCAATACTTTAACTTCCCATTAATTGTTGCTATTTTGTATGCCCTCACTTTGCTTTAATGCTGTCTTTGACTTCCCTTGTTAGCCACAGTGCCTCATTTACCACCCCACCCCGTCCCAACACTTTGGGATGAACTGATCCTATGCCTTTTTAATCAGGGAACAAGTGCAATACGTGGCAACTAACAAACCTCAGTCAGTTTTGTTATGGTCAAAAATACAAAGGCATTTTCCAGTGAATTGCTGATGGCTGGCAATTGGCTGTAAATGGTATTATAGCCAGATGTCAAGATTACTCTGAACTGTTGGGAGCAGGAGACATGAAGGGAATCAGAAAGGGCACATGGTGGGAGATGTGTTGGAATGTGGGAAAAGAAAGAATAGGCAAGGAGTAGAAGAAGCAAGGGAGGAGGGGTACATGTCATCGATCCTATACATATACATTGACATTACAATGTATGTACTCTCAGTGGCCACTTTATTAGGTACACCTACTGAAACCAGTATGATCTTCTGCTATTGTAGCACATCCACTTCAAGGTTTGATGTGTTGTGCATTCAAAAATGCTCTTCTGCACACCACTGTTCTTACATATGGTTGTTTGAGTTATTCTCACCTTCTTGTCAGCGTGAACCAGTCTGACCATTCTCCTCTGACCTCTCATTTAATAAGCCATTTTCCCCACAGCACCAATTCTCACTGAATGTGTTTTGATTTTTATTTTGTACTATTGTCTGTAAACTCTGTAGACTATTGTGTGTGGAAAATTTTTGGCAATACTTCAATCACCCAATCAGGCACTGGCAATCATTCCACAGTCAAAGTCACTTGGATCATATTTCTTCCAAATTCTGACATTTGGTTTGAACAATAACGGAACCTCTTGACCATATCTGCAAGCTTTTATGCATTAAGTTGCTGCCACATGATTTGCTGATTTGATATTTGTATTAAGAAACAAGTGTTCCTAATGAACTGGCCACTGACTATAAACAAAACTAAGTACTGTCCATGATATCACTACAGAATATCCATTTTCCTATTTACCTAACCAGAGCAGCATATCCACAAGGATAGAATTCTGGACTGGTCTAAAGCTGAATAACTCTGAGGCAGAATTTTACAGTTAGTGGCAAGACTTAGCACGGATATTTGAATTCGTTAACTCTTAACATGGAGGAATCCTCCCAAAAAGTAATTCCAGGAGTTGTCAGTGTATTCCTTTGAGCCAGAACAGGATCTGCCTATGACAGCACACCCCACACTCAACCTGTCCTTTGTATTTGGAAATCCTCTCTTGACCTTAACCACAACCCTCACCTCCAGCCCTTAAGCACCACTGTCTTAGCCAAATACACTGGTTCACTGCATTCTTTGCTTTGCAAATCACCTCATACACTTGATTGACTTTGTTCTATCCTTTTTTTTTAGCTAGAAGTCCCTCCTATCTTTGTGATCCCACCTCAGTATTCTAGCTGTTAGTGTGTTATTTTTGAATGCAGATGATACTGGCTCCAATATCTTCAGGGTGGAATTTATATATTTTCTCTCCACTTCTGTCTCAGAAGATTAGTGGAAGTTCACAATCTGGAGCTTTAAAAAAAGGCATATTGCAAAGTTCCCAGATAACCAATAAACCTTGGGTCTAAAACATATTCTGATACATCAACAAACAAACACTCATGAGTCTCTGTGCATGACACAAGGGAACAATGAGGATAATAAATAGGGTGCACTTATACCAAAGATATTCACCAAAATATGAAGGAAGAGATGTCAAATAAGCCTATAGGCAGAGGTTAAACTCAAATTAAGGTATCAAGGAACAATAAACATCGTAGTAAATTATAGATGTATATGTAAGGGGGAGGTAGGACATTACTATAGGTAACAAGGAGAAGGTGTCAGAAATATTTGTTTTGATTTGTTTTTTATCGGGGAGACAGACCAGGCAGATATGACATTTGGCAGTGGGTAAAGGAACAAGTGCACGTAAAATGGAGACTGATATATTAAAGTTAGATAATACTCAAAACAGGTAAAACACATTGTCTAGAGGCATTACATTCATGTATTTGAAAAGAAGCTATAGAAGCAGAAGCATTACAAAGCATATTTAATAATTGATTCAGAAATACTGCAGCACTGAATGACTGGCAAACCACTAACGTAATAGCAATTCTTAACAAGCAGATTAACATTGGTGCAGGAATGATATGGGAACCCTTATTAAAGGAGAGAATAGAAAAGTATCCCTACATGAAATTTCTCATAATAGTAAACCTGGATTTCAAAAGGGGAAGTCTTGTATGAGTAGACTTAGTGAATGTTTCAAAAAAGTAACAGAGACAACCAAGTACTAGAGTTGATTTATCTAGATTTTCAACAGCTTGATAACTTACCTCTTAATAGGTTATAGGGTTGGAGAGTACAGAATCAACTCAAGTAGCAGAATAAATTGCTAACTGATTTCAGGACAGAAAACAGAGAATTGCACTATTCGTAGTGGAAGTATGTAATGGTTTTCCACAGGGATCACCAGTGGGACCACTGCTGGGATGCAATTTCTAAATTTGAGATGATACCAGATTGGGGAAACAGTGAAATCAACTCAATCAAATGAAAGTGAGCACAGCAACAAGTACCTAGAGACATAATAACCTTGTAAAGTGGGGAACTATCAGTGGATGAGGTTCTACATTTTGGTAGAAGAATAAGGAGACCTTTTACTACTGAAAGGTGCAAGTTTATATGGAGTGAAGGAACAAGTGGATCCTGGAATGCAAATATATCTTATCACTTAAAAATAATGGAATACCAATGCATAAGGAAAGCAAACCATGTACTGCAGTTTATTTTTGGAGGGGTAGAACTGAAGTAAGAAAGTTATGTTAAATGTATTAAACTTTGGTGAGAGCAAACATACTATTGCATATTTTTCTGTTGAATTGTTATAAAGAATATAGAGACAATGAAAAGGATTGTAAAGTATGTCTTTAAAGATGATTCAAAAAGTAAGAGTATATCAGGAAAGGATGAATTGGATCTCGTTTAAGGAAAGTCAAAACAGTAAATTAATAGAAGCCTTTAATATTATGAAAGGTTTTGAGTTGGTCAGACAGAAAAAGATGTAGTTGACAGAAGATGGTCAAATTGACACTATCACAGACTTAACAGAAGGGAACCATTCAGCCCATCAAGTCCATTCCAGTTCTCTGTTGAGTGATCCAGTTGCCCTATCTTTCCACTCTATCCTCATAATCCCTCGTTAATTTATTTAAACTATCAATCCATCTTCCAATTGAAATTACTGATTATCTGTGTGTAAGTCACACTTGGAGGCATGTTTTCACATATCAGATCACTCTTACTTCAGAAATGCCATATGCTGTTCACATTCCACATAGCGGAGTACTGTAGTATTCTGGATTTTGTATTTTTAATGTTTTGTTATCATCGCAAAATAAGAGAGAGAGAGAGGAACCAGTATTTCACTTGATTAGTTGTCAGAAAAGGTCAGCTTTCCCTTCTTTGAGAACAGAAGTTATCCATGTCGTCATCAGGTTAGCTGTAGAGCTAGATGTCCTTACCTTGGAGTTCCTACAATGTACAGATGATAATTAAATGCCACACCAGAATGATGAGTTTTTCTCTTGGTCATTGTTGAGGTAATGTTGTTTTCCTTTAAATATTTGGCTTTGTTTTCTCTCACTGTTAAGACAAATTTCTGGGATCATTTCCATAAACTTCCTCTGGACCTTCTCCATTGCCAGCGCATCTTTCTTAGATATGGGGCTCAAAGTTGCTTAGTAGGTGAAGTCCTGTACTTACCACCAACAGCGGAGAGGGAGACTAGTCAAATGCAGGCAGACAGTACCGAACACCTGCCCATCCTCTGCTCTCACCCTCATCAACTTCAACCTTGCTCAACACCTTAATCTGAGAGAAGCAATGGAGTTAATAATGGGCTCTTCACCTCAGTCAGAGAGAAGCAATGGAGGTGATCATGGGCTCACACCCCGTCTCCAGGCTTCCAGTCCCTAGGCTGTATACTCTGCTCCAAAACCTCACCGAGCTTCCTCACCAACAACAGATCACTCAATCAGTCCAAAAACACGCCATCGAAGTGTTACTTACAGGTTCCAATTGCAAACAGCTTAGTAGTAGAATCTTTTAAAGAAGTAGCCTTATGTATGTTGCTGTTGGTCACATTGTTCGCTATCTTGTGTTCTAGAACATTTATTGTCCTTCAACCATCAGGCTCCTTAACCAGTGTGAATAATTTCACTAACCTCAACACTGAACTGATTGCACAACCTTCAAAGGAAAGATGAAAGGCAGATGGGGAAGCACATACAGTGGGTGAACTGTGAGACACTAAAAGAACACCTTATATTCCATTTGATTTGTCTACAACCCAACAATATATTTTCCAATTTCTGCTACACCCCCTCGCTTCTACTCTCCACTGCACCCACCATTCCCCCAAACCCCCAAGATCCACTTCTCATTCTTTTTTTGTTACCTTTTCCATAAACCACAATATCCTGATTCCACCCACCTATTCCTACACCTTCCCCTCCACTCTTGATTCCATCTGCTTTTCATTTCTCATTATTTGGCAGGTTCCAGAGCTCGTAGCCTTTGTGTCCTTGTTTATCACCTTGTGTCTCTTCACCTACACCCTCCCTTCTCCTTAACTGGTTCCGTTTGTTTTTTCTTCCTCTTGTTTGCTTCCAGCTATTATTCAACTGCCTCTGCTTTCCCCACCTGGCTCCTCCTTCCCATTATCCTTCTCAGTCCACCTAACCCTTATATCACCTCTCTGCTATACTGGCTATCTTCCCTCTCCACTTCAGACCTGATGCAGGGTTTCAACTCAACATGTTGACAGTTCCTCTCCCCACAGATGCTGTTGTACCAGCTGAGTTCCTCCATCAGATTTTGCACTAAAATATTCAACCTTTTATTGTGATAGATGTCACTCAAAACAATGAATAAAAGAAAATTAGCACATATACTACATCAAGATGATTGCAAATTATTTTCTATTCTGTACAGATTAATGTAGATGAAGTTGTATGTACATCAGATGACTGCTTAATCTTTTATACTCATGTTAAGGTTATGTATCTTCTCTTATGTAACCTTTTGAGCCGCCTTGGGAATGATTAATATTGGCTGACCTTGACAACTGAGAAGAGTGAAGTTAAAAAGAACCCTGGTATTATCAGTAAGACCAACTTGAGTACCAGTTTGGTGAGATTCACTGCTCAAAACTAAATGGAACATAACAGATGCAGGGATATTCACATGACTTGAGTGTGCTACATTATTATCCGAGCAGAGACACTAGAGAAAAATTTTAAAAATTTATAGGCCATATATTGTATATATCCAACTGTATAGAATTCTTGAAAGATATAAAATAATTAAGATTTACATATATAGGCACCACCCAGGTTACAAATGCCCAACTGATGGGCATTTATTTATAAATAAGCTTCATAAATGGTTGGTGGTGGAGATGGGTCAGACTGTTTATATGTAATCTCCCTATGATAATCTGACACTATGGTCTTTTAAGAATATACTGTAGGTTGCCATTGCACCACGGAGGCCACTTATGAGTGTTGCTTTGGAAATTGACTTCTATTGATACTTGTACAACGGAATCTATTAATATAGCATGGACTAGTACTTTAATCTCATCAAAACCAGCTATTTAGTGTGTAATATTGCAGTTATGTACTGTTATAACAAGGCAACAGAAGACAAATAAAAGTTCTTGTTAATTGGACCTTACTAACACCATTCAATTACAATACTGTGGAGCAACACACACAAAATGCTGGTGGAATGCAGCAGGCCAGGCAGCATCTATAGGAAGAAGTACAGTCGACGTTTCGTGCCGAGATCCTTCATCAGGACTAATGATCTGTCGACTGTACTTCCTATAGATGCTGCCTGGCCTGCTGCATTCCACCAGCATTTTGTGGTGTTGCATGAATTTCCAGCATCTGCAGATTTCTTCATGTTTGCAACAATACTGTGGAGGTATGGTTACTGTATCATATCATTGTGTATTTCTCACTTGTAGATTAAAGCAACTTATGGATATCTTAAAAATGGAACCCATTTGTAAAATGATTGTAGTTTTGTTTCTAGAGCTGAAAAGACTAATATTAAAGATCAAGAATTTGTGGTGGAAGAAAAGGAAGGGTTGGTTTTGGAAAATGACTACCTTAGTCCAGCAGTGACTATCAGTAAATTGGTAAGGCCTTTTATCTCTTCTCTCCCATCTTCCCCTACAGGTTATTCTCTTTTCACAATACCCACATGTGCTGTTATATGCCGTACCTCAGCTTTCACCAGAATATAGTCTTGTGGTTGAGTATATCCATTTCTTTACCATTTCAATCAAGCCAGAGGACCAACATTAGTTGATTAGGATGGATATGCTGAGAGAAGAACCATTTGTACCTAAAGTGAGCAAATTTGCCAGTTGCAACACAGAACTTCATACATGCTGGAAGCAAATTTAGCATGTTCTGGGTTTTTTTGTGATATTCATAAATAACTTGGATGAAATATAGATGGATATTAGTAAATTTGTGGCTGATCAAAGAATCGGTGGATTATGGATAATGAGGAAAGTTGTCAAAGGATATAGCAGGATATAGGGGATTAGGACAGAGAAATAGCAGATGGAGTTTAATTTGGTCAAGTGTGAGATGTTGCACTTCAGAAAATCATACAGTAAATGGTAGAATCCTTAAGAGCATTGATGTACAGAGGGATCTTGGGGTGCAAGTCCATATTTCCCTGAAAATAAAAACACAAGTAGATGGGTTGATAAAGAAGGCATCCAACATACTTGCCTTTGAAAATTTGGGTGTTAAGTATAAAAGTGAGGAAGCTTTATAAATCTTTGGGCAGACCACATATGAAGTATTGTGTATGGTTCTGGTCACTGCATTACAGAGATGTAAAGGCTTGGGAGAGGGTACACAAGAGGTTCATCAAAATGTTGCTGGTTGAGAGAGTATTAGCTATTGGGAAAGATTGGACGAACAATTTTTTTTTTGGAGCATTGGAGGCTGAGGGGCCTTTGGAACCTCATAAAAGTATAAATAATAAGAGGCATAGATAATGGTCAGTTTTCCCAGGGAAGAATTGTTAAATACCAAAAGGCATAGTTTAAGATGGGGGGGGGGGGGGAGTTCAGAGGAAATCTCTGGGGCAAGGATTTTTTATATGTTGGCAGCTGCCTAGAGCTGCCATGAGGAGTAGTGGAGGCAGATATGACAAAAACTTTTAAGAGGCATTAGAAAGGTGCATTACATACACAGAATGGAGGGATGTGGACCACATGCAGGCTGATGAGGTGAATAGGATTGGCACAAACATCTGGGTTCGAAGGAGATACTTCTGTGCTGTGCTACTGTATGATCCCATGATCCTATGATACAACAAATTCACAGGGCTCAGTGAATCCGCAGCTGATTGATGAAATCAAATCTCTAGTCATGAATAGTGGAGGACAATTAAACAGATAATGGGGACGTCCTCATGCTCAATGAAGTGAAGGCCCAGCTTGAGTCGCAAAGATAAGGCTGCAGCATTTGCTGTTTAGTTCAAAAAGCAGTATGAAGTGGAGGATCCATCTCACTACATTCTGAGAAGACTATAGAATCCAGTCATTTGCCAATTTGATTTACTCTGTAGATCCAAGAAATGTGTGAGAACACTGGGTACAAGAAATACATGAGAGCTTACAAACTTATGGCTATCGTATTGAAGCTTGAGATCCTGGACTAACTGAACCATTTGCCAAGAAATGTATTTCAATGAAGTTACAACACTGGAGTCCACCCAACAACAAGAAATGACTATGTCAAACTAAAAAAAGTCTATTTACGTATTCTTGATATTCAGTGACACTACCTTTGCCCATCGCTGGATTAAAAATTTGGTCAAGAGCATAAATATTGTAGCTGGAGGAGCATGTCAGAAACCTGGTGTTAGTTACCTCATCTCTTTACTCCCCAAAGTTTTTATACTATTAACAATTTTAAGATATGTGCATTTCCAACAGTACTAAACGAGGTTTACAGTTTCCAAGCTGACTGGTTTGCTTGATTGCCCACTAATACTGTGAAAGTAGTTTTCTTTGTTTGCTGTCTGTTTGTAGATTTATTAGGTGTATAATTGTCCATTACTCGTATCTTGTGCTTGGGTAATTTGTTCATTATCCAGACTTTCCAAGATGCAACTTAGAAAGCATCTCAATAAGTAATCATGATCAATTATTCTTCAAAATGAGATGCTTTGGTGGAAAATATGTTGGTAAGAGAACCATGAATGAAACAAAATAAACTTATATAACCTTTAAATTGCTACACTTCAACTGGGGATTAGAGGCAAATATTAGATTAATTGATTTTAATATATTAGTATTAAGGACAAACGTGCCTTTGCTCTGTCCACATTTCCAACTGGTCCGTACCCTGCTGAGTCTTTTGACAGTCTTCCTCTAGCCACAACTCTGCCAATTATTGTGTCATCTGCCAATATACTAATCTAAGTGTCACTTTATCATCAGAAGTGAGATTAGCTCAAGAACGTTCATAATTTTCTTTCATGTTACTGTTTTTTTTTGTTTATTCAGGTGAATCAAAGAACAAGTACAGGGCCTGAGGTAATGGAGGAGAGTCTGGTAAGTCCTTGCATAGCCAGCAAACAATTTCATCTAGTGTCTGACCAAATGTAAAGTGAACAAAAATATCAATGGCACTTTGGTGTTTAAATTGGGGAGAATTCACTCGTAAAATTGATTTATGCTTTCCAACCAATCTAAATTAATAATTTTGAAGAATGCATTGAAACAAAGTAAAGGAATTGAGAAAATTTTATTTAGCAACCTAAAATAAATAGAGTCAAAGAATTAATAAGATCTGAAATGAATTTTCATAGATTATTGTTGAGATCAAAATAATATAAGTCATACAAAGGTATTTTGGATAATGCTGAAAAATTAATTTCAATAGATGTGCAAAAGCATGGTGAGGGAAAAAAGGCCATCTGGTCCATCACGGCTCTCCCAAGCTCCAGTTTACTAAATTAAAATGTTGTTTTCTGATTCATTTAATTTATAATTTGCTGATAATGTTTTAAAATATTAACATGCTTTATATGAAATTAATTTACAGGAAGGAAGGAAATGTCCTCCATTCAGAATATTTTGATACGAACAAAGATGTTGGTCATGATTTTCTTTGCTGATTGTTATGATTGATTTCTACACATTATATAAATTTTTATTTTTTATTTTTATTTTATTTTTTGCTAATGTTAAAATCCAATGAAATCCTGTACAGTGTGTAAGCCTTTTCATTTAGAAAGCTTGTGCAAGAACAAATCAAAGCAGGTCACTTATACCTGCTGTCTTTCAGTAAAATGATGGCTGATCTTCTGTTTCATCATTACTTTTCTGTGCTAACTCCGTAATCTCTTGATTCTTGTAGTATCTAAAAATCTTTTGATGTTTTTCTTGAATATGCTCAGCCTCCATGGTCGTCTTGATTTAAAAAAAAGTCTGAATGAAACATTCCTTTTGGGTATGTCACGTACATGCAACCCTGTAAAAGTACCAGCAACAATAGAACACACCTGGAGTCTGGTTTTGCTGTTAACAAAACACTATTTTATTAGTAACTACCTCATATAGTAAATTAAACCAGGTAAATCAGGAGTTAATGGTGTTATGCATATATAGGTGTAAAAATAAAGTCCCCAAACTTCTTCAAGCTTAGGTGGTAAATGATACAGTCTTATGATGGTATGTAAGAAAAGTTCAGTTCAAATGCACAGGTTAATTAATGCGAGATGTTTGTAATCCAAGGGCAAGTGTTGTTAGAAGGCAATATCGTCGATATTCCACAGATTACACGACAGCAATACAAAATAACAATAGCAGTAGGTTTTATCTCCAAAGTTGTTCCACTCCACACACGAAATATCACCAACAGTGATCTTCAACGCATATCCTTTCAGCACACCCAAATTCAGCTACGGGGCATTCCAAAGTGGTGGCCACAGGATACTCAAGCAGAATCCACGAATGGATTATCACCAACAGTAGCTTATTACAAAGGGGACCATCTTCAGCGAAACCACCACCCAGCTAAGGATCGACACACCAGTAGATTCCACAAGGTTACTCCAATCTCACACTTATCCAGTTCCACAGCATACGAAATAACTCCAACAGTGATTTGCCACAGGGGTGCCTTTCTTCAGTGAACTACCACACCCAGACAGAAGAGTAAACACACATATGGTATTCACAAAGGTTTTCCCCTCACCAGAGAACCCACTCCTGTGGATTAACTATGTGACAATCACACTTCCGTAGTCGATGGAAACAAACTCGCCCTCATGGGCTACTTAGAGAGAGAGTCCTTTATCAATACTCAGGATTGTGTGTGTGTCCTTGTATGTTCAAAACAAGCTGCAGTGAAACCATAACATCGATCGTCCATCAAATAAATAAATCTTTCTCTCTCTCTCTCTCTCTCTCTCTCTCTCTCTCTCTCTCTCTCTCTCTCTCACTCACACACACACACGCTACACCATTATCTGGATTTTATACATTTAACGATACTAATGTATTGAAATCATATTAGTCACAGAATTTGGAAGACTAGCACTTGATAACTGAGAGCTCAATAGCTGAGCTTCATTAAAGTTGATTATAGCAATGAATTTGGATCTTGGAGCAGATCTGTAGACAATAGATATGTTGGCACACAGGAAGGGTTGGGAAATTATGGAACATTGTAAGTTTAAAAAAGGTGCTTTATTGAAATAGTGGACTATTTATCAAATAAGAGTATTCAGATATATTCTGTAATTTCAATGTCTTTAGAAAAATAGACAATAGTTAAGGAAATCAAAAAAAGTCAGTAGTAGCATAATTGTTATTTAAAGGAATGACTCAATTTCTATACATTTTCAAAGTACTTAATGGAGTTTTCATTCTGTGTAATGCCAGGGTTAACATTTCTACCTCTGTGCTGTGAGGTATTTTTATTTCAGCAGTTTTCTGCAATCACAGTGTGCCTTGTTAGTAAACTTAAAGGCTAGTGTTTTGGCTTCAGCTAAAGCCATTTGCCCAACTTGGGAATGTTGTATCAGCCAACTGGGTTTGTCTTTATAATGTGTTGTAACATCTTGCCCAGTGGGATACGATGGAAGATTCAAGAGAACTGGGTAGGATCAGATTTCTGGAGGATAGTAATCTGATTTGGGGTCTTTTTGTGAGGAGATAGGGAGAACAGCACAAGGGAAGACACTTGAAAGATCCCACCCAAAGGGGAGAACCTATTGGAAGGAGTGCTTTGTGCAGACGAGTGGTTTCAAGGAGGAAGTGCCAATAGTTCTAAGTTAGCCAGTTTGTTTCTGACATTCTTTGAGGGAAATTTGATCTGTGGTTGGTGATGGGTATTCAGTGCTGTGAATAAAGTGACACACCCACACTACAGAAACAAGCTCCAATATTTAAGTGCCCATTTAGACTGGTTTAGCTGTAATGGGCCCCTTTGTTTTACTTTTCTTTTTCTGTTAACTGCTTGTTAAAGTTGAAAGATTGGTAAATATACCTCTGTAATTTTGTGCCGGTGTGTGAACTGTTATTTCCTGGCAAACAATAATTTTGCATGCAACAGTATTTATACAGCATTCACTACAATTAATGTTACCTCTTCGGAACATCACAAAGTTCCTGTTGGTTGAACCCAAATCATACTGACCCTAGACATTTGTTGCTTATGGAAGGTGGCCTTTTCACAGCTGAGTCACGTGGCTGTTAGCAGAGTTAGCTCATGAGCCAATATTGTTATGAGCACCGGAGAGAGGCTTACGTCTGTTCCTTTGAGGAAAAAATGCTGTTTACCTGAGTGTTGAGTATTTGGAATCTCATAACTAATGAGCACACAGTTAAATGTGTTTTTAAAGATTGTTCCACAGTAGCCAATGGAGTTAACCTGGACATTGGTTTTTCACAGGTAGCAGCAATCTATTGCCATTGGCAATATCCTGGATGTCAAATAGCAAAATCCTCATCTTTGATAACAGAGTATCCCCTGTCCACACTTTGGTAAATCAGACCATCAGACTGTGCTCCATCTTCAATTTCAACAAGTTAAAACGTGTGGATCCCATACAGAAGGTTATGCATTGCTTATCTGAGGAAGTAGACAAGCTTCTGCACAACTGCTTTTAGATGTATACTGGTGTATGTTCAACGACTCAGTGGTTAATGGAAGTGAGTATGTCATAGCTATTACAGACTTCACCAGCAAGTGGGTGAAGGGTAAAGAGATCATTCAGGGTGTTTCCCAACTGGAAACCAAGAGATTCACTTTCTAATGAAATCCAATGACATTCAAATAGGTGATCCTGATCTAATCAGGACATCAAGATGTGATCTTCCTAAAGCTATCAGGGATGTCACAAAATAATACCAATTCAAAATAGACTCTTCAGACTTGCATGCTATTACGGGCTACCAAACAATGTCAGCCAGCATTGCTAACAACAGTGCATCTCTCCACAATGAACACAATGCATTTTATGCATATTTTGAACCACCCCTGCAGCATCCAACACACCTGTACCCACAGACAGCATTGCAGACATCAAATGCATCTTCCTGAGAGTGATGGCACAGAAAAGTTCTGACCCAGATGGAGTAACAGGCATGTCCTCAGGTCATGCATGGATCAGCTGGCAGGAGTATTCGCAGACATTTTTAATCATCCCACTCAAATCCGAGGTTCCTACCTGCTTTGATACCAAAGACTTGATGACTGGAGCCTGGTGCCTCTTACAACCACTACCTTGAAAATGTAATACTACAACTCAATTTATATAATATAAATTATGAAATCCACCTTTGATAACGTAATTGCAAACAAACTCATCTAAAGACTCCTTCACCCAGGATTCAGCATCTCCTGCAACTAAATCCTTGACTTTCTAACCCATGAGCCATAGTAAGCATATGCTGCAATGGCTCTGCCATGATTATCCTTAACATCGGTGTCCTGAAGGACTGCATCCTCAGCCCTTCCTTTACTCCCTATACACTCACAACTATTGTATGTAGTGGGATTGTGCTCTGACTCAAGTTATAAGTTTGCAGATGGCATCATTGTGGTGGGGTGGATCTCAAATAGTAACGAGACAGAATACAGGAAGCAGATAGTCTAGTGGCATGGTATCAAGACAACAATTTTTCTCCCAATGTCAGCAAAACAAAAGAAATGGGCATTGACTTTAGAAAGCAGAGCAAAGTGCACATCCCTCTCTGCTTCAATAGTGTGGAGGTGGGGATGGTTAAGTACTTCAAGTTCCAAGGTGTAAGTATCACCAATCGCTCGTCCTGGTCCAACTTCATAGAAGCTAAAGCCAAGGAAGTGCTCTAGCACCACTCCTTCCACAGAAGACTAAGGAAATTCAATGTGTCCCCATTGACCCTCACCAAGTTTTTGTAAATGTGCTGTAGAAAGCATCCTATTGGAATGCATCACAGCTTGATATGGCTACTGTTTTGCCCAAAACCACAAGAAATTGCAGAGATTTGTGAGTACAGCTCAGTCTTTCACAAAAAAGCAACTTCCCCTTCATTAATTTGGTCTACGCTTGCTGCTGCCTCAAGAATGCAGCCAGCATAATCAAGGACTTCTTGTGCCCCAGTCATTCTCTCCCTACTTCCATCATGGTATAGATACAGAAGCTAGCAAACTACCATATTCAAGGACAGTCTCTATCCCACTGTTATAAGACTTGAATGGACCACTTGAATGATAAAGATGAACACTTAGTCTTGCAATTTCCCTTGTCCTGGCCTTTGCACTTTATTGTCTACCTACAGTGTCCTTCCTCTGTAATTGCAACACTATATTCTGCATTCAGTTATTGTTTTTCCCTTTGCACTTCCATAATGTACTTCTGTTTTGAAATGATCTGTATGGATGGCATGCAAAACAAAACTTTTCACTGTATCTCAGTTCAGGTGACAATAATAATCAAATTACCAGTTAAGGCCTTCTCAGGAACTTTACATATTTGCTTATGACTTGGAGGCCATTTGGTCCATTGATGGAACACTGGCTTATAGAGCAATTCCACATTCCCCCTAATTCTCCCTATGATTTACTCCCTACATTTCTATTAACTACCCCCAAATTCCACCACTTAGCTACATACAGGGGTAGTTTATAGTGGCCAGTTAACCTACCACCTGAAAGCATTGGGATGCAAGAAGAAACCAGAGCACTCAAGGGAGCCCACATAGTCACAGGGAGAACTTCAAACCGCACACAGATGGGACTTGAGGTCAGGCTTGAACTCATTTTACCAGGGTTGTGAGGCAGGAGCTCTGCTGGCTGTCCAATTCTGTCAATGCAAGTTAGTCACAAGGATGGGTCCAAGCCCAGAGGGAGTGATGACAGTGCAGTTTGACTGGCACTAAGTGACTAGTACTGGTCCCTGGAGAATTACTTTGCCTGCACTTAGATAGCATGACTTGATTTTACTGAATTAGCAATTACTGGTGCATATAGCCTTTGCCGGGTCTTTACTTGATGGTCTGGAAGTATTCAGACAGGGAAAGTAATGTGCCAGACAATCCTAAACATATATCTACAGCATTCTATCATCATCATCCAGATCCTCTGACATGTGGTGCAAGAAACAAGCTGTTGGATCATGGTTTCTTTGCGGGCTTTGCTATTGCTTGTATGGTGGGTAGTTGGGGATTAATGCTTTCGCTGGAGCAAGTGGGGGGAGAGAGACGTGTTGATGCTTTTGCTGCTGCTTGTACAAGGGAGGGGAAGGTGGGCTTTGGAGATCCAACGGTTTCTGCCATTCTTTTTTTGGGGTTTTTTTCTGTTTCAAGGATTTCAGGTTGTATACTGTACACATTCTTTGATATTAAACTGAAGTATGAAAAAAAAATCAACGGGTCAGCCATCGTCTGTGCAGGCATCAGGACGATCGACATTTTGGGTTGAAATCATGCTTCGGTCCTTTGTCTCCACATATGCTATTTGACCTGGTAACTTCTAGCAGGTTTTTTTTGCACCAGAGTCCAGCACTTATAATCTCTTACATTTCCTCTGATGAATTACCTCAATAAGTGAGGGACTTGCATATTAACATCTGTAGCCCAGTGTCTTAACTGCAACCAACTTGTGCCAGTTTTGTTCTTTGGGGAAAAATAAAGTTAACATTTTATCGTCTTCTAATCTAGCTAGTTCACAAAGACCATCTCTGACCTACTCCACTAAACATCAAATGCAAACGTCTCAATGACAATAGCGCTTCCTGCAGTGCTGAAAATATGTTTCTACCTTTTCCATAATCTTTGTTTGACAGAGAATAGACCAAGTAAGTCTCATTTCTTCATCTATCTGACTGTATCCTTAATTATATCGTTTCTTCTGTCCTTATAATTTCATGGATTTGCTTGTGTATTCACATAGTAGCAAAAATAAACTTTCCTTTGCTAAATTTTCTTTTTAAAATGCATGCCAAAGTCATAATCATCATTATGAGCTGTGTCATATGACGTAGATGATCATGGTCTCATGTCCATGATGGTTCTTGGCAAATTTTTCCATGGAAGTGGTTTGCCCTTGCCTTCTTCTAGGTAGTGTCTTTACAAGACAGGTGTCCCCAACCATTATTAATACTCTCCAGAAATTGTTTGCCTGGCGTCAGTGGTCACATAACCAGGACTTCGTTATGCACCAAATGCTCATATGACCTTCCACCAGTGGCTTCACATGACCCTGATCAAGGGGCTAAGCAGGTGCTGCACCTTGCCTGAGGGTAACCTGCAGGCTATAGGAGGGAAGACTGCCTTACACCTCCTTTGGTAGAGATGTATCTCCACCCTGTTACCCAAGAGTTCATGCCAAAGTACTGCTCTTTAAAATAGTCTAATAGAAAATTTTCTAATTATTTTTATGCAGCAGATTGTATGGATATAGTTCTATTTCACTATATGGGCTGAAACAATTACATCCAAAAAATATAAATATTGGAAAAGTTTTAAAAGCTATAACATAAATACTTCAATTATCTGATAATCTTTTAAAGGAACTAATAAAAGTAGAATGATCCAAATGCATGGTTGAGTGTCTGTACAAGATACCGCACAGAGAGGAAGGATTACTAAATATGTTGGTCATGTCGTTCAAGAATTCTGAAGCAGAACAATTAGTAAAGTTGTAAAACATTGTGACTATGAAGTTCTATCTTGAGGAACTCTCATACTTTATTTCTAGGATGGTTTAAAGCTTGGGCTGAGCTGTATTGCATAATTAAATTAAAACCCACTAGTTAAGATAAAGTTAATTAGGTGACGTACCAGAGTTTATCATCTTATCATGCCAATTAGAATTTGGTTGTAATAAAGACAAAATTAGAAAGACACATCTGGCACATTCTGCTGTAAATAGAATTAATTATTTTATACATAGAAAATAAAGGCTGACTGGGGGGAGAAAAACCTCTTACACAAAATTAGAATTCATATTACACTACTTAATATTCTTGTGTTTATCCTAGTCCAGTGTAATGATCAAAATAATTTTGTATAAGTGTTAAGTGCAACTGGCCAAAATATCATGTTACAGAGAAAAAAAAATTTTTCAGGTGGATCAAGCAAACAAAAAGACAGATGTAGCTGAAAAACCTGAACATCTTGAACAGGTAAATACAATGCAGTAATAAATAAGCAATCGTATCTGTTGCTTTGTTTCATTCTGTTTATGAAGATTTGGCTTTTCTTTAATTGTGTTAATTATTTAATTTTCTTTAATTATACCCTTTGTGTATTATGAAAAGTCTGCAATTCCCCAAAGTAAAGTAAAATGTAGGCTATATAATTGATTTTAAAAATAGAATCAGAATCAGGTTTATTATCACTGGTATGTGTCATGAAATTTAACAGCAGCAACAGCAGTTCAATGCAATACATAATATAGAAGGGAAAATAAATGAATAAATTACAGTGTATATCTATTGAATAGATTTTAAATCATGGAAAAATAGAAATAATATATATTAAAAAGTGAGGTAGTGTTCACGGGTTCAAAGTCCATTTAGGAATCCCATGACAGAGGGGAAGAAGCTGTTCCTTTATCGTTCAGTGTGCGCCTTCAGGCTTCTGTACAGCATACCTGATGGTAACAATGAGAAAAGGGCATGCCCTGGGTGCTGGGGGTCCTTAAGTTTCTTCACCTCAAAGGTTTGTTCAGGACTATAACCCAGTATATGTGGTGATGGTGAAGAAAGAAGAAACAGAAAACTGCGATTTAATATTTTGGTTTCATGAGCAAGACAGCAGGCAAGAGATAAAAATAGTCTTTAAAATTATGAAGTGTAATAAATCTGAGTTTGCTGATAATACAAATCTTGATTCCTGAATGCGTGGTGTGGAGAATTCAGAAAGATTAAGATATGTGGATGGGCAAAGGAAATGGGTGAGGATGTTGGCTATTGAATATAATGTCATCATCCCCTCTAATAGAAAATATAGAAAGGCAAAGTATTTTTCAAATGCTGCAAGATTGAAAGGTTTTTAGGATGGTGGTGAATTTTGATAGCTCGGGTTGAAGAGTTCGACATTCGCCAAGCTTGGCAGTTAGTTTGCAGGCATTCCATCACTAGTCAATGATTCAATGCACATTTATTATCAAAGAAAGCATAAATTATACACTTTGAAATTTGTCTGCTTATATGCAACTACAAATCAAGAAATGCAAATAGCCCAATTTTAAAAAAAGACGAGAAACCACTGCTCGGAGAAAGAGAAAGGAAAAAACACACATTGTGCAAACAATAGAAGCAAACCAACAGCATCCCGAACCATGCTGAGTCCCAGATCTGCTTCTGGAGATGGCCCAAGCCAAGCCTCAGTTCCCAGTTTGTACACCAGCCCGCAGGAAGGAACAGCAGCGGGCTCAGTTCACACCGTGGGGAAAGGTATGAACATTCACAGGAGAGCAAGCAAAATCTGCCTGACCCTCACCTCCGTATCCGACACTGGGACTTCCAGTCTGTCTGGGCCGACATTTAAATTGTCCAAGCACCGGGTAGTGGCAAGTTCTAGGACCCAAGTTCTGGTGCCCTAATATGCCCACCTCAAGCCAATCTCGATCTCACCAAATCAGCTCGGTGCTTGGAGTAATCCAACCTCGTATCTGGGTTAGGTGGACAAACATTGAAACTCTTCCACATCAACTCCTCTCCAAATTGCCTATTTCCAGCAGCGATACCACCAAGTCCGCCTGCGACCCCCAACTTGAACAGGAATACATTATGCCGCGAAATGTCCCTGCACTCCAGCTCATTCCCCGAACCAGCTTCACCTCCGCCTGCCTCCTCACTGTCTGTGGTGATAGTTCACCGCAATTTGCTTCATGAAAGAAGTCATAAGTAATGTTTTTAGTAGATTCTCTTTCCTTATGATTTACCAGTAAGCTATTGCACATTTTTGATAGTGCTATCTTAAAATGGAAAAATCAGTCAAGGTGACATCCTAGGTGTGCATTATTCCCAGAGAGAAACACCAACAACAACTGCGCACTGAGGATGTGACCTCGAATGGTGATGAAATATCTGCAAACTAACTGCCAAGCTTGAAAGGTGTTATTTAAAAAGACCTGAGTAACCTGCATGAATCAGTGAAAATTACATTTCCAGGTACAGCAAGCAATTAGGAAAGTGTACAGTTTACTAGCCTTTGTTACAAGAGGATTTGAGTAAAGGAGAGCTTGGCTGCATTGATTTGAAGATGACATCTGATCCTAGAGTGCTTAGAATTAGGTTCACTGTCACAACATAAGACTGTCACAACTTACAGCATAGAAACAGGCCCCTTGACCCACTTTGTCCATGTGTTGCCCAGTTAGTCTGATCTGCACATGATTGGCCCATAAATTCTAAACCTCTCTAATCCAGGTCTGAAGCCTATGCTATTCACAAAGTGCCTGAAGAACTCAGCAGGTCAGGTTCTGGATACCTATGGAGGAGAATAAAAGGTTGATGTTTCAAGCCAGGGCACTTCATTAGGTCTCATCCCAAAACCTCAGCTGTTTATTCCCCTCCATAGGTGCTGCCTGACCTGCTGAGTTCGTCCAGCATGTTGTGTGTTGCTCTGAACTCCCAACATTTGCAAAATCTCTTGTGTTTATGATTTGCCTATCCTCTGCAAGTAGGACTAAAATGAAAAGAAAAAAATCATTCAGGTGAGCTGCGGAGACTCTGTCATTGTCTACTGTGAAAATGGACCTCAGTAGATTTCTGGATATTAAAAGACATGGGAAATCACATAAGCAGGAAAATAATGAGGAATGGCATTCTTTCTCTTTCAGTTTGGAGGCATGGAGTCACTCAAATATTCTTTCACTAAATCAAAAAGAAAGGTAACTGTTCATCTTACAGCTTCACTTTTGTACCTTTCAGAAGAATTGCCTTTTTTATTTATTTGTTCATGGGATAGGGAATGCTAGGCATGCAGTATCATCATTGCTCCTGAACTGGTGATGAAGTTAAAAGTTAGTCATATTGGTGGTCTGTATTCTTATATAGGCTTGACTAAACAAGGACAGCAGATTTTCTCCTCTGAAGGATATCAGTGAAACAGGTTGGTTTTTAGCAGCATTGTACTGAGGCCAGCAGTTTTTAAGATATTCAAAATACATTTAATTGCCTGAATTTAAATTCCAGGGCTGCCATAATAGGATTTAAACTCACTCCTCAGATCAGCACAGTGGACATAGTATAACTGCCTCACAGCTCCAGCTACCCATGTTCGATTCTATTCTCCTCTGTGTGTGTGGAATTTGCACATCTCCCTGTGACCACATGTGTTTCTATTTGGTGCTCCCACTTCGTCCCACATCCCAAAGATGTGCTGATTGGTAAAATAGTTGGCCACTGTAAATTACATTTGGTGTAGGTGGATGACAGGAAAATCAAGGGAATGTTAATAACCATGTGTGAGAGAAAGGGTTACTGGAAACTAAGGAATGGGATTGCTCTCTACGAGCCAACAAAGGAGGTCTTTTGGTTCATCAGAACTGTGGTAAGGAAAGTCTGGGAATCAGTGTTCTAGAATTCTAACTGCTGGTCCAATAACCTCAGCACTGCACAATTGTACTTCATCTTTTAACTTCAAATTAAACAGTATTGACTGATCAGAGTCAGACTTACTATCACTGGCATGCGTCATGAAATTTGTTGTTTTATGGCATCTTTACAGTACAAGACATTTAAAAATTGCCATAACAAAAAATAAAATAAGTAGTGCAAAAGAGTAACAGTGAGGTAGTGATCATGAGTTCATGGACCGTTCAGAAATCTGAGGGCAGAGGGAAAGAAGCTACTCCTAAAATGTTGAGTGTACATCTTCAAGCTCCTGTACCTCCTCCCTGTTGATTATTATATAAAGAGGGCATGTCTTGGATGGCGAAGGTCCTTAATGATTGATGCTGCCTTTTGAAGATGCCCTCAATAGTGGAGAGGCTTGTACTGACTGAATCTACAACCCTCTAAAGCTTTTTACAATCTTGTGCATTGGAGCTTCCATACCAAGTGGTGATAAAACAACCCAGAGTGCTCTCCACAGTAGGTCTGTAGAAATTTCATACCAAATCTCCTCAAACTGCTAATGAAGTATAGCCATTGACATGCCTTCTTCACGATTGCATCAATATGCTGGGCCCAGCATAGATCCTCTTGAGATGCTGATTCCCAGGAACTTGAAGCTGCTCATCCTTTCCAATTCTGACCCTCAATAAGGACTGCAGTTTGTTCTCCTGACTTCACTTTTGTGAAGTGTTTGGAGTTTGTTTCCCTGAAGAATGGGTTGAACTGAATAGCTGTTTGCAGGGTGGATGAGAGCAATAGCATAAGGTTTCCTACCTGCTATCACAGGAGTACTAACAATGGCAGGTAGTTTTGTACTAATGCTATAAGTTGTTTTGTACCTTAAAGCTTAAACCAAAAGTTGTGTTACGGTGTTTGCTCACTCCAATAAATCTAACACAAGCCTATGTTATTCTTTTGGGCTTAAATTGCAAAATCTTAGCAGATAATGTAAAAAAAATTGTAACTATTTTATAACTGAAGTTCTTCACATAGCCATATTGCGCAGAAGACAAAACTAGTGAACGATGAGGCTGAGGTAACTATATGAAAATACAATATAACCATGCCAAATGCAGTTAATTAAAATTTTAATAGGTGCATCTTATTAACATGTTTACAAACAAGATGACCAATCATTTCCATGTATACTCTCTGTATTTATAATTGCTTGTTTTAAAAACTCTCCATATTGTGTTGCTAGAAGAAAGAAAATCATTGGTTATCTGAAATACTTAATTTATTTTGTCTTCTGAAAGGAGTAGCTGAATTTCTGAGCTTTCTTCTGATTTTCTCCATTTATGTGTGTTTATATTTCCTTTTTTATATGTTTTAACTTTTCTTCATATGTGGTATAGGTTATATTTATATTCATCCATTCAAAATGAACTACCCTTTTGTTTTATTACAGACAGACTGCAAGAGCCAACAATCTAAATTTACTCTAGGACACTATCAGGTAAGCTTTATAAGATAGTATTTTGCACTAGGAGATATGGTATTGGTTTTGGGCTACTGTTGTCACATGTACTGAGGTACAATGAGAAGCATTTGCTTTGTGTGTCACCCAGGCAGATCGTGCCATTCACAATTACATTGAGGTAGTAAAAAGAAAACAGAATGACTTTTACGCTCGGTTTGACTGACCAAATATGGAGGAACCTGCACAAACTCCTACACCCCCGTAACCCTGTGATACCGGTATCTGAGGTCGAAGTGAGTACATCCATCATGAAGGTGAAACCACAGAAAACATCTGGCCCGGACAGCGTACCTGGCTGAGTACTGAAGACTGGGGTTGATCAACTGGCAGAAGTGTTTACTGACATCTTTAAACACTTGCTTTGGCAGTCTGAGCTACCCACCTGCTTCAAGTAGGCTTCAGTCATACCAGTGCCCAAAAGAACATGGCTAATCTGCCTAAATGACTATTGTCCAGTTGCACTTCTATCCCAGTGATGAAGGGCTTTCAGAGGTTGGTCATGAAGCATATCAACTCCTAACTGAGGAGTGACCTGAATCTGTTCCAATTTGCCTACCGTCACAATTGTTCAACAACAGATGCCATTTCATTGGCTCTTCACTCAGCTCTGGAACATCTGGACAGTGAAGACGCATATATCAAGATGTTTTGAATTCCTTGGTGATGTCATATCAGAGGATCTGTTCTGGATCCAGCATGTAAGTGCCATTACAAAGAAGGCACACAGTGCCTCTACCTTCTTAGAAGTTTGCAAAGGTTCAGCATGGCAAACTCTTGACAAACTTCTGTAGATGTGTAGTGAAGAGTATATTGACTGGTTGCATCACAGCCTGGCATGGAAACACCGATGCCCAAGGACAGAAAAGCCTACAAGATTAATGGTTGCTTATTGGCATTCTTCAGTACTTGAGTGTAAAGGAGAGGGAGAAGGAATTGATTGATACTCTGGATCCAATGCAACTTTTAGAAAACACAATGAGCATAAAACATACATAAATATAAAAGCAGTCCTATAAAAGTACTCTATATATGAATATATATAAATATATACATAATAATACAGTAATAATAAAAGTAACCACATATGGTTCCATTAACATCTTGTATACCGGAGGGGGCATTCGTGAGGTAACATTATGATGGACCTGGTGCTGGAGAGTTAGGGTTTGATTCTGCTGCTGAAGTTTTCTGTTTCTTGTCATAAATGGCCTTGTAGCGGCTGAGGTCCTCAGTAACTGCATGGTAAACTTTGGTGAACCTCTCTGTATTAGGATCTTGTTCCTCTAACTTTGCCATCCCTGCTTCAATGAGACAAAAGGCTTCAACTAACTCCGTTTGTTACAAACTTTTTCAGTTCCGGCGTTCCTAGGTCCCAGTCTTCTTCTTCCTCAAATGCTTTCATCTGCTACTCTAGTTCCATAAGGTCTTCATTGGTCAGTTCTTCCGCATGGGAGTCAAGTAACTCTACGACATCATTTTCACTGGTGCCTAACTGCAGTTCATTACCAATATCAACCACAGCTTGCCTGGCTTTGGTGACGTCATCAACTTTAAATCCCTGTAAAACATGCGCGAATTGGGGGCTCAATTTGTTCCACACTCCTTTCATATTTGACTGCTTCACTTCATCTCAAGAATCAGCAATATTTTTGATGGCATCATAGATGTTATAATCCCTCCAGAACTCGCTTAAGCTCATTACATCATCTTGGGTAGCCCTGACTGCTTGTGAGAAGGTCCGCCGCAAATAATAGGCCTTAAAGGAGGCTATGACTCCCTGATTCATTGGCTGCAGTAGCGATGTGGTGCTGGGGGCTAAAAATACAACCTTTACATTGGGGTAAAGGTCATCTAAAGTGTTTGGATGTCCGGGTGCGTTGTCAAGCACAAGGAGAATCTTGAAAGGAATTTTCTTGGCCAAGCAATAACATTCAACAGCAGGAACAAGATGATTCAAGAACCAATCTTCAAAGATGGCAATTGTAACCAAGCCTTTGAATTTGCCTTCCAAATAACGGGAAGAGATGCCTTAATGATACAGCGAAATGCCCTCGGATTTAGGGAGTGACACACAAGCAAAGGCTTGAGCTTGAAATCCCTTGATGTGTTTCCCCCAAGCAATAATGTTAGCCTATCCTTCAATGCCTTATGCCCTGGTGCACTTTTTCCCTCTTTTGAAAGTAGGTCCTTTCAGGCATATTTTTCCAAATTAAGCCAGGCTCGTCTACGTTACATATTTGTTCTGGCAAATAACCTCCCTCAATAATTTTTTTAAACATTTCAGGAAAATCACTCGCAGCACTTACATCAGCACTCGCTGCTTCACCTTGCACTTTAATATTATGTAAATTTGCCCTCACTTTGAAACGATTGAACCAACCCCTACTCACAACAAATTCTTCATCACAATCACCTTCACTGCTGTATGTGCAGCTTTTAAATCATTGAAAAGGCTTCGAACCTTTCCTTGCAGTAAAGTAAGGCTAATAGGAATATTACGCTGATTTTGATCATCTAACCAAATTATCAATAGCCTTTCCATTTCAATAATCAAACCACTGCATTGCTTAGTAATAATTGTAGCTTTCATTGGGCCAAGGCCTTTCACATGCTCAATTATTCTCACTTTATCTTTTAAGATTGTTCCAATCGTTGAGTGACTGTAGCCTAACGTTTTTCCATTGACCAATGGTGTTTCACCTCTTTCCAATCACTTTATTATTTCCACCTTATTTTCAATCGTGATCTTTTTCCTTTTCTTTGATCCATCACCAGCACTTACATCAGATTTACGCTTCAGAGACATGGTAAACGAGAAAAATTTAAGCCAAATACAAAGTTACACACTCAACACAGTGTAAACGGCAACGTGATCTGACTTAAAATGGCAGATGGCGTTCTCCTTCCTCGAGCTGCTGAAGCCGCGCAATGTTTTCATGAGCGTCACAACGTAGTGCGTGTGTTCGTTATTACAAGCAATTGTATTTAACTTGAATTTTCAATATACACACATGCACATATACATATACACAAGATTAGCTCGCATATAGACTGATTACATATGCATCAAGTTATGCTAGGTGCAGGAGTATCTGAACGTAAGATGACTAGCAGGAAATGATCAGGTGACAAATTGACTCTTAGCAAGTGGAACTCTTTCTAGGTAGCAGCAGGGCTTATGAAACCTTGGGTGAAGGCCTGAATTAATGGGTGGAGGTGTTGATCAGCCTGACATCATGGGGAAGTAACTGTTTTTGAGTGTAGTGGTTCTTGCGTGGGTGCTCCATAGCCTCTTCCCTGATGAGAATGGGATGAACAGTCCATAAGCAGGGTTGGTTCAAAGGTACAATTTAATGTCAGAGAAATGTATACAATATACATCCTGAAATGTTTTTTCTTCACAACCATCCACAAAAAAACAGGAGTGCCCAAGTATGAACGACAGTTAAATGTTAGAACCCCAAAGTTCTCCCTCCAGCTCCCCTTCCTCCCTCACGTAAACGGCAGAGAGCATCAATCCCCCTCCCCGCACTGGCAAAAGTGTGAGCCAAGCCATAGCAAAAACACAGACTTGCGGTTACCCCAAAGACTGCATTGTTCACCCAATAAATCAACATGCTGCAGGCTCTCTCTCCTAATAAGGGAGAGAGATGACTCCATTTTCCAGTGAGCGGGGAGACCTAACAAACAACTCGTTGGTTTATGATGTTAAACGTCTATTACATCGCTTCTTTTGAGCTCTGTGCCTGAAGATGGCAAAGATCCCAGGTCCCTAAGCACACAGCAAATGTTCCGACTCCCCCAATGACACTATGCCTCCTGTGGCAACGCTGACCGTTGATCCACCCGTCTTCAGGACCTCGAGATCCCAGGCTTCTGAATCTGTGCCGAAATCTGAAGCTGAGACTTCAGCATGCCAAATAGCGGCTGATTGTGCAACCCCAAGAGTGGGTCCCATTCCCGCAAAGAACCATAGTCAGTGTGTAACTCCAGGTCAGGGTCTTCAAAAGAACCCTGAAAGGCAAAAATAGAAAAATGGAAATAGGACTGTTTCCAAAGGTTCAAGCATAGGAGTCGCCATTGGGCACCATAAGTCGGTGGGATCTTTCATGATATTGCTGGCCTTGATCCAACACCTTTCTATATATGTATTCTTGATAGCAAGTAGGCTGGTGCCAGTGACACTCTGGGCAGTTTTAACAACCTGTTGTAAATCCCTCTTGTCTGCCACAGTGCAGTTTCCATACCACACAGTGATGTAGTATGTTAGGATGCTCTCAACTGCACATCTGTAGAAGGTTATAAGTATTGATGTGGTTAGTTCAGCTCTCTACAGCCTCCTCGGAAAGTAAAGGTGTTAGTGAGCTTTCTTGACTGTGAAGAATGTGTTCTGGGACCATGAGATGTCTGAGATATGTTCTCCCAGGAATCTAAAACTGCTTGCAGTTTCTACAGTACCAACAATGTGAAGAGGGGTGTCAGTGGGATGGGTTTTCCTGAAGTAGATAACTATTTCCTTTGTCTTGTTGGCGTTTGAGAAAGAGGTCATCTGTCTGGTACCAGACCTTGAGCTTTTCCACTTCCTCTCTGTAGGCCATCTCATCATTGTCATGTCAAAGTTCTATATAACATTATTGTTAAAGTACAAATTTGTCACCATATACAACTAAATCGATACACTTTATTGATCCCAGAGGAAATGACAGTGTCACAGTAGCATTACATGCCCACAGATATACAAATATTAGAAGAGAAGTAAGAAAGAATAAAAACACTGAGAATCTGTAGAATAATAACCTTAAAGAATCAATGAAAGACGGCACCAACTTGGGATGTAAATGACAACAAACTGTGTAAGTACAAAAAGAAAGAAAGAGTAATAATAAATAAATAAACAATAAATACTGAGAACATGAGATGAACAGCTGTCCGTATCCCAACTCTGCCACAAGCAACTGCAGAAACTCTTTTGGAGCAGTTCTGAGCCCCAGCAGGACCCAGGGGGGCTGATCATGCCAATACTCGTCCGTCAAGGAAGCTCTCAGAGCAGCCTTATGTGAGCGGTTTCACCGCTCCTTAAGTGTAATGTAATCTAATGCCAAGATTCTGGGTCATCACGGCCCAGAAGTCTGAAAAGAATTGGGGACCGCAGTCAGAGAAGGTATCAGATGGGGTGCCAAACCAGATGCTGTTGAATGCCCAAGCCATATCTGAGGCTGTTATTGATGCTAGTGGGACAACCTCTGGGCACCTGGTGGTACGGTCCACCATAGTAAGGTGTGTGAAACTGCAGGAGGGAGGGAAGAAGACCAGCAAGGTCCACATTGACGTGATCAAACTCACTCAGGGACCTCAAAAGGTGCCAATGGCGCCTGAACATGATGGTTAATTTTTGTCTGCTGGTACTTCACACAGGCTGCAGTCCAATCACACATGCCAAGCAAACTTCAGTGTAACCAGTTTCTGTGATACTCCGGGGCCAGATGCAAGAGGCCATATATGGAGTCAAAATTCCAGCTCCAGTTTGCACACACGAGGGGGCAAGGGCGACCAGTTGAGACATCACATAGGAGAGAAACCCCAGCTTCCCTGAATTTAATGTCAGCCAACTTCAGGCCCATGATTTTTGTTCAGTAAGCCTGGATCACTGGGTCAGTAAATTGGTCGATTGCCATGCCAACACAGTCAACCTGTGTTGCCATGCCCACACAGTCATGGCCTCGAGGGCTGGCCATGAGAGGCAATCAGTCACAGCATTAATTTTCCCCTTGATATATTGTATATCAGTTGTAAACTATGTAGAGCAGGTGACTTTGCTTCCATGCAAACCAAGGGTCTGATATTTTGGCCATGGCATGCATGAGGGGTTTGTGAAATGATGGCCCTGTAGAAGAAAGCAAAAATGGTGGACAGCTAGATAGAGACCTAGATGCTTCAGGTCAAACATGCTGTACACCCTATCCTCGTTATATGCAGGGGATACATTCCTCACGGTTGACACATAATGTGAATAATTATTTAAATGGAGAAAATAGGGATGCGTTCCAGAGGGCTTCCTAAATATGTTTTATCTGTAATTTATTCACATTTTCATACCAATACAACACAAAAGCAATACCACAAGGCAACATTCCTACTATATTTTATCAATTTAAAGTAATATTCAATATAATAAATCATAAAAAGTTAACGTACTAGGGCATACAGCACTCACCAACAGCGGCAGGTGTGTTTGCTCCGGGAGGTGAGTGGTGGTTGTGTTGTCGGGCAGCTTTACATGGATAAGGTGGATGGTTGTGGGTCGTCAGGATCATCAAGCACAGCAAGGGGTGAAGGAAGACTCACAGAACTCTTAGAACTGTCGGCAGCAGGAGATGACACTGGTTTGAAGAAAGTGGTGAGGGTTGTTTGCCTGGCAGCATTTTTTGTTTTTCAGCATAAATTTGCTTGTAGGGAAGAGGGGTTGACAGCGGGGAAGGACTGAAATGCTGACTCCGTTCTAAACTTGGGTCCAAGTCCATCGCCATTTGTGCCAAATGTTCCGACTTCCACCATTTCCTCACCGTTGGTAAACTCCCGGGGTTTTCAAAATCACCTGTTTGCAGCATCTGTGAGATAGTTGCAGTAAAACAAAAATACGCCCTGAATGTGGATTGCACCTTGGTTGAGTGGTTGAAACAGCGATGTTGTGTTAGGCGGCAGGAAACGCACTGTTAGGTTAGGATGAATACTGTCCAAATGTTTAGGATGGGCTGGCACTTTGTCAAGCAACAAAAGAACTTTAAAGGCAAATTTCTGTTCCTGGCAGTAGTGTCCCAGAGCAGTGTTATTTTCACCTGATGCCGCACTGTTTATAATTTCCAACTTTTTTTCAAGTGCTATGGTGTTTCTCTGCCACTTGACTGATGGCCCAGGACACGACATCGGACGCTTAGGAGGCATAGTTAAATATTTCAAGCACAAAATCACTGCTCCGTAGGTAAAACCAACAAAAGTTTAAGAGCACAAGATCGCACATCCACACCTTGCCAAAACCAATGCGAGACTGGCGGGAGTAAGATTGTGAGGCGCGCACACCTGACTTGTATTGGTGGGAAAGCGGTGCTTCTCATCCCAGCAGTGAAACTGTGAGGCGTGTGCACGTGACTTGTATTGACTGGAAAGAAGTGCTCCTCGCATAACTGAATTTTGGACACACATAAGGAGACATAGGTAGAAATAGGTTCCTCGCATAACTGTGAATCTGCATTGTCTGAAGACGCATATAATGAGGGAAGGGTGTACTTCCTTTCAGGGGAACAGAGCTGCTGGCTGAAGAAGACGAGCAGCTGCCATGTGCTTCCAACCAATTGTTCATAGCACCCACAGCACAGTCTAATGTGCCAGTAGTAATGGCTATGGGTGCAATGGGGAGCAGGTCTACTAGTAGGGTCATGTAGGAAGAGCTCCTTTAGTATCATCAAATGCCTTGGTCATGTTCACTGACCAGTCAAGTACTTGATTAGGGGTATTGCCTTTAAGTGCACTATACAGGAGGGAGCGTAAGTTCAGCAGTGCGCAGAGTGAAGTGGTGATAGAAATTTACCATACCTGAAAACACCTGTAGTTTTTTTTTGTAGCGTGGGGCAGTGGGAAATCCATAATAGAGGCGACTTTTGATGGAAGGGGTTTCACACTTCCTGCAGAGATGCAATAGCTGAGAAAATCAATGATTGACAACTCAGACTGGCATTTAGTAGGGTTAATAATCAACCCATGTTGGTTTAAGTGCTCAAAGTGTACAGAGATGAGATACATTCAGATTTGCCTTTGAGGTAGGCAAAAAGAAAATCTTAAGTCTTTTAATACAGAGTCCATCAGGCATTGGAAAGTCTGTGCTGCATTTTTTCAGTTTAAATGGCTCATGCTGCAACTCAAAAAGGCCAAACCATTTTGGGAATGTCCTCCAAGCACCAAGGTACCTTACGATTGCCCCTAACTTGATCAACTTTGGGAAAAAAAATTAACGTTGTGGCTAAACATGCCAAAAAGTCTTGAATGTGTGGGGCCGGGAGATGTTCTTCCAGTCGGCAGCCATATAGAGTAGTCAGTCGCAGAGAATGAGCGCTCTATTCTATTTTCTATCTCCACACTCTTTCTTCCCCCCTTCTCTCATACCAACCTGTTAGACTTTTTGCTTTTCCACCTGCCTGTGACCACACTTGCTTTGCAATGACTTCAAGGAGTACTAAGCCCGGGAAAAAAGACAACTTGGCAGCTGGCCTGACTGGAGGCCATCTCCACGCTACTAGACCAACATCGTGCAATGTTAGTGGCCGAATTCAAATCTTCTTTCAGCCTGCTGGAAGCGAAAATTGACCAAATACAATCCAAAGTGGAGGACCATGGCCAACGCTTACCTTCTCTCGAGTTCACCATGAACAATCTGAGCCAGCGTGTCAGTGAACTGGAAACTACCTGCTCCTGCTTACGTGAAAACAATATCAAGTTAACGGCTAAAGTTACTGACTTGAAAGGCCAGAGCAGACGGTAGAACCTATGCATCCTGGGCCTGCCAAAATCTATCAAAGGCAGGTGTCCTACTGAATTTTTTTTCCAGTCTGTTTTGTGAGATCTTCGGGAAGGAGACCCCGCAGCAGATTGATAGAGCCCACTGTCCACGAGCAGCCAAACCAGCCCCAGAATAGAGACCACGTCTGGTTATTCTTTGTCTCCACCACTGCAAGATTAAAGATTTCCTGGTCAGAGAGGGAAGCTAGAATACTGCGGCCAACAGATTCAGGTTGTGGAAGACTACTCTCCTGAAGTTTTGAGCCTACAAGCTGAGTACAGAGAAAGTAACAATGGAGCTGTACAGCTAAGGACTCAGGCCTTCCCTACTACATTCTGCGCGGCTCTGCTTCACACTTTCCAGTGGTGATGAGAAGCGGCTCGGTTGACGAAGCACGGAACTACATCAATAGCCTCCCCACTGCATGGAACTCTTCATAAAATACTTTTTATTCCATACCCTCTGCAGGCAACATTAGTAGTGCCTGGATAGCGAGGTCTGGTCTGACTTGGCCTGGTTAGCTGCTGACTACTATGAAGGGTGGAATAATATTCACTCAAACTGCTCTCTCTCTCTCTCTCTCTCTCTCTCTCTCTCGAGTATTTCCTTTTATCTCCAATTCAATGAACTCTACAACCTTACATGGGAAGAGCACTGGATAAAGTCTGCTTATTTTTTATTATTATTTTTTCACTTTTTTCAAATATAAGTTTATATTTGTGTTTTATGGTTCATTTTTCAGAGTCATGTTTAACAAACCTTGAGGAAATTGTTTACCTCTCATTAAGCACAATGTCAGTTTAGGAGTGTTAAACGCTTACCGTTTCCTTTAAATAACAATAACGGAGTTGCAGATGATGCTACGAGTGATAGGAAGTTGTACTGTTGGGTGACTCTTGTTCTTAAGAGCTTGCTGCTATGTTCTTTGGCAGTTGTCTTGTGGGTTGGGGGGTAGGGGAGGATAGTCTAATGCCAACACTGTTTTAAGAACCCTTAAAAGTCCTTGCTATACAGGATTTATTTCTGCTCTGCTTCTCTTTGTTTTACACTTTTGCCCTAGAGCTGATACCCGAAATCTTGATACCACTTCTGCCTATCAATCTGTATCTTTTTTAAAGGAGAATGGTTAGTCCGTTAAATTTTGTGAGCTGGAATGTCAAGGGGCTGAACCACCCTGTTAAAAGAAGGAAGGTGTTCTCGCATCTCAAACAGTATAATATAGCAATTGCATTTCTACGAGAAACATACATTTGCAGTTCTGATAATTCTGGTCTTTATGTCACGATGGGTGGGGCAGCACTTCCACTCCACTTTTCAGGCTAAAGCCAGGGGAGTCTCAATTCTCATTAACCAAAACATTCCCTTTGAACTCCACAACACAATATCAGACTCAAACAGCCTTTTTGTCATTGTCTCAGGGAAATTATATAATACATTGGTAGTGCTGGCTAACATATATGCTCCTAACGCGGACGATGTGGACTTCATTGAACGTTTTTTTTTCTGAGCTGCCTGATCTGAGTTCACACTCTCTCATACTTCAACTGTTGGTTAGATCCAGTGCTGGAGCGATCGTCTCCTATTCCCAGAGTACTAAGCAAATCTGCCTCATTAATTCAGTCCTTCCTTTCCAACTATGGTATCTCCGATGTATGGTGTTTTCTCCATCCAAATAAGAGAGAATATTCTTTCTTCTCACATGTTCATCACACCTTTACTAGAATTGATTATTTTTTAATCAATAATCAACTGATTCCTTCGGTCTGTTCCTGTGTTTATCAGAGCTTAGTGATATCAGACCATGCCCCAGTTGTCTTGTCCATAACTCTTCCTGGCCTTCCACAAATAAAAAAGCATTGGGGTTTCAATTCGACCTTACTGTCAGATAATGACTTTGTAAAATATATGGAGGACCAGATAATCTTTTTCCTTAACACCAATATGTCACCTGAAACCTCAAGCCTGGTTGTTTGGGACGTTATGAAAGCATACCTCGGGTCAAATAATCTCCTACTCTGCGAATATGAAAATAAAGACCCATAAAGAATGACTAGATCTGGCCAATCAAATTAAATAAATGGACCAACAATATGCTCAATTTAAAATTCCGGAGCTGTACAAAAAGCAAATGGAACTCCAAACCAAATTTGATCTTATTTCCACTCACCCAATTGAACGCCAGCTTTTGAAGAACAAGAGCCAGGAATTGAAGCAGGGGGCAGAGATTCAGATTTCAGGATCATTGCGACCTCCTTTGGGACAGGCATGACCTGTACCAAATGGACGTGTTGCACTTGAATCCAAGGGGGACCAATATCCTGGCTACAAAGTTTGCAAAGGCTATTGGAGAGAGTTTAAACTAGAATTGCTGGGGGGGAGGGGGAATGGGAACCAAACTAAAGAGATGGAGGAAGTTGGCTCACAAATAGAGAAAGCTTGTAGACAAGTGCGCGAGGGAAGATAGGCAGGTGATAGAGAAGGGATGCGCTTAGACCGATGGTGTGAGATGTGTCTATTTTAATGCAAGAAGTATTATGAACGAAGCGAATGAGCTCAGAGCATGGATCAGTACTTGGAGCTGTGATGTTGTGGCCATTACAAAGACTTGGATGGTTCGAGGGCAGGAATGGTAACTTAGAGTGCCAAGCTTTAGATGTTTTAGAAAGGACAGGGAGGGAGGCAAAAGAGGTGAAGTGTGGCACTGCTGATCAAAGATACTGTCACAGCTGCAGAAAAGGAGGAAATCATGGAGGGATTGTCTACTGAGTCTCTGTCGGTGGAAGTTAGGAACAGGAAGGGGTGAGTAACTCTACTGGGTGTTTTTTATAGACTTCCCAATAGTAACAGGGACATCAAGGAGCAGAAAGGGAGACAGATTCTGGAAAGGAGTAATAATAACAGGTGGGAGATTTTAATTTCCCAAATATTGATTGGCATCTCCCTAGAGCAAAGGGTTTAGGTGGGGTGGAGTTTGTTAGGTGTGTTCAGGAAGGATTCTTGACACAATATGTAGATAAGCCTACAAGAGGAGAGGCTGTACTAGATCTGGTATTGGGAAATGAACCTGGTCAGGTGTCAGATCTTTCAGTGGGAGAGCAGTTTGGAGATAGTGATCACAATTTTATCTCCTTTACCATAGCATTGGAGAGGGATAGGAACATACAAGTTAGGAAAGTGTTTAATTGGCATAAGGGGAAATTTGAGGCTATCAGGCAGGAATTTGGAAGCATAAATTGGGAACAGATGTTCTCAGGGAAATGTATGCCAGAAATTTGCCAAATGTTCAGGGGATATTTGCGTGGAGTTCTGCATAGGTACATTCCAATGAGACCAGGAGAGGATGGTAGAGTACGGGAACTGTGGTGTACAAAGGCTGTTGTAAGTCTAGTCAAGAAGAAAAGAAAAGCTTACAAAAGGTTCAAAAAACTAGGTAATGATAGAGATCTAGAAGATTATAAGGCTAGCAGGAAGGAGCTTAATAATGAAATTAGGAGAGCCAGAAAGGGCCATGAGAAGGTCTTGATGGGCATGATTAAGGAAAACGCCAAGCCATTCTACAAGTATGTGAAGAGCAAGAGGGCAAGATGTGATAGAGTAGAACCAATCAAATGTGACAGAGGAAAAGTGCGTATGGAACTGGAGGAGATAGCAGAGGTCCTTAAAGAGTACTTTGCTTCAGTATTCACTATGGAAAAGGATCTTGGCAATTGTAGGGATGACTTACAGTGGACTGAAAAGCTTGAGCATATAGATATTAAGAAAGAGGATGTGCTGGAGCTTTTGGAAAGTGTCAAGTTGGATAAGTCACCAAGACTGAACGAGCTGTACCCCAGGCTACTGTGGGAGGGAGAGAGGAGATTGCTGAGCCTCTGGTGATGATCTTTGCATCATCAATGGGGATCAAAGAGGTTCTGGAGGATTGGAGGGTTGCGGATTGTTCACTTGTTCAAGAAATGGAGTAGAGCTAACCCAGGAAATTATAAACCAATGAGACTTACTTCAGTGGTTGGTAAGTTGATGGAGAAGATCCTGAGAGGCAGGATTTATGAACATTTGGAGAGCCATAATATGATTAGGAATAGTCAGCATGGCTGTATGAAAGGCAGGTTGTGCCGTACAAGCCTGATTGAATTTTTTGAGGATGTGACTAAACATATTGATGAAGGTAGAGCAGTAGATGTAGTGTGTATGGATTTCAGCAAGGCATTTGATAAGGTACCCTATGCAAGGCTTATTGAGAAAGTAAGGAGGCATGGTTTCCAAGGGGACATTGCTTTGTGGGTTCAGAATTGGCTTGCCCACAGAAGGCAAAGAGTGGTTGTAGACAGGTCATATTCTGCATAGAGGTCAGTGACCAGTGAAGTGCCTCAGGAATCTGTTCTGGGACCCCTTCGCTTCGTGATCTTTATAAATGACGTGGATGAGGAAATGGAGGGATGGGTTAGTAACTTTGCTGATGATACAAAGGTTGGGGTATGTGGATAGCATGGAGGGCTGTCAGAGGTTACAGTGGGACATTGATAGGGTACAAAACTGGGCTGAAAAATGACAGATGGAGTTCAACCCAGAAAAGGTGTGGTTCATTTTGGTAGATCAAATATGCTGGCAGAATATAGTATTAATAGTGATGCACCATCAATAACTCACTCTGAGACATAAAGGCAAGATATCGGCTTTTATTGACTGGAAGAAGGAACAAGCAGTGAGTGACCATCATACTACATCCTGGAGACTGAGAGGCCGGGCTCAGGCCTTGATCACCTTTATACAGGGGTCTGTGGGAGGAGCCACAGGAGCAGTCAGCAGGGGGCGTGTCCAGACAGGTATATGTAGTTCACAACAAATAGTAAAACTCTTGGCAGTGTGGAGAATCAGAGGGATCTTGGGGTCTGAGGCCATAGGACACTCAAACCTGCTGCGCAGATTGACTCTGTGGTTAAGAAGCCATATGGTGCATTGGCCTTCATTAATCATGGGATTGAGTTTAGGAGCCGAGAAGTAATGTTGCAGCAATATAGGACACTGGTTAGACCCCACTTGGAGTACTGTGCTCAGTTCTGGTCACTTCACTATAGGAAGGATGTGGAAACCATAGAAAGTGTGCAGAGGAGATTTACAAGGATGTTGCCTGGATTGGGGAGCATGCATTATGAGAATAGGTTGAGTGAACTTGACCTTTTCTCCTTGGAGTGACGGAGGATGAGAGGTGACCTGATAGACGTGTATAAAATGATGAGAGGCATCAGTTGTGTGGATAGTCAGAGGCTTTTCCCCAGGGCTGAAATGGCTAACACAAGAATTTTAATGTGCTTGGAAGTAGGTACAGAGGAAATGTCAGGGGTAAGTTTTTCATGCAGAGAGTGGTGAGTACATGGAATGGGCTGCTGGCGACCGTGGTGGAGACAGATACGATAGGGTCTTTTAAGAGATTCCTGGATAAGTACATGGAGCTTAGAAAAATAGAGGGCTGTGCGTAACCCAAGGTAATTTCTAAAGTAAGGACATGTTTGGCACAGCATTGTGGGCCAAAGGACCTGTATTATGCTGTAGATTTTCTATGTTTCTAAAAATAATTGGACTCTGGCAAGGTGCCAGAGGACTGGAAAATTGCAAATGTCACTTCATCTTTAAGAAAGGAGGAAGGCAGCAGAAAGGAAATTATAAACTAGTTCACCTGACTTCAGTGGCAGGGAAGATGTTGGAGTCCACTGTTAAGGATGAGATTATGGACTACTTAGTGACACAGGACAAGATAGGACCGTCAGCATGGTTTCCTTAAGGAAAAGTCTTGCCTGACAAACTTGTTGGTCTGCTTGGAGGAGATTACTCATATGATAGATAAAGGGGATGTTGTATATTTGGACTTCCAGAAGGCCTTTGACATGGCACCAAACTGGCTGCTTACCAAGTTAAGAGCCCATGGAGAGTTACTAACATGGTTAGAGCATTGCTTGATTGGTAGGAGACAGTGAGTGGGAATATAAGGATCCTCTCACAAAGCTATGTTGACTATCCCAAATTAGACTATGCTTCTCCAAGTGCTCATAAATCCCACCTCTAAGAATTCTCTCCAAGGCTTGCCTACCACTGACACAAGACTCATTGATTCTTTCCTGAACAAAAGAATAACATCTGTCCTCCTCCTATCCTCTGGACTAATCCTGAGCCCAGTGAGGATGCAAAGATCATTGTTAAAGGCACAGCTGTTTCTTCCCTTGCTTCCTATAGTTACCTGGGTATATCATATATGATTTATCTATCCTAATGTTTTTCAAAAGTTTCAGTTCATCTGATTTCTTAATGTCCATAGGAGCAGAATTAGGCCATTTGGCCTATTGAGTGTGCTCTGCCATTCAATCATGGCTGATCCTTTCATCCCCTCCTCAACCCCATTCCTCAGCCTTCTCTCTGTAACCTTTGATGCTGTGTCCAATCAATCTCTGCCTTAAATACACCAAACTATCTGGCCTCCACAGCGTTGTTCTTAATCATGCCCATCAAGACTTTCTCATGGCCCCTTCTGGCTCTCCTAATTTCATAAATTCCATAAATTCACCATTCTCTGACTAAATAATTTCACCGCATCTTTGTTTTAAATGGAGCCCCTCTATCCTAAGACTGTGCCCTCTTGTCCTAGGCTCCCCCACCATAGGAAACATCCTTTCCACATCTACTCTATCTAGGCCTTTCAACATTTGGAAAGTTTCAATGAAATCCCCCCTCCCCCATCCTTCTAAATTCCTGCATGGAATGAGCTGCCAGCACAAGTGCTGCATGTTAGCTTGATTTCAACGTTTGAGAGAATTTTGCATGGGTACATGGATGATAGGGGTATGGTCCTGGTTGGAGTAGGCAGTTTAAATGGTTTCAGCATGGATAGATGGCCCAAAGGGTCCGTTTCTGCTGTACTTCTCTATGACTCGATCCCCTGGATGAAGACCAATATACCATTCACCTTCTTAAAGATTCTATCAACTTACGCAGCAACTTTGAAGGATCTATGGATGTGTACCCAAGATCCTTCTGTTCCTCCACACTAAGAATGCTGCCACTTACCCTGTATTCTGCCCTTAAGTTCAACCTTCCAAAGTGAATCACTTCATACTTTTCCATATTGAATCACATCTGTCATTTCTTAGCACAGCTCTGCATTCTATCAATGTCCTGTTCTAACCTGCAACCTTCTACACTATTCAGAACTCCACCAACCTTGTCATCTGCAAATTTACTGAATTACCCTTCCACTTCTTTATCCAAGTCATTTATAAAAATTACAAAGATCAGGGATCCCAGAACAAATCTCTGAGGAACACCACTGGTCACTGACCTCCAAACAGAATATACTCCATCTACTACCGCCTTCTGCCTTATGTGGGCAAACCAATTCTGAATCTACACAACACGAGTGAATCTGCAGATGCTGGAAATAAATAAAAAACACAAAATGCTGGCAGAACTCAGCAGGCCAGACAGCATCTATGGGAGGAGGTAGTGAATTTACACATCCAGGTTTCCCTGGATCCATGTCTTCCGACCTTCTGAATGAATCTACCATGGGGAACCTTGTCAAACACATTCCTAAGATCCTTACACACCAATCCATGGCTCTGCCTTCATCTGTTTCATTACTTTCTCAAAAAATTAAAACTGGCTCGTAAAGCAAGGATCCTTCATTTTGTTGACATTGGAGGAAAGGTTGCCTTGACACTATGCCACTTGACTCTTGGGATTCAATATCCACTATAAAAATGCAGAACTGATTTTTTTTAACTCCTAGAGGTTTCATAACTCTAATACACAGTTCCTGCAACCCCCTTCTTAATTTTTAAGTCAATTTATGCTAGTGACAGGAAATTTAGATTACCATTAGTGTTACAGTAAGGAAAGCTGGTTAGAAAATGTTACTCCAGGTTTTTTTATATTTGTAACACAAATTTTTACTTGCATTGGTTAATCCTCAAACTCCTATTTACAGACACTCCTGTGCCTGTCATCACTTTATGAGCATCTAGTCAATCTATGCATATAAGCTATCTTATGTATTTATATTAGTTTTTTAAATTCTTGTGTTCTTCATTTTGTTGTGGTTTTGTGCTGCATCAGATCCAGAGTAACAATTATTTCATTCTCCTTTACACACTCTGAATATAAGATGGGATCTGGTCTGGGTTATGATCATTTATTTTAAGGAAAGGTTTACTTGAATACACGAGTTCAGTGGAAAGAGATCACTGAAGATGACACTTATTTGAAGGGCTGAGGTTGATGACTTGAGAAACAAGTGGAATTTGAGGATTTAAAAGGAAACCCAAGGTAAGTAATAACAAGGTAGGACAGCCATTATCAGAAAGCACAGTAATGGGTGGAATCAAATCAATTTTTCAATGTTTTCATCTGTAGTTTCAGCAGGCTGCATGTTGTCTAAGTAAGACCTGGGCCAGCATACTTGTATGTGCAAACTGATAATCTAGTGTTTTGAAGCAACTTATATCATGTACCCCACTGTTTGCAGTTGTTTTCACAAACACCTGAAGTTCAAGTTTGTTGTCATTCAACCATACACATGTATAACAGCAAAATGGAATAATGTTCCTCCGGTCCAAGGTACACAACACAGTACATATAACTCATACACATAACACCAAGTTTACTATAAACCAGCAAAGCTCAGGGCAGTGAAATTTATTCACTTTTTTTTTATCAATGTCTTTTTGATGTGAGGAGAGAAGGGAATCTCCTCCCTGGTGACCCCCTCCCCTTTCCTTTTCTCTTGTGGTCCACTCTCTTCTCTAATCAGATTCCTTCAGCCCTTTCCTTTTCCACTTATTACCTCCCAGTTTCTCACTTCCTCTCCCTCCCCTCACCTAACTTCACCCATCA
The DNA here is from genome assembly GCF_030144855.1 of Hypanus sabinus. Taxonomy (NCBI): domain Eukaryota; kingdom Metazoa; phylum Chordata; class Chondrichthyes; order Myliobatiformes; family Dasyatidae; genus Hypanus; species Hypanus sabinus. The sequence goes on from NC_082723.1 coordinate 54,126,079, forward strand.
CTTTCCGTCTTGTACTCCTTCCTTTTCCCCCACCTTATTGTGGCTGCGTCTCCCTTCCTTTCCGGTCCTAATGAAGGGTCTCAGCCAAAAACATCAATGCTTTATTGCTTTCCCTGGAAGCTGCTTGACCTGCTGTGTTCCTCCAGCATTTTTTGTGTGTTACAACAAATGAATGTAATTCTGAACCTCTTTCGATTAGGCATTGGATGTGGACTTTAATTATTGTGCGGAGCTGTTTGATGAAATTGATGATGATGATGATGACAGTGCTAACCTGTAAGTACTGTAATTTCATGTACAATGTATAAATAAGTAAGCAAGATTTAAAAGTATCATTGACCATATACCAGCCAAGAAGATATCTAGTTACTGGGTTATTACAGGACAATGCTGTTCATTGTAGTTTCTTTGAAAGATGTAGATGAATAGCTATGTACAAATCATTTACATAATAATCACCTTATGTAGATGAATGTAAATAGCTACATCTACATAACTATTTGATTATTAGGGCAAAATGAGGAAAAGAATATATATAAAAAATACATTCTGTAGATGCTGGAATAGTGGATTATAGAGTAACAAATGTAAACCCTCTATTTTAAAAAGCAAGTAAAGGAAAAAGAGGAAACTGCAGACTTGTAATTTAAGGTCATTGGTAAGGCAAATGCTGGAATTTATAATGAAAGATAAAATAACCGAACATCTCGAAGAATAATATGGATTTGTAAAGGGAGACTCATGCCTGAATAATTTGTTGGAATTCTTTGAATATGTGATTAGTAGCATAGAACAATGTGCTACAAAGGGTGAGAAAGGAGCCCTTTCTTCCCGAGGGACAGGTGCTCTGTCTGGCTGCAGCTCATGTGAGGAAGACTCTAACCAGGGTCAACTCACATAAAGCTGTGGGACCTGATAACATAGCTGGTCAGGTGCTGAGGGACTGTGGAGCCCAGTTAACTGAGGCTCTAACAGACATCTTCACTGTCCCCTCAAGGCTTCAAGATGGCCACCATCATCCCAGTGCCCAAGAGGTGACAGTAACTGACTGAACAACTACAGGTTTCCCCTGCTAGTTGAAGGTAGAGCGTTCCTATGAAACGGTTCGTAAGCCGGAATGTCGTAAAGTGAAGAAGCAGTTACCATTTATTTATATGGGAAAAATTTGTGAGTGTTCACAGACCCAAAATAAAACCTTCCAAATCATGTCAAATGACACATAAAACCTAAAATAATAGCAATATATAGTAAAAGCAGGAATTATCTGATAAATACACAGCCTATATAAAGTAGGAATACTTTTCTGCAATCATTGCATCACTGTCCACCACAGTGAATATCTCATGCAAGCGCTCACAGCAGAAAGACTCGGCAGCACTCACGGCAAAAACACCGGACGCCAGCACTCGAGGCAAAAACACTCAACGCAAGTGCTCTCGGCAGCACTCTTTCCATTAACCTTTAAGCTATGAAGCTGCCAAATTACACCAAATAACACATAAAAATACACAACCTATATAAAGTAGAAATAATGTATGTACAGTGTAGTTTCACTTACTGGAATCGGGAAGACAGCAAGCACACTGTGTTAGGCTGAGTTGTCAGAGGTTGGCGTGGTGGGAGACTGGGGTGTCATCTCATCGTCTGTTTCCATCAGGGCAGGCAGGTCATCATCTATGCCTGCCTCAATGACAAAGGTTGAGGTTCGTCATCTGCTGTGGCTGATGTGGAAGGATTGAAAAACAACAGTATGCTTGACTGCTTAGCCTTGCGCATTTTTCTATCAAAGAGTTCTTTGTAAGCACGCAAACCATCCTGCAAATATGCCCTAAACCTACGTTCCCTTTCAAAATTAAAGTCATATTTTTCTGCAATTATTGCAGTGCTGTCAATCGCAGCGAAAATCTCACGCAATTGCTTCATGTTCAGTTCCTGGACGACTTCACTTTCGGGCCATTTGTTACTGTGTTTGGTTTCAATTGTTATCCTTTCCTCTTCATCATCTTTTGGTCATGGGATGCCAAAACTGCTTCAACATCATCTTTGTCAACTTCCACAACCCAGCCTCCTTAGCCAAACACACTATGTCCTTATTTCGTTCTCCACGACTGAAACACTTAATTATGTCTAGTTTTACGCTAAGTGTAGCACCCTTATGCATTCTTTTAGGCTTTTCCGATACCTTAGAACTCATCTTGCTAACAGATGCACAGAATAAATTGACATAAAGCACAGGTGCTCACAGGCATGTGTTTAAGCAATGCTGGCTAGATTGCAGTTCCAGGGGAGGAGCTTGGCTGCTCGGGGTGCACGCTGCTTTTTTTCGTAACAGTGAAAACACCTTCTGTTAGTGAAAACAGGTAACTAATATAAGTCTTTTGTAACAGCAATGTCATAAAACAAACGTTTAAGAAACGGGGGACACCTGTACTGTCCAATGGCACTGACCTCAACAATAAAGTGCTTTGAGTGACTAGTTACAGATGGCATTAAATCATAAGAACATAAGAAATAGGAGCAGGAGTAGGCCATCCTGCCCATCGAGCCTGCCCTGCCATTCAATAAAGTCATGGCTGATCTGTTTGTAAACTCAGCTCATTCCACCTGCCTCTTCCCCATAACCCTTAATTCCCTTACTATGTAAAAATCTATCTGTTTCTTAAATATATTTAGTGAAGAAGCCTCAACTGCTTCCCTGGGCACAGAATTCCACAGATTCACCACTCTCTGGGAAAAACGGTTTCTCCTCATCTCCGTCCTAAATCTTCTCCCTGATTCTTGAGGCAATGTCTCCTAGTTCTAGACTCACCTACCAATGGAAACAACTTTCCTACTTCTATCTTATCTAGCCCTTTCAAAATTTTGTTGTTCTTCTGAACTCCAGAGAGTATAGTCCCAGGTGACTCAATCGCTCCTCATAGGTTAACCCCCTCATCCCTGGAATCAACCTGGTCTGCGAGGCTCGGTCCGACGGAGCTTTCATTGTGTGCTGCGTCTGTGAGGCTGAGTTGGGCGGCGCCATGGAAGTCTATAGCGGGGGTACTCCCTTCTGCCGCCGGCGTGGGATGGCGAGTCTGTCGGGACCCTGGGGACTTATGGAAACTGTGGTGATTTCTTTTGAACTTACAGTCCTTTAACATCTTTGGACTATTTTAACTGTGGCAATGGTCTGTTTTTTTATCAATTATGCTATTGTTTGCACTGTTGTAACTATATGTTGTAATCATGTCATTTTGTGCAGGTCTTGTAGCTTTAGTTTTTGGTCTTGTTTTTATCGGGTGAATTTGGAGCTCCTTTCCGGGGAACGCGCTAAGACGGTAACGCGATATTAATACACAGCAGCTTCTCCTGACTCTGGATTGGGGATTGCCAAACGTTATGTGGATTTTCTGGTGTAGTCTGTTTTGTCATGCTTTTGTGATATCATTGTGGAGGAACGTTGTCTCATTTTTTAACTGCATTGCATTTGTGGTTTTTAAATGATAGTAAACTGAATCCGAATCTGAACCTGCACCTCCTCTGCACCGCCTCCAAAGCCAGTATATCCTTCTTCAAGTATGGACACCAGAACCGCACACAGTACTCCAGGTGCAGCCTTACCTGTACCCTATATAGTTGCAGCATGAGCTCCCTGCTCTTGAATTCAATCCCTCTAGCAATGAAGGCCAACATTCCATCTTCCTGCCACATTGGATCCTTTCCATTTCACTTATTGCTCAACTCAGTCCACTGATGATGCCATAGACTATGCACTCCACCTCAGTCCTGTCTCTCCTGGAAGATGGTACCTCATGTGTCAGGATGCTGTTTTTTGACTTCAGCTTGGCATTTAATATGATCATCCCTCAGAAACTGGTGAGTAAGCAGTCTTTGTTGGATCTCAACACCTCTCTCTGTAACTGGATCCTGGATTTCTTGACAGAAAACCCAGTCAGTCTGTGTTGGCAGAAACATTCTAGCTCCATCATACTGAGCACCATAGCTCTCCAGCGCTGTGTGCTCAGCCTGCTGCTGACACATGACTGCATTGCTAGATCCAGTTCAAACTGAATCATCAAGTTCACTGAAGACACAACAGCAGTTGGCCTCATCAACAACAAGTCAATGATTAGAAAGTAAGTAGAGCAGCTGGTAGAATGGTGCAAACGCAGTTTGAGTCTCAACATGGAGAAAACCAAAGAGGTGTTTGTAGAGTTTAGGAAAGTGCAAGCTGACCACTCCTCACTGTACTTACATGACTCCTTTGTGGAGAGGGTTAGAAGCACATAGTGTCCGCAAGTATACATAACAGACATTCTCATCTGTGTTCTTAGCTCCCTGCTCCTCTCACTATATATCTACGACTGTGTGACTAAGCACACTCCAGTGCCTTATTTAAGTTTGCTGACAACACCACTGCCATTAGCAGAATCAAAGGTGGTGACAAATCAGCATATAGGAGGGAGATTGAAAATCTGACTGACTGGTGCCACAACAACAATGTCTTCCTCAATATCAGCAAGACCAAGGAGTTGATTATTAACTTGAGGAGGAAGCCAGAGATCCATGAGCCAGTCCTCACTGAGGGATTAGAGGAGGAGAGGGTCAGAAACTTTAAATTCCTCAGTGTTATCATTTCAGAGGACCTATCCTGGGCCCAGCAAGTAAATGTAATTTATGAAGAAAGCGCGGCTTTCCTTGAAGTTTCAGCCTCTAATACTTCAGCAAACTTGTATAGATGTGTGATGGAGAGTATATTGTTTGGCTGCATCAAAAGCCGATATGAAAACACCAATGCCCTTGAAACAAAAAGTAATGGATACAGCCCAGTCCATCATGGGTAAAGCCCTCCTCACCATTGTGTACATCTACACACAGCTTTGTCGCAGGAAAGCAGTATCCAATTTCAGGGACCCCCACCACCCACGTCATACTTTTTTTTATCACTGCTACAATCAGAAAGAAGGTACAGGAGCCTCAGGACTCTCACCACCAGGTTCAGAAACAGTTACTACCCCCCAACCATCAGGCTCTTAAACCAATGGAGTGAACTTCACTTGCCCCATCACTGAACTGTTCCCAGTACTGGTGGATTCACTTTTGAGGACTCTTCATCTCATGTTCTCAATTTTATTGCTTTTTTTTTGTATTTACATAGTTTGTTGTTGTTTACCAATTGGTTGTCTGCTCTTTTGGATGCAGTCTTTGATTTATTGATTCTATTATGGTTATTGGTTACTAATTATGCCTGCAAGTAAATGAATCTCACGGTTGTATTGGTGACATATATGTGCTTTGGTAATAAATTTGCTTTGAACTTTGAACCTCTGGTCAAAAAAGCACAGCAACATCTCCACTTCCTGAGAAGCTTGAGGCAAGTGCTGCTTCTACCCCCATTTTAATGAGTTTTTACATGAGCACCATCAAAAGAGTCCTGACTAGCTACATCACTGTCTGGTACAGGAATTGCAAGACATCTGACTGCAAGTCCCTACAAAGGATTGCAAAGACTGCTGAGAAGATCATTGGAGTCTTTCTTCCACCCACTGGAGATAATTATAAGGAATGCTGCATACACAGGGCCCTTAGCATTGTCAACGATCCTTCCCATCCATCCAACAATCTCTTTGACCTCCTACCATCAGACAGGAGGTACCATAGAGTTAGGACAAGAACTGTTAGGATGGGAAACAACTTCTTTCCCCAGGCCATTGGATTTAGGGATGGTGGGTTTGCTGCGTGAGGTTTAAGTCGACTGAGATTCTAATTTCCAGGGTTGGGAAGTATGACCAGAGATCATGACAGGCTGGATATGGGAAGGGTATTTCCCCTGATGGAGGAGTTTGGGACCAGTGGACATGTTTGAGAATGGGATAGGCTGGACTAGTCTGAGATGAAAAGTTCTTCACTTAGAGGCTTGTGAACTTTGGAATTCTCTACACTCAAGAATCTGTTGTTTGAATGATAGTTTTTGAGCATTAAGGTAATCAAGGGATGTGGTGATAGTGCAGGAAACTAGTGCAGTGTTAGTAGATGAGCCAAGGATGAATGAAAGCAGAGCACCTGTCCCACTCCTACTCCTATTTCTTACACTCCTCTGATATTTAAAAAAAAAGAAAATGTCTTAAATTAAGAATTCTTGTATGTTAATTAAATGGTAGCTTCTGAATTGTTCCCTCCAGCCCCTTTGTACCAACATCCTTAGAGAAAGGTCATAAGAACTGACTGAAGTATTTGTATTTTAATGTGTGCTTTTTTTTTGCACAATTTTGTTTGTTCTTAGGGAGACAAGATCAATGCTATGCCTACCATTCTTATGTTTGAGAAGGAGAAATAAGCATGAGAAAGAACAGGTGAGCAAGGCAAACAATTATTTTTGTAAAATTATCTTATTTTCAATTTAAAAAAAGCTAGTCCATCTTTTAACTAACATAAAATATAACAAAATTGACTTGATTTTAGGATATGATTTGTATAGGTCTGAGGAATATTTATGATGAACTATTAAACATTACAATCCCACTGGAAGATACTGAACAGAACTTGGGCTTCAGGGTAGAGTTAGGTAGGGAATAAGGAGTTGATAAATTTATGAAAGCTTCTGACTCCTTTCTCACTGAAAAGGGATCTGTTTTAATCTGGACTAGAATCTACATTGTATAAAATGGGAAATTGTTATTTTGTTTGTTGAGTTAACATGTTGAATATAAAGACAGAGCAAATAGGGAGCGATAAATATGCATTGTACATAAATATACAAGCTTTCCACTGACTGAAGATCATACTTTTGAAAGTTGTTTAATCTCTGCTGTCAACTGGAATTTTAACTGAATTGCTATAATGGCCATATGCAGATTACTCTACATCACTAAGGAAATTCAACGGAGCTCTAGCCAATATTTGTTATGGTCATACATGTGACACATTCAGTACTTCAGATGCACATATTAACTTACATTATCCCCTGTGCATTATTCCTTTTGGACCATTTTGGAGGAAATTTGTACCAACTTGTCCCAGGAGCAACCATAATTTGGTACTCATAGAAACACAGAAAACCTGCAGCACAATACAGGCCCTTCGGCCCACAAAGTTGTGCCGAACATGTCCTACCCTAGAAATTACTAGGCTTACCCATAGCCCTCTATTTTTCTAAGCTCCGTGTACCTATCTAGAAGTCTATTAAAAGACCCTATTGTATCCGCCTCCACCAGTATTGCTGGCAGCCCATTCCATGCCCTCACCACTCTCTGAGTAAAAAAAATTACCCCTGACATCTCCTCTGTACCTTCTCCCAAGTACCTTAAACCTATGTCCTCTTGCGGCAACCATTTCAGCCCTGAGAAAAAGCCTCTGACTATCCACACGATCAATGCCTCTCATCATCTTGTACTCCTCTATCAGGTCACCTCTCATCCTCCATTGCTCCAAGGAGAAAGGGCCAAGTTCACTCAACCTGTTTTCATAAGGCATGCTCCCCAATCCAAGCAACATCCTTGTAAATCTCCTTTGCACCCTTTCTATGGCTTCCACATCCTTCCTGTAGTGAGGCGACCAGAAGTGAGCACAGTACTCCAAGTGGGGTCTGACCAGGGTCCTATATAGCTGCAACATTACCTCTCTGCTCCTAAATTCAATTCCACAATTGATGAAGTCCAATACACCATATGCCTTCTTAACCACTACTTTGAGCATCCTGTGGACTCAGACCCCAAGATCCCTCTGATCCTCTACACCGCCAAGAGTCTTACCATTGATACTATATTCTGCCATCATCTACCACTTCTCAGCCCAGTTTTGCATCCTATCAATGTCCCACTGTAAACTCTGACAGCCCTCCACACTATCCACAACACCTCCAACCTTAGTGTCATCAACAGACTTACTAACCCATCCCTGCACTTCCTCATCCAGGTCATTTATAAAAATCACGAAGAGTAAGGGTCCCAGAACAGATCCCTGAGGCACTCCACTGGTGACTGAGCTCCATGAAGAATATGACCCGTCTACAACCACTCTTTGCCTTCTGTGGGCAAGCCATTTCTGGATCCACAAAGCAATGTCCCCTTGGATCCCATGCCTCCTTACCTTATCAATAAGCCTTGCATGTGATACCTTATCAAATGCCTTGCTGAAATCCATACACACTACATCTACTGCTTTACCTTCATCAATATGTTTAGTCACATCCTCAAAAAATTCAATCAGGCTTGTACGGCACGACCTGCTTTTCACACAGCCATGCTGACTATTCCTAATCATATTAGGGCTCTCCAAATGTTCATAAATCCTGCCTCTCAGGATCTTTTCCATCAACTTACCAACCACTGAAGTAAGTCTCGTTGGTCTATAATTTTTTGGGTTAGCTTTACTCCCTTACTTGAATAAAGGAACAACATTCGCAACCTTCTAATCCTCCGGAACCTCTCCCGTCCCCATTGATGATGCAAAGATCATCGCCAGAGGCTCAGCAATCTCCTCCCTCACCTCCCACAGTAGCCTGGGGTACATCTCATCCGGGCTCAGCGACTTATCCAACTTGATGCTTTCCAAAATCTCCAGCGCATCCTCTTTCTTAATATCGTCATGCTCAAGCTTTTCAGTCTGCTGCGTCGACACTACTATCACCAAGATCCTTTTCCATAATGAATACTGAAGCAAAGTATTCATTAAGTACCTCTGCTATTTCCTCTGGTTCCATATACACTTTCCCACTGTCACACTTAATAGGTCCTATTCCTTCATGTCTTATCCTCCTGCTCTTCACATACTTGAAGAATGCCTTGGGGTTTTCCTTAATCCTACCCACCAAGGCCTTCTCATGGCCCCTTCTGGCTCTCCTAATTTCCTTCTTAAGCTCCTTCCTGTTAGCCTTATAATCTTCTGGATCTCCTAGGATAACTAGGTGTTTAAAGCAATGGACTGCAACTGTGATGAGGTAAGACTCATATATTTTTATCTTTATGGCCCTTACACTTCATGGTTATGAACTTCATGGCCCAGCAGCCTCTTTCTGATGTTCCAGTTGAAGGTCAGCAGCCCTCCAGTCTCCCCCTCCAACCAGCTAAAGCTATGATTATCTCTGGTTCATTTTCCTACTCATCACTTCAGTCAGCTTGTAGATCCTCCAATTCTTTGGTCCTCAACGGAAACCTTCATTTCCAATATATTCATCATTCTTCTCATCTCTCTCTCTCTCTCTCTCACTTACACAATCTTATTCTAGACCTTAATCAGATCTTCAGCTACCGACTGTGACTCTTCCCCAGCATGGTCTTGTGACACATTTTTGGCTTCAGAATAAGAAGGTAATACCTGTTCATTACCCTCATCACTATTAAAATTTTCCATGGTAAGCCCACAGCCTAGCTACTACTATGACTATCTAGCTATCTGCGTGGTGCTCACTACAGTTACTAGATTTTTCATGATGGATAGAATGCTTGTCAATGTGTGCACATTAAGCTCCACTTCTAGGTGAAAATCTATAATTTAATTTACCAGCACTTACTGAAGCAAAGTCATTAGTAAAATGCATAACCATCTTACAATTCACCCCTTTATTTTCTACTGTACGGTTTTAAACTGGGATACAGAAGCTTAGGGACATTTATGGAATCAATGAAGACTTGCTTTTAAGCATGTAACAAATACAGCTTAAATATCAAGTGATGCAGGAAGTGGTCTTTGCTCGTGTTTTGGTGTAGCAGGACAAGCAGCTCTACTACGTTGCAAATTGTAGAACTCTTTCTAGTCAAATTCTGCAAATACATAGAGATTTCAAATGCACGCAAATATTTTTAAAGTTAATCTTGTTTTGGCATGTTGTATCATTTGTTGGTAAGTACAGTGTCTAAAAAGTATTCACCCCACCCCTTGGAAGTTTTCATGTTTTATTCTTTTACAACATTGGTGCATTTAATTTGGCCTTTTTGGCACTGATCATTGGTGCATTTAATTTGGCCTTTTTGGCACTGATCAGCAGAAAACACTCTTTTGTGTCAAAGTGAAGACAAATTTCTACATATTAGTCTAAAGTTATCATAATTGTTACACACAAAATAATTAATTGCATAATTACTCACCCTTTCAAGTCAGTATTTATTAGATGCACCTTTGGCAGCAATTACAACCTTGAGTCTGTGTGGATAGGTCTCTATCAGCCTTGCACACCTGGACACTGCGATTTTTTTTTTCCCCATTCTTCTTTACAAGACTGCTTAAGTTCTCTCAGATTACCTGGGGACTTTTTCAAGTCCAGCCACAAATTCTCAGATGGATTTGAGATCTGGACTCTGACTTGGCCCTCAAGGACATTAACTTTGTTTTTTTTAAGCCATTCCTACATAGCTTTGGCTTTATGCTTGGGGTCATTGTCTTGCTGGAAAACAAACCTTCTCCCAGGTCACAGTTCTCTTGCAGACTGCATCAGCTTTTCCTCCAGGATTTCCCTGTATTTTGCCACATTCAATTTACCCTCTACCTTCACAAGCCTTTGAGGGCCTGCTGCACTGAAGCATGCCCACAACATGATGCAGCCACCACCATGCTTCACAGTATGGATGGTGTGTTTTTTGATGATGTGCTGTGTTTGGCTTCCACCAAACATAGTGTTTAGTCTGATGGCCAAAAAGCTCAATTTTGGTTCAATCAGACCATTGAACCTTCTTGCAACTGACTTCAGAGCCTCCCACATGCCTTCTGCCAAACTCTAGCCAAGATTTCATGTGAGTGTTTTTTAATAGTGACTTTCTCTTTGCCACTTTCCCATAAAGCTACAACTGGTGAAGCACCTGGGCAACAGTTGTTGTATGCACAGTCTCTCGCATCTGAAGCTTGTAACTTAGCCAATGTTGTCATATGACTCTTGGTGGACTCCCTCACTAGACCCCATCCTGCACAGTCACTCAGTTTTGAGAACGGCCTGCTGTAGGCAGATTTACAGCTGTGCCATATTCTTTCCATTTCTTGGGATATTCAGTGACTTGGAAATTTTCTTGTATCCATTTCCTGACTCGTGCTTTTCAATAACCTTTTTGTGGAATTGCTTAGGGTGTTCTTCTGTCTTCATGGTGTAGTTATTGCCAGGATACTGACTCATCAGCAGTTAGACTTTCAAATACGGGTTTATTTTTACTGTACTTAATTGAAACACCTTGACTGCACACGTTATCACAAGTGAACTAATGATGTGACTTAAAACCAAATGGATATACCAGTGATGATTTGGTGTGTCATATTAAAGGTGATGAATACAGTCAAGTATTTTGTGTTTTATATTTGTGATTAATTTAGGTCACTTTGTATAGATCTCTTTTCATATTGACACAAAAGTTTTTCTGTTGATCAGTGTCAACAGGAGTTAGACCCACTGTGATTCAAAGTTGTAAAACAATAAAACATGAAAACCTCCGGGGAGAGGGGTGACTACTTTTTATGGGCACTGTACCATCAAATTTATCACTCCATTCTGATGCTCAAACTGTGTGGTACACAGTCAAGATTAAATAACCATATATTAGTGCCCAGTTAGGACACACAATATCACGGAGCCCAAACATCAAATATTTCATCTCAAATGAATCTGTTGATATCTCATGTATTAAAAACAATGTTAAACATCTTTTAATTTAACTTAAGGATTCATTTTAGATTGAGAGAATTTGGAATTTCCAGCTAATGTGTAGCACAGTATAGTAAAACTAATAATCCAATATAGAACTATTTGAAAATCCCACTGGGTTAGGACAGTACAGTAAAGAGAGGAGGGGAACTGGGCACTTCCTTTCACTTTGTGCTCAGTTTTCTACTCTCTTTACTCTCTGGCTCTTTGATTTCCTCACAAGCTTTCACTCTCCAGAGCCCCCAGTTCCTACACTCCCTTTCCACTATACTCCCTTGAAATTAACTTGGTTTCTTCTCTCATTGCCTTAAAACTTTAGAGACCCTGTTTTCCCATGCTCCTTTTAAACATACTAGGCTCACTGAAAAAAATTATTATTCTATTTTGTAACATATTAAAAAAATGCAGTGAATGTTAATACAATCCATGAATAGTTACCATGGAAGTCCCAAACTAGCTGGATTATGGTGGTGTATGCTTTTAGTGTATGACGTGACAAGTAAGTTATGATGTCTGAGTTTACCTTTAACAAATTCAGAAATTGCTTTTTGTTTTTCAACAGGATCCTGAATTCTTTGAGAGATAACTACTTGCCTGTAGAGATCTGTTAAGATGAAGCTATTGATCTGTTTTATAATGTAGTGTTCCATAAAATATGCTGTAAATTGTTTGCTTGTTGATAAATTTTGCTGCTGTGTTATAAGTTTTAGAATAAATTTAATTAAAAAAACATTTCCATAATACTGTTGTATCATTTCTTGTTTCCTCTCAGTTTGTGTTGATAACTAGCTTGTTTTCATAGGGTTTATGTTCCTACAAAATAGGGAAAACATCATGCTGACATTTGCACCAGATTAACTGACAGATATGCCTATAGCTGACCAATTCTAGAGCATGGTTAACCTTTTGCACAGCGTAGTGTGAGTCACAGGACTTCTGCAGTGCCAATCTGATTCCTTATGAGAGATACAAGACAAAATTTGCAAAAAGTCTAGTTCCATTTCAAATGGGTAGAAGAGTGTTGTGTTAGATGGCTGAAAAACTGAGTTGCAAGGGAAGGAACATTTATCCACCACCCTCTTGAGCAGAGAATACCAGAGATTCATCACCCTCTGTAAGAAGAAAATTCTGTTTACCTGTTTTAAATGACTGACCCCTTGTAGTTATACCCCATTGTTCAACACTGTATCACTTCTGGAAACATCCTAATATTTATACCATCAATCCCCCTTCAAATCTTACATCTTTGAATAAAATCACACATTCTTCTAAACTCCCAAAAAATACAGGCACAACCTATTTAGTCTGTCTTAATAGGATAATATTCTCATTCATGGTGAAAGATAAATCTCCTTTTGTACTGCCTTTAATGTTATATCTTCATTTCGACAAGGGAATTTAAACTACTTACAGTATTCCAGGTGAGGCAACACCCTCCCTATTTTTAAACTCCAACCTCTTTGTAGTGAAAGCCAAAATATGTTTGTCTTAACTACTTGTAGGACCTACCTGCTAGCTTTTTATAAATCATTTACTAGGACACCTAGTCCCTCTCTCACTCTTCATTCATTTGCAAACTCGCTCCATTGAGATAATTTGCCTTTTGATTTCATTTATTGAAGTACATAACCGTACATTTCCCCACATTAAACAACTTCTGCTCACTCATTTAATCTGTATCCCTTTGTAGAATCAATGTATCGTCATATTTTCATTTCAGCCTCAAAGGTAGAAACTTTATCTATTGTTGTCCTCCAGATCATTAATAGAAATAGTGAACAATTGTGAGCCAAGAGTTGCTCCTTGCAGTACTCAACTAGTTATCTCCTTTCAGTCTAAAAATGACCTATTTATTCTAAATCTATGAGACAACCAGTTTCAATTCATTCCAACACATTCCATCTGATACCATGGGTTTTTAATTTGTATACCAATCTCTTATGTGGTATCTTGTCAAACGCCATTTGGAAATAAATACAATCTTCATTATGTGCTGTGTTGTATGACGTAAGTGATCATGGTCTGAAACCATGATTGCTCTTCGCAAATTCTACAGAAGTGGTTTGTCATTGCCTCCTTCTGGGCAGTGTCTTTACAAGACAAGTGACCCAGCCATTATCAATACTCTTCAGAGACTGGTTGTAGGACTTGTGATATGCACCAACTGCACCCATGGCTTCACATGATCCTGATTGGGTTGGGGGGGGTTCTAAGTGGGAGGTATACTTTGCCCAAGGGTGACCTGCAGGCTAGTGGAGGGAAGGAGCTCCTTACATTTTCTTTGGTATAGACGTATCTCCACACCGACACCCATTACACTGCATTTAGATTTCATTCTATCAGGTCTCCATGTCGCACCCTCAAAGGATTACAACAAATTTGTCAAAAGTGATAGACCTTTCATAAAGCCATGTTGACAAGGTTTAATTATACTAATTTTTCTTAAATAATTAGCTGTTTATTTGGTCTAACTCTTGCCAATAATAGCTGTTAAACTATCTGATCTGTGGTGCCCTGGCCTGTCACAGTATGACTGTCAATTTCTCTCTCATTATCCTACACCACTGCTCTGGTTTCCTCCTGTTTTATTAAAGCTTCCATTCCTGGAGTTCCATTTCCTCCAATTTAGTTCAAAGTCCTAAGTACATCTCTAGTTGTGCAATTCACCAAATATGGGACCCAACACTGTTCAAGTGAAGCCCATTCCAAAGTAATCCCAGTTCTCTTTCCCCACTCATTGTGCCAGCTTCCTAAATTCACACTGAGTTTTGATCCACACATTTGCCCCTCTGATCCTATTTATCCTTTGCTAATTTGCACATGGCTCAGCCAATAAGCTGGGAATTATCACGTTTGTCATTATGCTTTTCAGTTTTGCCCAATCTGCTCATAATCCTTCACCAGAACGTCCTTCCTGTTCCTAGTATGTTGATTGGCAGCACACTGCTGTAGTGTTTAGTGCAATCACTTTACAATGCCAGCATCACAGAACAGGGTTTGATTCCTGCTGCTGTCTGGAAGGAGTTTGTACATTTTCTCTGTGCCCGCATGGGATTCCTCCTATGTTCCAAAGACGTGTAGCTAGAGTTAGTAAATTGTGGATATTGGAAGCAAGGTGTCACTTTCAGGCTGCTCCCAACAAAATCATATCCAAATTGATTTAACTCAAATGATGCATTTCTCTGTTATGATGTACATGTGACAAATAAAGCTAATCTTTAAATCTTTAGTTCCTACACGGACTATGACCACTAGATCCTTCCCCCTTGCATTGCAAGTTTTTCTCCAGCCCACAGGGCTGGATAACCTTAGGGATATGGTTAACCCTAAGAAGGTATCTCAGCCTTTGAATAGGCAGATTACTTGACCAATTAATCTGCCAATCATTTATTGGTTTGTGGAGCCTCTGGAGAAAATCCATGTAGTCACGGGGATAATATGCAAACTCCACCAGACAACGGGATTGAACCCAGACTGCTGCATCTCCATGGTAATCATAACACTCTTCAGCACCTTCCCAACAGCCCACACTGTGAGAAGGAGGCAGAAGGGGTTCAGGAGAATAAAGGTAGACTAAATAAAGAGGCAGGTTCATGTAAAATAGATAATGAACGTAGAGAAAACATCAAACGCAGCGTTGCAGGTGAAAGCGGTGGAGTGCGCATGCCCAGGAACCTGTCGCGCGTTGCCAGGCGACGGCGCGATGCGCGGCGGAGAACCCAAGCTGTCGCCGGCTGATCCGCGCCATCCTCGGTAAGTTCAGCTAAGCGTGGTGGCCTTTCTTCACAAGCTGTCTGTTGTATTTTCTGTGCACTCATACCCCTTCGGAGGTTAAGCGTTTTCTATTTCCTTTAAAAACCTTTAAGGACCAAATAAGTTAACTTTTGACCGGGAGGACATCCCTGCATATTGTTCATATTTTATTTTCTCCCTTCTTTGCCATTGATCTATATAGTCCTACAGCTGAATGATCTTTCCTCTCAGTTTCTGCTTCAGTTACAGTTCTCCTTCTTGAGTGAGGAAGTGCTACTCCCTCAGGAGGTGTAACATAAAGCTGCCCTGTCTGCCTTGTTGAGGAGTCATTAAAGATCCACTGGTAACCTTATGAAAAATTAGCAGAGACATTCTTTCTGGTGAATTTGGCAATATTTGTCTCCCTACCAACACCTCTAAGAGAGATCGTTTAGATCGATTAACGCAATAGAAAGGAAGGACGTTAGCCTGGAGGATGAGGAATCGATATGGGTAGAGCTGTATAACACTAAGGGGTAGAAAACGCTGGTGGGAGTTGTGTACAGGCCAACTAACAGTAGTAGTGAGGTTGGGGATGGCATTAAACAGGAAATTAGAAATGCATGCAATAAAGGAACAGTAGTTATAATGGGTGACTTCAATCTACATATAGATTGGGTGAACCAAATTGGTAAGGGTGCTGAGGAAGAGGATTTCTTGGAATGTATGCGGGATGGTTTTCTGAACCAACGTTGAGGAACCAACTAGAGAGCAGGCCATTCTATTTTGGGTATTGAGCAATGAGGAAGAGTTAGTTAGCAATCTTGTCATTCGAGGCCCCTTAGGTAAGAGTGACCATAATATGATGGAATTCTTCATTAAGGTGGAGAGTGACATAATTAATTCAGAAACAAAGGTTCTGAACTTAAAGAAGGGTAACTTTGAAGGTATGAGATGTGAATTAGCTAAGATAGACTGGCAAATGATACTTAAAGGGTTGACGGTGGATATGCAATGGCAAGCATTTAAAGATCGCATGGATGAACTACAATTGTTCATCCCAGTTTGGCAAAAGAATAAACCAGGGAAGGTAGTGCACCCCTGGCTGACAAGGGAAATTAGGGATAGTATCAAGTCTAAAGAAGAAACATATAAATTAGCAAAAAAAAGCAGCACACCTGAGAACTGGGAGAAATTCAGAGACCAGCAGAGGAGGACAAAGGGCTTAATTAGGAAAGGGAAAAAAGATTATGAGAGAAAGCTGGCAGGGAACATAAAAACTGACTGCAAAAGCTTTTATAGATACGTGAAAAGAAAAAGATTGGTCAAGACAAATGTAGGTCCTTTACAGTCAGATATAGGTGACTTGATCATGGGGAACAAAGACATGGCAGACCAGTTGAATAACTACTTTGATTCTGTCTTCACTAAGGAGGACATAAATAATCTTATGGAAATAGTAAGGGACCGAGAGTCTAGTGAGATGGAGGAACTGAGGGAAATACATGTTAGTAGGGAAGTGGTGTTCGGTAAATTGAAGGGATTAAAGGCAGATAAATCCCCAGGGACAGGTGGTCTGCATCCCAGAGTGCTTAAGGAAGTAGCCCAAGAAATAATGGATGCATTAGTGATAACTTTTCAAAACTCCTTCGATTCTGGATTAGTTCCTGAGGATTGGAAGGTGGCTAATGTAACCCCACTTTTTAAAAAAGGAGGGAGAGAGAAACCGGGGAATTATAGACCGGTTAGTCTGACATCGGTGGTGGGGAAAATGCTAGAGTCGGTTATCAAAGATGTGATAACAGCACATTTGGAAGGAGGTGAAATCATCAGACAAAGTCAGCATGGATTTGTGAAAGGAAAGTCATGTCTGACGAATCTTATAGAATTTTTTGAAGATGTAACTAGTAGAGAGGATGGGGAGAGCCAGTGGATGTGGTATATTTAGATTTTCAAAAGGCTTTTGACAAGGTCTCACACAGGGGATTAGTGCGCAAACTTAAAGCACATGGTATTGGGGGTATGGTATTGATGTGGATAGAGAATTGATTGGCAGACAGGAAGCAAAGAGTGGGAGTAAACGGGATCTTTTCAGAATGGCAGGCAGTGACTAGTGGGGTACTGCAAGGCTCAGTGCTGGGACCCCAGTCGTTTACAATATATATTAATGATTTAGATGAGGGAATTAAATGCAGCATCTCCAAGTTTGCAGATGACACGAAGCTGGGCGGCGGTGTTAGCTGTGAGGAGGATGCTAAGAGGATGCAGGGTGACTTAGATAGGTTAGGTGAGTGGGCAAATTCATGCCAGATGCAATTTAATGGGGATAAATGTGAGGTTATCCACTTTGGTTGCAAGAACAGGAAAACAAATTATTATCTGAATGGTGGCCGATTAGGAAAAGGGGAGATGCAACGAGACCTGAGTGTCATTGTACACCAGTCATTGAAGGTGGGCATGCAGGTACAGCAGGCGGTGAAAAAGGCAAATGGTATGTTGGCATTCATAGCAAAAGGATTTGAGTACAGGAGCAGGGAGGTTCTACTGCAGTTGTACAAGGTCTTGATGAGACTGCACCTAGAATATTGTGTGCAATTTTGGTCCCCTAATCTGAGGAAAGACATTCTTGTCATAGAGGGAGTACAGAGAAGGTTCACCAGATTGATTCCTGGGATGGCAGGACTTTCATATGAAGAAAGACTGGATCGACTAGGCTTATACTCACTGGAATTTAGAAGATTGAAGGGAGATCTTATTGAATAGTATAAAATTCTAAAGGGATTGGACAGGCTAGATGCAAGAAGATTGTTTCCGATGTTGGGGAGGTCCAGAACGAGGGGTCACAGTTTAAGGATAAAGGGGAAGCCTTTTAGGACTGAGATGAGGAAAAACTTGTTCACACAGAGAGTGGTGAATCTGTGGAATTTGCCACAGGAAACAGTTGAGGTTGGTTCATTGGCTATATTTAAGAGGAAGTTAGATATGGCCCTTGTGGCTAAAGGGATCAGGGGATATGGAGAGAAAGCAGGTACAGAGTTTTGAGTTGGATGATCAGCCATTATCATACTGAATGGCGGTGCAGGCTCAAAGGGCCGAATGGCCTACTCCTGCACCTATTTTCTATGTTTCTATATCATTATGGCTTTGCCAGAACCCAGGTGTTTGCAAGTTTGGTTACCATTTTTTCTGCATAACATAGGGAAAACACTCCAAAATTGCAGGTACAGTAGCTGAGAAGAGGTAGAATGTTGAGATGGAAGGCACTATATAAAAAAGGAGTCTCTTTTGTACTTGGAGTAATTACTCATAGATTATTCTTTTATTACTCTTGTTCTGGACCTCTCAGCTAATTATTGTTAATTCAACAATCTTTATATTTCAATTCTGCTTTATCAATTTTGAAGCTTTTTTGTTTTCATGCATTTGAGAATGTAGCAGTCTGGTTTTACTGCATGCATTCTCATTTCTACAATGCTGCTTACATATCAGAAGATCCTGACCAATCACCCATTTGAAAATATCCTGTGACATCATAAGGACATTATGACATTACACTGTCACTACAGGCAGATTCTGGCCAATCATGTTTCAGTGCCAAATAAAGTCCAAGATATTTATCAAGTGATTAGTTGAGCTACTGATTGATAGGTATGTGGCAGGTCACAAGAGACAATACCAACACTGTGATTTCATGAAATAGTTTCAAATAGCTCCTTTTATTATGAATGACACAATATAGAAATAAGCCCACACAATGTTTTATTAAGAATTAAATTTAGGTAAGTTTTATGTTTATTCAGTTAGGATTATGTACATCTGTGAATGCATAATTGTTTTTCCATTTTGTCACAGAAACTTATTTAGGTCCCTTTTAAATGATTTACTTGTCAACAAGTGCAGAAGATTGCCAATGGTTACAGCAAGAAATAGATCAGTTGCAGATAGGTGTTGCACTTTGGGAGATCAAATGTAAAATGACTGTACATACTTAATGGTTGTGATGGTATTGGATTTGCTGACTGTAAAGTTCCAAACTCAAATGAAGACCCTAAGCCCTACCTGCTATAAATAGCCAGAAGTACCCTTACTAAAGGGAGGTTATACTGTAAGTACCTAATCTGCAAAAACTGGTTCACTTTCCTGTTTATTCTCCATAGTGAGCTCAGCTTCCAATACCCACTATTTGAGTGATGCATTTCATACTCCCTACCAAGGAGAGAATGCTTCCAGCTAACAAAGTAGTTTAAAACACATTTAAAACTCTCAGAGATTTCTATCTTATAAAAGACTTCCAAATTACAGACCATTTTTAAAACACAAAGGAGTTCCAAAACACAGGGTACAATTTATATAAGCTAAAAAACATGCCAATGACTCAGGTAAATGAGGCATCTGTCACAGAAATCGACGGCAAAATTATGGACCTTAGTTCACCTCGTGTTTCTTTCATGTTTCCTGATGATCCTTACCCCATTCCTAATAAGCCTGAACTGCTCTCTTCATTTATACAGTTTCTATGCCACTTGAGTGATTTCACACGCGCATGATATTTCCTATCCAAAAGCTTTTTGCAGATGTAGTTCTGGGATGGGTAGTGGCAGATGGAGTTCAACCCAGATAAGGGTGAGGTACTTCCTTTTGGTAGGTCAAATACTGTAAAATGGCAGAATATAGTATTAATAGTAAGACTCTTGACAGTGTGGAGGGTCAGAGGGATCTTGGGGTCCAAGTCCATTGGACAGTCAAAGCTAGTGCGCAGGTTGTCTCTGTGGTTAAGAATGCGTATGGTAGATTGGCATTCATCAATTGTGGGATTGAGTTTAGGAGCCAAGAGGTAATGTTGCAGTTGTATAGGACCCTGGTCAGACCCCGCTTGGAGTACTGTGCTCAGTTCTGGTCAGCTTACTATAGGAAGGATCTGGAAACCATAGAAAAGGTGCAGAGGAGATTTACAAGGATGTTGCCTGGATTGGAGAGCATGCCTTATGAGAATAGGTTGAGTGAACTTGGCCTTTTCTCCTTGGAGCGACGGAGGATGAGAGGTGACCTGATGGAGGTGTATAAGATAATGAGAGGCATTGTTTGTGTGGATAGTCAGAGGGTTTTTCTCAGGGCTGAAATGGCTAGCACAAAAGGGCACAGTTTTAAGGTGCTTGGAAGTAAGAACAAAGGAGATGTCAGGGGTAAGTTTTTTTACACAGTGTGATGAGTACGTGCAACGGGCTGCTGGCAACGGTGGTGGAGGTGAATATGATAGGGTCTTTAAGAGGTTCCTGGACAGGTACATGGAGCTTAGAAAAATAGAGGGCTATGGGTAACCCTGGGTAATTTCTAAGGTAAGGATATGTTTGGCACAGCTTTGTGGGCTGAAGGGCCTCTAGTGTGCTGTAGGTTTTCTATGTTTCCACGTTTTATATTTCTGTCAATTATTGTTATTGACAATTTTTGTTATTGATGTGTTTGCCTGCATCTGATCTGGAGCTTCCTTGAACTAAGCAACTTAGCCAGCTTTGTGTTTTGAAATTAAATAACCCATTATTTATACTACACCTCTTCAACAATAAGACAGATGCTCTGAACCAATACCCTGTTTTCTCTAGACAGAGCTAGATTCAAAGCTGCACTTCCAACTTCAAACTGATTACTGCTTTCCATTTACATCACCACTGTCTGTAAGGAGTTTGTATGTTCTCCCCATGATTGCAGGTGGGTTTCCTCTGGGTGCTCTGGTTTCCTCCCACCATCCAAAGACATACCAATTGGTAGGTTAATTGGTCATCATAAATTGTCCCATGATTAGGCTAGAGTTAAATTGGAGGTTGCTTGACAATGCAGCTAAAGGTCCAGAAGGGCCTATTCCATGCTGTATCTCAATAAGTAAATAAAATAAATAAATATTTTAAGAACTGAAGACTGGCTTCCATATACAACCAGAAGCCAAACAAAGAATATTAGTTGGATGTTTAATTTACAAGTGGCAGCTGCTCTGTTTAGAAGGCTAAGCTTGGCAAAAAATAAGAGGTCCCCCGCCCCAGGAAATGAATATCCATCATATGGCAGGACTCTTAACAGTACTGATATACAGACAGCTCCCTGAAAGCTGGCTTCACAGGTTGATAGGGTGATAAAGAAGCCGTTTAGCGTGCTTGCGTTTATTAGTTGTGCCATTGAGTCAATGGAGTCAAGAAGTTGTGTTGCAGCCTTATAAAACTAGTTTGAATACATCTGGAGTATTTCGGTTAATTCTGGTCAGCCCAGTATAAGAAAGATGTTGAGATTTAGCAAAATGTGGCTGGATTCAGGTGCATGTGCTAAAAGGAGAGGAAAGACAAAGTTGGATTTTCTCTGGAGGGTCAGAGGCTGATGTGAGATCTAATAGCAGTTTATAAGATTATAAGAGGCATAGATAGAGAAGAAAGTAATTATTTCCTCAGGGTTAAAATAGCTGGAGGGCATGCATTTAAGGTGAGAGGGGTTAAGTTCAAGGGAGGTGTGCAGTGCAAATTTTTTTACACAGAACGGTGGGTGCTGGAGGAATGCATTGCCAGAGGCAAATACAACAGAGGCATTTGAATTGAATTGACCTTAATTCTTACATCCTTCACATACATAAGGAATAAAAATCTTTATGTTACGTCTCTGTCTAAATGTGCAATCATAGTAACATAATAATTTATAATAAGTAGAACAGTCAATATATCATAGAATATACATTCAAATCAATGTGAGTTAATCAGTCTGATGGCCTGGTGGAAGAAGCTGTCCCGGAGCCTGTTGGTCCTGGCTTTTTTGCTGCAGTATCGTTTCCCGGATGGTAGCAGCTGGAATAGATTGTGGTTGGGGTGACTGAGGTCCCCAATGGCCATTTTTACACACCTGAATGTCCTGAATAGTGGGAAGTTCACAACTACAAATGCGCTAGGCTATTCACACCACTCTCTGCAGAGTCCTGTGATTAAGGGAGGTATAGTTCCCACACCAGGCAGTGATGCAGCCAGTCAGGATACCCTCAATTGTGCCCCTGTAGAAAGTTATTAGGATTTTGGGGCCCATACCAAACTTCCTCGACTGTCTGAGGTGAAAGAGGCGCTGTTGTGTCTTTTTCACTACACAGCTGGTGTGTACAGACCACATGAGGTCCTCAATGATATGAATGTCGAGGAACTTAAAGCTCTCAACCCTGGATCCATTGGCATTTAAAAGGCTCTTCAATAGGCACATAAATGTGTAAAGAATGGTGGGATATGCCCATTGCGTAGACAGAAGGAATTAATTTAATGAGGGTTTAATTACCAGTTTAGTTTAACACAACATCATAGGCCAAGGGTTTGTTCCTGTTTTGTACTGTTCTATGTTCTATGTCTCCACAGACATATGGGAAATATCAGGTCATATTTCCTCATCTTACTTGCGTACCCAATGCATTATAGCGTGCTTCTGGATCAAATTCCTTTTGCCACTTTTTTGCTATTGAAATCACTTTTATTTACTGTTACAGCACAGAAGGAGGTTGTTCAGCTTATACGATCAATGCTACCACCTAGCAGAGCAATCCCATTAGTCCAGCTCTAATTAATCTACCAATACATCTTTGAAAACTGGGAGGAAACCAGCGCAAATTTATGCTGCCACAGGCAAAGTGCACAAATACTTCAGGTTAAAAATCAGGATTGAACCCGCATCACTGGAGCTGTGATCCAGTAGCATTAAAGGATGCATGACTGTGCCACAGACTAGTTCTGTATTATTTGCAAAATTCTTATTTTAGGCTCCTTACATTTAAATGATTTGTATATTTTGCAAAAAAAAGCAAGAGACCTGAAAAACATCATTACCTTTCACTTTCTACTACTGGTGACATTTTGAACTTAGCTTGCTACTTTTCCTTTCTTTCTTCTGATCGGTCTGGCATCTGACCCTGTGAAAAACCTTACTAAAATTCAAAATAAATTTATTATCAAAGAATGTATATGTCACCATGTACAACCCTGAGATTCATTTTCTTGCAGGCATTCACAGTAAATACAAGAAACTTTATAGAATCAATGAAAGATCTCATCCAACAGGATGGGCAAACAATGTGCAAAAGACAACAAACTGTGCAAATACAAAAGGAAAGAAAAAATAAGTAACAATAATAATAGATGAGCAATAAATATCAAGAACATGAGATGAAGAGCTCTTGAAAGGGAGTTTCATAGGTAGTTGGAACAGTTCAGTGATGAGATGAGTGAAGTTATCCCCTCTGATTCAAGAGACTGATGGCTGAGGGGTAATAGCTGTTTCTGAACATGATTGTGTGGGTCCTGTACCTTCTACCTGATGGCAATAGTAAAAAGAGAGTGTGGCCTGGATGGTGGGGGACCTTGATAATGGATGTTGCTTCCCTGTGACAGCACTCCATGTAGATGTGCTCAATGATGGTGAGGGTGTTATCTGTGATGGACGAGACAGTATCCACTACTATCTGGTCTCATCAATCCTTCTTTCTTATACCCTCTTAAAGTTCAAATCAAATTAATTGGATATAACTTTGCCTTAACAAATATGTGCTCTCACTCTCCTTAATCAATCTTAATTCATAATTCACACTGCTCTAAGAATCTGTTTTCATTAATTTGGCTACTGGTGATTTAAGTTGACAGACCTGAAATTACAGTCTTATTCGTTTCTCCTTTGTAAAGAATTGATTTTAAGCACTCTGGCACCCTGACATGATTGAAAACTGATGGTCAGAGCCTCCTCTCTTACTTTTCATAACATAATAACCTATGGTGAAGATTCATTCATACCACCCTCCCTATAACATTTAGAAGTTCCTGAGTCTGCATTATTATCATGCAATGTTTCAGGCTTTACCTTATGTCTGCATCATCTCTTTGAGAAGAGCAATCTGAAGTTTCATCTTTCACTTCCATACATAGTTTATAATTTTGATCCTTTATAAAACCTATTCTTTGATTTCTTCTTCCTCTGCATATATATCTTATTCATTGATTTACTTACCAATGTTCTCTTCATATACTCACTTTGCCTTTCTAATTTCCTTGTAATTTCATTCCTTTACGCTCTCTGCTGTATTGAGCTTTTACTCTTATACATAAACTCTCTAATGTTCAGGTGACTCCAGATTTAGGAATCTCTACCCTTTTTCTTAATGGAAACGTACTTGCTTTGAGCACTCCTTGAGACCCTTTTGCTGCTCTGGTGCCAGTCTATTCTTGCCAGTTATTTCCAGCCCATTTCATTGGGGCAGTACGGTAGTGCAGTGGTACCAGCTTTATGGTACCAGCCACCTGGGTTCAATTCACACCGCTGCCTGTAAGGAGTTTATACACTCTCTCCATGACCACCTGGGTTTCCTCTGGTTGCTCCAGTTTCCTCCCCTAGTCCAAAAACATACCGGTTGGTAGGTTAATTGGTCATTGTAAAAGGATTAAATTAGGGGATTACTAGGTGGCGTGGCTCAAAAGGCCAGAATTATATGTTCCATAATTATAGGAAATATGTTGAAGCTTCAGAGAGGGTGCAGAATTTTACCGGAATGCTGCCTGGATTAGAAAACACGAGTTATAAGGATGTGGTAAACTATGTGTATACCTGTCTGGACACGCCCCTCTGCTAAGTGCTCCTATGGCTCCTCCCACAGACCCCTGTATAAAAGCAATTGGAGGCACTGCTCCTCCCTCAGTCTCCAAGATGTTGTGGTCACGTTTGCAGCTAATAAAAGCCTATCATTTGCCTCCTGTCTCCGAGAGTTATTGATGGTGCATCAGAGGATAGGATGAATGAACTTAGGGCTTTTCTCTTTGGAAAGAAAGAAGATGACAGGTGACTTGATAGAGGTGTACAAGATGATAAGAGGCATAGATAAGAGTATATTAGCATCTCTTTTGGCTAATATGAGGTGACATTAAATTTAAAGCGTTTGGAGGAAAGAATTGGGAGATGTCAGAGGTAGAAATTTTACACAGAAAATGGTAGGTGAGTGGAGCAGACTGCCAGGAGACATTTAAAAAGAGTTAGATAGACACATGGATAAATGAAAAATGCATGGCTATGTGGGAGGGAAGAGTTCAATTAATCAGAGTAGGTTAACAGGTCAGCACAATGTCTTGGGCTGAAAGGCCTGTACTGTGCTGTTCTATGTTCAAATATTTCTTCCTTTCTTTAAGAAATAACTGTATCAAATGTCCATGCACCTATTGGTTCCCATTACTTGACTATTTGCTTTCTTCTACCCTCCGCAATGGTGTATTGTGTTTTCTTTGTGCCTTCCAAATTCTACAAGTATTCCGACTCCTAAGTGAAACGGCCCGGTTTCCTTGGCTGTGTAAGTCTAGGGAAGACAATCTCCAGCCTCGCCAAATGTGTGAGATTGGGGTGTGAGCCCACCCCAAATCCCCTGTTTATGTGGATGCTGTGTAATTTGTTACCGTTACAAAGAAGTGCCACAAAATAACAGACAGTACACCGCATACAATTAAAAGATTTAGCTTTATAATTCTTAGTTTGACTAAAGAAAACAGTAAAGAAAACAACAAAAAAAGAAAAGGGTCTATTTTAATGAAACAGTCTAACGTGCACATGTGTGAGCTCACAGTTTCCCCGCGTCACTGATCCTTAATTGATCTCACCCTGGGCTTTGTCGAATCACGATCCCGCTCCAGGTCAAATCCTATGCCCTCTTTTCTCCGGCATATTCTCTCTTCATCCCTCTCCAACCAAAAAAAACCCCAAGCCCAACCTTAGTGTCCCTCACCAGAGAAACCTCCCCTTCAATTCAACCATCCTAATTGGATGGCAGACATTTCTCCTCAACTCGTATCTTCAACAATAACCCAAACATAAGCTGAAAACAAGCAGTTCTCACAGGACAGTTGATGCACCATCAATAACTCACACTGAGACGTAAGGCGAGATATCGGCTTTTATTGACTTGAAGAAGGAACCAGGAGTGAGTGTCCATCATACCATGCCCTGGAGACTGAGGCGGAGCATCAGGCCTCAGATCGCCTTTTTACAGGGGCCTGTGGGAGGAGCCACAGGAGCAGTCAGCAGGGGGCGTGTCCAGACAGGCACATAGTTCACCGCAACAGTGCAAAATGAAATACATACAGCAGAACAGTAAAAATATGAACCAGGGCATTACATAAGCAACACCTGCAAATAATGGCACTTTCTTAACAAGGAGCTCTGCAAATACAGCCACAATCTGGCAGGCTGCTGCAAATACTGGCACACTGCAGTACCATTGCAAATATTCTGCCACTTCAAGGACCTCCTGCAAGTATTGCTAAATTCCAAGGGAACCCTTGCAGCTATTGGCACTTCTGACATCCATGTAATTACTGAAACTTTCTGGATATAACCGACATTCCACAGGGATCCTGCTAATACTGACTATCTCCAAGGGTGGCGTAGTTATTGTTATAGAGCCTATGACAGTCCAGTTGTTAAAGCATCTTACCACAACTGTTAAGTTATATGTAATTGTGTATTAAATTATTGCACTGGGCAACATGACATTTGAACTACAAAATGAAAATTCTGCAAATGCTCAGCAAATTATACATCATCTACAAACCTTAGGGACTCGTGAATTTATTGACACAATCTAATGGACACCCCCGCCCCACCCACAATTATGAGAACATTCTGAGGACTGCTGGAAAATATTGGCACTCTCCAGGCTAGCTATTATTTTAACTATTAGCACACTCTGAGGGGGCTCCATTCATTCATCCAAAAAAATGGAATATATCTTTGAAATGCAAATACATACATGCCAGCCATCTGAAGTGAAAACAGAATGCTACGGATACTCAGTAGGTCAGATACTCTGTTCTCTGTCAAATGGGAAACAGAACTAGCAACTCAGAGACCAGTGGAGAGAGGAACATTAATCCTGTTTTTCTCTCCACAAATTATGTCTGGTGTATATGACATTCTGTATAGAAGAGATCCAGAATGTTAGTGTACAGTAACAGGGATAACCGGTTTGAATACGGAATGGTACAGTAGTGTAAAGACCAGAATAATCTCAGGTTTTCAGAACCAGAACTCACTCATTTCCACCCGTACCCCCTTCATTTCCCATTTATAACGACAGAAGCTAAGGGTCTAGCTGGACAAGTTCTGCAAACAAAAGTACAATAAGTTAAAATGCTATGTGACCTTTCTCCTAGAGCCATGGACAAGTTGCAACGATTTCTTACCTCTGTGGATGAGACCTTATGCAAATATGTTGTATGTCAACACCCGCCGTGCTGGGAAACTATGAGACGGTTAGAGCGCGGGTTTCCACGCATCAGCTTGCAATCTGAACCCAAACTCCCTCTGGAAAGTGAAGGTAAAGGTGTAAGATGGTGAGGCTGAGAATTCTCACCATAATTGGAGGATTCTCTCCCACCACAGATTTTGGCTATTGTGCAACAATATTTGAGCTTAATTTAGATCAAAAATGTAGTCAGTCACACAAGGTTACCGAGTTAACAAGCAGAGGATATTAACATCTGTGGCAAAAAGTGTTACTGGATTGAATTTGGTTGGAAGGGAATTACTATCAATAAAGGTGCAGTAACAGGAAGATAAATTCTACAAAGGAGACTGAGCAGGACTTGACCTGTCAGTGTTCCAAAGTGTGTATAGCAACGTAGGTCAGGATTGAACATGGGTTGCTGGAGCTAAAGGGCATTGTTTCTACTGGCTGTACCACTGTGTCCCATGGGTTTTCATAACTTCTTTTGGTAGATAGTCATGGTTTATTTTATTGTATGAATTTCTTTAACATTCCTTTATAGGATGTTGCTGGAAAAGCTGAAACTTATTGACTGCCTTCTATAAGCCACCTTCCTAAACTCCTGCAGTGTCCGCTGAATATCCTCCCCATGTGTTGCTGGATTTTACGTAAGAAGCAAAATATTTCTTAGCACAGTTTGTGACTTGGAGAGAAACTTACAGAAGATGTGTTATCATACTCCTCGTGTATCTGTGCTCTGTGGGTTTCACATGTAATTACAAGATCGATGACCATGTGGCTAAGATGAATTAGCTAAAGAGGATGTGTCTTGCTTTTTGTTTTGTAAACAGAGCATATTTGAATGATTTTCATAATGTCACGCTGGAGCCAGTATTGTAACTGTACTAGAACAGCTCGGCTTGAGAAGTAGATGGTCATGGAGATTATGAGTTCAGCATTTCAACTAGTATATGTGAGAGGCCTTTTGCCTTGGCAGTGTTTTATGATCTTAGTTGTTGTATGGGTGGACGTATGAAAAACTTAAGATAAAGTTGGGATTGCTTCCCAGAGACATGACTCACCCCCAGCACTCTAGTCTAAGGGCTTCACCATCCATTGTTTGGACCCTGACAGCCACATCAGGTATAGGCAGAGGGGGTGGCATTTACTTCACGAATAATTCATTGTGTTGCACAGTCATGGCAGTTCTGACACAGCCCTGCAACCCCCCCACCACCATCCCCCTGATCTAAAACATCTGGCAGTCAAGTGTCATCTATTCTATCTGCCAAGGGAGTTCTTCACCGTCATCCTGATAATAGTAGGCGTTCCACCCTGACAGATTTCAAGCTGGCACTGGGGGAGCTGAGCAAGTCTCGAGACAGTGAACCCTAACACCTTCCTGATCGTTGCAGGGGACTTCAACCAAGCCAGCTTGAAGAAGTCACTGACAATGTGTCACCTGAAGAACCATAAGAGCCAAAACACTTGATCACTGTTACACCTTCATCAAGAACACTTACTGTGCCATCCTGCACCTGCACTTTAGCAAGTTCGGTCATTGGCTGTACTTCTGCTCCAGAGACTGAGGACTGCAGCATCAGTGTCGCAACCACAAAATTAAGGGAAGCGGAGGAGCACTTCCAGGAGACTTTTGAATTGGGAGATTGGACTATAGTCATGGATTCATCTTTGAATTTAAGTGAATATGCTGTAGTCATCACCAACTTCAAAAAGACCTACACAGATGAGTATGTGTCTTCAAGAACATACTGAGATTTCTCAAACCAGAAGCCCTGGATGAACCAGGAGATTTGCAGTCTGCAGAAGGCTAGGTCCATGACTTTCAAGACCAGCAATTCAGAATCCTACAGGAAGTTCAGTTACAACTTACAGCAGGCCATCGCAAAGACAAAAAGAGACACAATTGGATGCTCAACAGCTGTGGCAGGGTTCGCATGTGACTTTTTTCCTATAAGGCAAAACCTAACACCATAATTGTTAGTGATGCTTTACTCCCTGATGAGTTCAACGCCTTTTATGCATGCTTTGAAAGGGAAAATGACACTACACCTGCGTAAATCCTCACATCATCCAGTGACTCTGTGATCTCTGTCTCAGAGACCAATTTTAGAATATCCTACAAGAGGGTGAACCACTGCAAAGCATCAGGCCCAACGGTATATCTGGTCCTTCATCCCTCACTGCTGTGTTCTGAAGTTCCCACCTGCTTCAAAATGGAGCTATCATATGGGTGTCCAAGATGACTAGGGTGAGCTGCTTCAACAACTATCACCAGGTAGCACTCACATCTACTGGAATGAAGTGCTTTGGGAGGTTGATCATGGCTAGAATTAACTTCTGCCAGAGCAAGGACCTGGACCCACTATGATTCACCTACTGCTGCAACAGATCAACAGCGGATAAAATCTCATTGGCTCCCTACTGGGCTTTGGAACACTTAGAAAATAATAAAACATATGTCATGCTGCTGTTTATCAATATAGCTCGGTGTTCAATACCATTATCTTTCTCAGGATTTATTACCAAGCTTTTAAACCTGGGCCTCTGTGCCCCCCTCTGCAGCTGGGACCTTCCTCATCAGGAGACCACAGTCAGAATGGACTGGTGATAACATATTCTTTTCGCTGAATGTCAATACGGACACATCTCAAGGGTGTATGCTTAGCCCACTGCTCTACTCTCTCTACGTTCATGACAGCGTGGCTAAGCACAGCTCAAAGTCATCTATAAATTGACCAATGATACCATCGTCATTGATAAGATCTCAGATTGTGATGAGGAGCTGTACAAGAGTGAGATAGATCGGCTAGTTGAATGTTGCCTCAACAACAACCTTCTATTTTGTGTCAGTAAGACCAAGGAATTGATTGTGGATTTCAGAAAGATAAGTCAGGAGAAAACACACTAGTCCTCATTAGGGTGGAAAGGGAGCAGCTTTAGATTCCTCGGTGTCAACATCCCGGCGGATTTGTCCCAGGCTCAATTGAGAAAAAGGCACACCAGTGACTATACTTCATTAGGTGTCTGAGATTTCTATAAATATATAGTGAAGAAAATTCTGATTGGTCACTTCAGTCTGGTTTGGAGGCTCTAACATGCAGGATTGCAAGAGGCTGCAGAGGGTTGGAGATTCAGCCAATCCATCACAGGCATAACCTTAATCAACTTTGAGGACATCTTCAAGAGGAGGCATCCATTATTAAGGACCCTCAACATCTGGGACATGCCCTCTTCTCATTGCTACTACCATCAAGATCAAAGCACAGGAGCCTAAAGAACCACAATCAACAATTCTTTCCCTCTGTCTTCAGGATTCTGACCATCCATAACCCCGTGAACACTATGCTATTGTTCCTTTTTTTCAGTATTTCTTTATTTACTCTGTAATTTATAGTAATTTCATGCCATTGCACTGTACTGCTGTCACAAAACAATCAATTTCACATCACATAAGACATTGATAATAATATTGATTCGAGATAATCTAAATGGCATCTCTAGCTAAGGTTTGTAATCCTTCAAACACTTGTTACAAACTCTTCAGCATTCTCTTTGGGATTCAACTGCTGGCTCTGGTATTGTTGAGAATGTGAGTGTTCTTCAAACCTCCTTCCTCCATTAGCTATTGATAAACCGGCCATGTTCACAAACAGATGTAGCTAGAGTGAAGAATTTGATTTGATCCATTGAGTATGAGATCACTTAGCCCCGTCTCTTCTCTGTTTAGTATATGTGTAATCCTGTATTATAGATTTCACTAGATACTCCTAGCACTTCACCAGGCAAGCTTTTCTTCATTCAACTGAAGTTGATCCTTTGGCCTGTTAAAAAAGAATTCATGGTAATATGTCACATAATTAGTTTGCAAACTGTGGGACATGATTCAGCTGTTAGTGTTAAACTCAAACATCTTAAGGTTATCTGATATTGAGCTGTTTAATCTATTCCAAAACTTCCTCATTTAGCAACACAATGGGTAATATGCTGGAGATCCTCAGCAGGTTAGTCATCTTCATTGAAAGGGAAACAGAGATGATGACATGCTGTCAAAGAAGGCTGTGAACAGTATCATTAGTGTGAGTTTTGTCTCTGCAAGGGCTGTTTGCTGGTTATTTCCAGCAGTAAATTTTTGGGACTCTGAGTAGCATTCTGAACATGCAATCGAGACATTGATCTTTCTCATTAAATCACTGAGCTGTACAGCACAGAAATAGGCCCTTCAGCTCACCATGTGCAGATGTCTCAGATGCTGTAGATCATCTTGTGAGGAGTTAGGAAGATAGTTAGAAATTGTTTCCACTAGCAGGAGAAGTGTTAACCAGAGAATACAGATTTAAGGGATTTGGCAAAGTAATCAGAATAGAGATGAAAAGTTTTTTAAAAGTTATGGAGTTTTGTTCCAGAATATACAATGCAAAGTGGTGGTGGAAGAAGGTTCATTCGTAACTACCAAAAAAGAAGTGGATAAGTACCCGGCAAGGAAAAATACCTGGGCTGTGGAGAAAGTGAAGAAGTAAGATTATTTAGAGGTCTCCTTCACAGACCCACTGCTAATACTCTTTCATCATATCAGCAGTCACAGTAGGCCAATGGCTTCTTTTGATGTATAGTTTTCTATCAGAGAAGGTTGGAACAGAAGTTGGGTTCCGAAAACACTCATGTCAGTGATTGCCTATCTGTAGCTGCTGTTTTAATTTACAGGTGATCTACCACTGCTGCATATACTGGACCTCCCACAGTGGAGTGCAGATCAAGGTATTGATGTATCAATAGTACCCTTAACTTCAAGGAAAACACCTGCAAGCTCACAGTCATATAAGTTATCTCCCCATCCAGATAACCTACAATCTGCCAGTTTGCTGGGGACCAGCAGGGAAAGCAGGTGAGTCTTGAAAAAGCTTTGAATGGAATTTCACCAGCCACCCACTGAAATTGAATTTGAACAGTAATTATATCTGAGATTCAAATAATTTCAAATCTCTTTTTGATATCTTGAAATTTAAACAACTTTGAGAGGGCAGTTAAATTCCAAGTGCCAGCCCTTCTTTTATAAAATGATACATTTTTCCATCTTACCCTTTTGTTCTCCGTTTCAATGAATGTATGTGTCTTACTCTACCAAACTGTGCTAACAGGTGCCGTAATTCCACACTTCCATTCATCCCACTGATGAATGCATATCCAACAACTCCTTCCACTGCAGTGATTAATCTCTATAAACTATATCAACCAGTACCGTTATGATGCATGCTTGTTACATACTTTCCACTCATGTTGATGAATGCCCTAATGCTGTCTCTCAACTTAACTGTGGCTGTGCATGCTTGTATCCACTACATGACTCAGTATGTTTATGAATGTATTAGTCCTGCCTTCTACTCACTGCCATCATGGATGCCTTCATTCCAACTCTCGATGTACTGTGTAATGGATGTCTTTATACTATCCACTCAATGACGTGATTAGTGCCTGTATCTTTCTGCTTGCTTCAATGCAGTGATACTGACCTTTACATCTTCGTGGCACTAACTTTTGTCTTATGTATTTCACACAATCACACATGTGAAATATCACAAACACAAGAGATTCTGCAAAAGCTGTAAATCTTGAGAAACACACACAAAATGCTGGAGTAACTCAGGCAGTGTCTGTGGAGGGCAATAAACAGTCGACATTTCAAGCCAAGATCCGTCAATAGGACTTCTGTCTGGAGTCACACAAGAACACAGTCATATGATCATGTAGGAACACCTCTCCAAATCATGCACCATCCATGAAAATACATATAAATGTTCTTCACTGGATGTGAACTCCCCCAGCAGCACTCTGGGGTGCCTACCTTACGCAGAGTGTAGCAGTTTAAAAAGGTAACTCCATGCAAATAAGGATGGTCTGTGAAAGCTGATTATGCCATCAACATCCATAACCCAAAAATGAATGATAAAACAGAAACATACATTCATGCTGCTTTCCTCACCTAAACTATCTCACATGATTAAATGGTCTTCAAGATTTGTAGCAATCTTGCACATACACATGCAGTCTCATGTTTACATATAATCTTGCATATGTGCAAATATATAATCTTTGTACAGTGACTTCCCTTGTCAAATGACCACTTTTATCCAATGATAGAAATGCATTTATAATGCTATCCATCAAGACTCAGGAAATTGGGAATTATCAGTTTAGGACCTAAGGAGAAGTAATAAATCTGGTTTAGGATTCCTAGAAAAATTAGTATCTATATCCCAGTGCCATCAGTAGGTGAAAACTAACCAGAAGCTTTACAATGAGCATATCTAATTTCACTTTGTATTATTTTTTGCTTTAATAGTTTAGGTTCAGTTAAGTCTCAGTTTTATATGTACTTTGTTTCTATGAAATCAATGTCAGATCTCTGTTGTTGCAGTTTGGATTTTATGCAGTTTACCAGAAGTTGCTCTTGTTCTCCTTTAACAAGGGACAGACTTGTCGATCTCAGAAAGGTCAGTGTGAAGAGATTTATTGTGAGGACTGGAGTATCATAGGAGGAAAATAACATGGGGGTTGACATGTTCACCTGTAAATGAGATTGTCACTGCTAATTTCAGTTGGACATGCTGCTGACTTCTTACATGCCTTCCCAATACCAGCTGGAGATTAAATATGCTGTTAACGTCTTGCTGTTTGTTATATAATATTTTCAACCATCTGCAGTATTATATAACAAATAAATTAGAATCTTCAAAGATCTTTAAGAGCACAATTTCTTATTGCCCTGTCAATTTTTTCTCTTGCATTTCTATATTGTTATGTTTATGTTTGAGGAACCATGATCAGAAGAATTGGTCCTGCATTCTCTGCATATCAACAGTGGTTTCACTGAAAAAAATGTATTTGATTTATTATGAAGCCCCTGATAGGACAGGTATAAGGTCATGAAGATGTGAACCATGTTGCTGTGTTTTCTGTATTGCTTCCTCATTCTGTAGGCAAGATTCATGCTATGTCTCTGTGCAGCCACAGTGGGGCAATGTGTACAAGCTGCTGGTCATCTGTTTTGCGCTTTTAGACCAGGCATGGGCAAACTACGGCCCGGGGGCCATATGCGGCCCGTTAAGCTTTTTAATCCGGCCCGCAGAACTTGATGAAATTATATTAATAAACCTTGTTAACGTTTTTTCTCCACAATTCTGGCGTTTTCCCAATAGATGACGCACTCTATATACATTGACCTTTGTTGAGGTGCAGCGTATTACTCCACATTTGCACTTTACTCTTTGTTCGGCTCGACCTATTTGTGTGAACAGGCGTTCAGCGTCATGAACATCAACAAAGCCAGCCACAGATCCAAGTTAACTGACCAACACCTCAGATCCATCCTGAGAATCGCCACAACAAAACTAAATCCAGACTTTGATGCGCTGGCTAAAAAGGGAGACCAACAACACTGTTCCCACTGAAACTAAAAATAAGTTTCTTCATTGTGTTATGTAAAAAATGCATTTGAAAATATTTTTTTCAATAAGCCTTAAATGTTACATGTCATTTCTGTTAAGTGATGGACATGAGTAGTGCGCAGGTGCACGTATGTTCTCAAAATAAAAAATGCGCTCCAGATCAAATAACGCGCTCCGCATACTGGCGCGCTGTCACTGTTCTGTCCTTGTGCTGGTCGTTGTTGAGTTTTGGCACAGGGGACAATTGAATAAGAAGGAGCAGGACAAGTAGACCTGCATCTCCTACCGTTTTTGAAATAAAGACAGTCAGGAGGAGAGTGATGATGATAATATCTTGAAGGATAACAGAATTTTCAGTGCTTTAAAATAACAACTGTTACTATTAAAAAAAGCTGTATTTTATTCATTTAATTTTCAGTGTTTTAAAAGTCATTTCAATAAATAGCTAAATACCATGGGACTTCAAAGACAGATACTTTGTTGTAATGCAGTTGTTCATTTTCAATTGAAATTAAAGCACATGTTTTCTCCATATCCCATGATATTTTATTTTCTCTTATGAGGTGTATTACCAAAACGCTTCGTCCATTTGCTCCTGGTCCGACCCCCCTGTCAAATTTTAGAACCCTTTGTGGCCCACAAGTCAAAAAGTTTGCCCACCCCTGTTTTAGACTTTTCACTATTTCCTTTAGTAAGATTTTTTTAAAGTTCTTTGCCTTCATCTGAGATCAACAGGTAAAAGCATTATTTGCTTGTTTACTGCAATGTGAAGGATCTGGATTTCTATAGTGCAGTTCATGACCTAAAGCATTTCATAATAAATTAAATTAATTTTTTCCAATGAAATCATTATTGAAATACAGAGAATGTAGCACCAATGTTTCCATAGCATGATCCCACAAACAGAAAACTGCATAATAGCCAGGTGATTTATGGCTGACCTGCATAATAATTCATTATTTCTCCTTAAAGAGTTATTTCAAAGCTTGAAATCTATCTTCAGCTATATATCTCCCATCTACCTCCTGTTAACAGATTGATCAGCATCTTGCCAAAAATTATATTGTCACAAACCCATGTCTGTCTTGATACAATGCAGATCAATGCAGCTGTAGAACCAGATCCATATTTGAAAGAATCACAATTAAAATACCATATGTAGCAAAATGTGATGCATTAATATATACACTAATAAGCAAAGGATGTTTGTGGAATCTGCAGTTAAAATTGTGTTAAAATCAACTTTTTAAAAAGAAAAAGAGAGTTTATCAGAGTTCTTTGTTTGTAGTTCTGCAAATGGAGCTAGTTCCGTGTATTTACCTCTCACTGAACATTTCATGTCTGCCAATACATTTTGTAAAAAATTCTTGACAGAAAGGCATGCAACAGAACCTAAGAGAGTGTGCTTCTTTTTAAAGAAAGCTTCCATTTCTGTCGCATATTTCACAACCTCAGGATGCTCCGAGAATACTTTTTAAGCAAGAGAAATACTTAAGAAAGTGTCTACTATAGCAAAACCAGCAGCCAATTTACACTCAGCAGTTTCCCACAAAATGTGATAAATTGATCTGTCTTATTGATGTGGATTAGTATGTACAGTGTTTATATGAACTGGGAAAGACAGAATAATGCTAATCCATCTGTGTTCTTCCTATCTGATACACCTGGTGCTGGATGCGCAGTATCCATCCAGTTCATTCTCAGCCAGGCTGTCAACTAAACAAGGGAAGAAGATAAATAATTAGTATCAGGCATTTTATTAGAGAAGTTTATGTTGCCTGTGTAAAAGTAAGAGCAGATCCCATTAATAGTGTTCTCTCTGTTTGCAGGTTGAGGTGATGGAGCTGAATCAACAGACTTCATCCTGTGACCAGTACTTGGGGAAGAATATTTTTATCTGGGTTCCAAATCTTCAGAACAAGAGGAAATGGCAGAAGGAACATGCATATTCGTAAGAAGGAAGAGCAAGTTTGTTTTCTTTAGACTGGACAGCAAGCTGGCATAGAGAAGCCACTGTGAAATTGTCAAGTGGTTGCCCATTGTAAGCAGTAATCAGCATAGTGAGGTGGAATAAATCTGAGCTACAATGATTAAATTAAGGCAGGATGTAGAGAACAACCTTGTACTGCCTTGCTTACAGAATATTATTGTGAGACCTAAGTGTGGTATTTTAAGGATTTGTTAAAGAGAGAAATTATTTATTCTGGTGGGGAAATCTAGAAAATGGGAACATTACTTTAAAGTTAGAGACAGGTCCTAAGAAACTGATATAAGATAGGACTTTTAAAAAAAGACATTTGGAATTGTCTCCCCTATACATTTCAGAAGCTGAGATTTTCATTGGCTAATGCATCAAGGCTATGGAATCAAGACAAGGAAATGGGGTTAAGACATGGACTTTCTTTATGCATTTGAAGGGCTGGACAAGTTGAAGGAGTTGAATGGGACCTCTGTGCCTTTGATCTTGAGACTTAAGAATTTTTTCCCAAAAACTTGAAAATGTCCCTATTTTACATGATGAAATCATTTGTAGTCAAATAATATTGTTAATGCCCAGGGGTCACTGAGTGAGAATCCACTGAATTTGGATTTTTTTTTTAAATAAAAACATCTGGATCCTGATCCTTTTATCCAGTGTTGAACAAGCACAATATCATTGCAAGTCAATGGTTAATTGTATATCTTTTTGTATTTAAGAACACATCTAATATTTCAAGCCTGCATTGCTTACTCTTATTTTCTTCACACTTTCTAACTAAATTAAGATTAAACTTCTCTGATAGTCTGCTAATCAATAATAAAGTTGCCATCATGCAAATTTTGAATTCAAGAGCCTTGAGGTAATGTTGCAGGTAGAAGGAGATGAGTTATACAGCTCTCATTACATGCACGTGCAGTTCAACTCTTTGAGTGATTATGTAGAAAGTTTGAAGTTAATAACTCTTCAGCTGAGTCACCTGGGTACCCTCACTCACGTAGACAAAGACAGCACAGTGGTGTAGTTAGTAGACCTGCTGCTTCAGAGCTCCAATAACCCAGTTCAGTCCTGATCTCCGTTCCTACGTTTGCAATGTGTACATTCTCCTTGTGTCCACGTAGATTTTGCATGGGTGCTCCAGTTGCCTCCCA
Organism: Hypanus sabinus; assembly: GCF_030144855.1. NCBI lineage: Eukaryota > Metazoa > Chordata > Chondrichthyes > Myliobatiformes > Dasyatidae > Hypanus > Hypanus sabinus. The sequence goes on from NC_082723.1 coordinate 54,164,249, forward strand.
CACCTCAAAAGTGTGTTGATTGGTATTTTAATTGGCTACTGTAAATTGTTCCTAGTCTGTAGATAAGTGGCAATATTGGGTATGGAAAATAGGATTCAGGGAAAATTAGTGGAAAACAGGATTACTCTGCAATACACTATATATAACTGGGTGGAAATGGCCTGCTTTTATGTCATAAGGAAATAAATATATATATTCCTTTTGTTCCCTTCATTCATCCCTCTGTGCAAAGTAACTAGGGTTGACTTCCCATTTTTCCTGATGAAGAATAATCAACCCAAAATAGTAACTCTGTTTCTGTCTGCATGCAAGCTGAGTGACTGACTGGTTGTGTTTTGGTTTTCAAGCATCTATAGTTTTTTGTTTCTCATTTTTAATTGTGAAATGTGAGCATATAAGCTGTGATATAACCAAGAAAATCAGCACTCCTTGGAACCATTTTAAACAGATCTAAGGGTACAGATATTTATTTCAGTTTTTTCCTTGCTTCAAATAGCATCGTAACTCCACAGTCTGTGTCTGTCAAAGAAATCAGCTTCCAGGGTCAGCCGTATGATGAGCTTGTTGGACTATCAGTGGAACAGAAACAAAGACAAAAGGTATGAGTATTTCCCAACATAGACTCACTGCTGTTTTCAGTTAAAATTTGCATTTTTGTCATTGCATAACTGCTTCTTACTTTAAAAAAATACATTTATGTAGCTACTTCCAGACACACAATGTTGCCGTGCTTTGTGGTCAATAATGTATCTTTATGCTTGACAAACTGTAAAGAAGCATGCAACTTATTTCCTCACAGCAAAGTTCCACACGTATTGATGTAAAGGCCAGACAATCTCGTTCAGTGAAGTTGATTGAGGGTTTAAATAAGGGAGAACACTGACCCTTTTCTATCCACGTAAGAAGACAAGTGACATCTTGGATATCTGACCAAAAATATTTCACTGTCACCCCACCCTATGAATCTCTGCATCCAACACATCTTCTGCCATCTTCAACAGGATCCTACCACCAAATACATCTTTACCCAATATCCACCCCCCCCCCACACTCTCTGCTTTCTGCAGCAATTGCTCCCTCCATGATTCCTTTGTCTACTGATCCCTCCCCACTGATCTCCCTCTTGGCATTTATATCCTGATGCAGCCTCCTCTGCATTGGTGATACCCAATGTAAATTGGGGGACCGCTGTGTTGAGCACCTCCGCTTCATTCACCAAAAGTGGAATTTCCCAGTGGCCAACCATTTTAATTCCTTTCCCCATTTCCATTCTGACAAGTCAGTCCTTGTCCTCCTCTTTTGCCACAATGAGGCCACTCTCAGGGTAGAGGAGCAACATCTCATATTTCGTCTAGCTAGCCTCAACCTGATGGCATGAGTATCAATTTCTCCTTCTGCTAATTTTTTCCCTCCCACTTCCCTCTGCTCCTATTTCCCACTATGGTCTCTCACCTTTTCTCCTCACCTGCCTATCACCTCCCATTGGTACCACTCTTTCTTCCCTTTTTCCCATGGTCCACTCTCCTCTCCTATCAGATTCCTGAAGGAAAGTCTCAGCCCAAAATGTCAATGTTTATTCATTTCCAAACATGCTACCTGACCTGCTGAGTTCTCCACCATTTTGTATGTGTTGTCACCAAAGTTACCTCCAATTTTTTTTTTGTCCACTGCGCAGACCAATTACAGTTCTAAGCAGAAAATGTTCACATGGCTTGAAAAATGCATGGCACTTTTGTAATATGCATACTATGAATATTTAGACTGAACATTGAAAACTTACACACTTTTGATTTTATCTTTTAATTGAAGGGTATCATTTCCAGCTGCATCCAATTCCAGCTGAGTATCAAAAAAGGCAATGAGCATAGGAGCATTTTGGTTACTGTGTGGTCACACATGCACGTAGCTCAAAGGGAACAGTGGTTGACACTGTCATTGTGGCTTTCCATTAGAACTGCATTGAAATGTTATCATGGTTTATGTAGCCCTTTACAAGAAGGAATCTTATATTTACATCCTGCTGACTCAGCAACAGGAGAATTGCCACTGAGTGTCACACTGGATATTTTTTTTAATCATTGCGTTGATACTAGAAAGAACTTGCATTTTCATTTTGGTTTCTGACAGAACAATCAAATACTTATATACTAGCCCCACCAGAATAGCTCCAAATAGAACTTAATTTTTCCAAAACTACTTGTTATCATTTTCCTTCCATGCATGGTATACCTACCAACCTTCATGTCTCACATTAATCATTATATTTGGCCTATAATGTTATTTATTGAATGTCTGCATTGATTCAGCTTCCACTGTGTCTCATGGTACAACACTGCACAAACCAATAACCTTTCATGTGAAAATAAATCCTCTAATCTTCCTAAAATTGCCTGAATAGCTTTCTTAGCAAGAGTTATAGAACAGACATCATCATTGTTATGCTCCTCAGAATAAGAAGGCGAAAAAGAAGACAGCAAATGAATGGCATCCATACACTTACCTTGCCAGGAATCAGCAGAGACTTAAGGGATGGAAGGATACGCTGCACTCATTGAATAAAGAGCACAGAAATGAATTACCAGAAATTATGGAGGGGTTCCTGACTCAACCGTACAACAGGTAATGAGGGTCAGATAATCCTGGATTATGATTTACACTGAAGGAATGAATTTGGAGTAAATTAAAGTCTTCTTTAGCCAGTGAATGGTGAACCTTTGGAATTCTTTGCCACAAGCATCTGTGGAAGCTAAGTCTTTATGTATCTTTAAGGCAGGGTTTGATAGATACTTGATTGGTCAGGGCATGAAGGGATTCAGAGAGAAGGCAGGAGATTGGGGCTGAGAGGAAAATTGGATCAGCCATGATTAAATGGTGGAGCAGACTCAGTGGGTCAAATGGCCTAATTCTGCTCCTATATCTTGAGGTTTTAAAAGATTACCCACTTTCATTGGTGTTACCCAGTGACAGTGAAATATTACCCAGATTGAAATATTTCCCAGAGCAGATTGAAAAAAGGTAGGTAGAACATAGAAAAATAATATAAACAATATTCATAGATAATGATTTAAAGCAGCAATATTAGATATTTAAAATGTTGTTCAACAGATCAGGAAAAGTGTTCAGCCTGAGAAAGAGAACAGGACATTAAATAAACGTATAAAATGCAAGAAATTTCTACATAAAATATCTGTTATCGACCTAGTAAAAAATAAGAGAGGGTAATCAATTCCAACAATCAAATATTAATTCTATTTTTCCTCTTGATATCCATTAACACCCTTCTCACTGTCCCAGTTCTAGAACCCAGCAACACTAGAGGCAATTTACATCAACCAATTCACCTACCTTTCAGCACATCTTTGGCATGTAGCATAAACTGGAACATCCAGGAAACACTTGCAGTTGAAGGGATAACCTGTATACTCCATAGAGCACCCAAGATCAGGATCAAATCTAGGTCATATGACGTTTAGTCATGAAAGGAAGGGATTACAGGGTAAAGGGTGGCTATTCTGATTGGCAAGTTTCATATGGATTGGTTCAAGGACTGATATTCACAATTGACATTAAACACTGAAATATTAAATCAAAAAATTTAAAGGAGGGGATAATTCATATTGAGAAGTACTACAAAATAATTACAAGATATACTTCTAAACTTGCAATCCAAGCATAAGTATGGCAACAATAGCACTTGTAATCAGAACAAAATGTAATGAGCCAACTAAATTTTTGCATGGACACCTTAGATAAAGTGGAATTTGATTGATTTGAAGATACTTGAGGCTTGACAGTTATTTCTTTTCTTGCTGTTAACCACCTTTGTAACAATAATTTTTTTGTGTCTTTCCTCAATAGTGACCATGTAACAGAACAAATTCTAACACAGCAGTATTGCTCTACCAAGAGCCAATCTTTGTTTAATCACTATGAGGACCAAGGTGCTAGAAAAATTCCAGCTCACGTTATGCTTATCCCTGTCAGTAAGAAAATTACCCTGCACCATTTCAATGAGAAGCAGAAACAAGCTCAGTCAACTTTGCATTCCAGAGGTTCACATAGAATGGATGCACAGGTAAAACAAGGACAAATAATGATTTAGATCTTATTGTTCACAAATGTCAAAGGATTGGATGTTGAGTGAGAAGGGGAGGGTGGAAAGATGAGATCCAGATGTGTACGTTATCTCTCCCTTGAAAGTTGAAAAGATTCTAAGTAAGTTACAGTACTTTGCAAAAGTTTTAAATGCCCTAGATTTTTTATATAAATTTTGTTTTAGATGTTTTTATTTGTCTTCTGCGTCTTCGGCCTGGATAGGGTCCCGATTGTGTGGAAAGCAGCATGTGTGGTCCCAGTACCTAAGAAGGGCTGACCAAAAGTCTTCAATGCCCTGACCGCACACATGAAGACCCTAGAGCGGCTATTCCTGGCTCACCTCCAACCCCCGGTCAGGTCACCCCTAGATCTGCAATTTGCCTACCAAGTGCACATTGGAGTCGACGATGCTGTCATCTATCTGCTGACCAGAGCCTACTCCCATTTGGATAAGCAGGGCAGAGCTGTGAGGATCATGTTTTTTGATTTCTCAAGTGCCTTCAATACCATACAGCCCTCATTGCTGGGGGGGAAGTTCCATTCAATGCAGGTTGGCACATCCATTGTATCCTGAATAATAGTCTACCTGACTGGCAGACTACTGTTTGTGCGGCTTCAGAGCTGTGTGTCAGACATGGCTATATGCAGTACTCGGGCCCCACATTGGACTGTATTGGCTCCCTTCCTGTTTACCCTGTATACTCCGGACTTTAGATACAACACTGACTCATGTCATCTGCAGAAATTCTCAGCTGACTCAGCAATAGTTGGGTGTATAATGGGAGGACAGGAGGACGAATACAGGGATGTATTTGTCAAATGGTGCAAGCTGAATCATCTGCAGCTCAACATTAGTAAGAGGAGGAGATAATGATGGACTTTAGGAAGACCAAGCCTGCACTGATCCCTGTTACTATTGATGGTGAAGACCTATAAGTACCTGGGGGTGCACCTGGATAACAGCCTTGAGTGGAGCACCAACACAGAGGCTGTGTACAAGAATGGCTAGAGTCACCTCTATTTTCTGAGGAGACTGAGGTCCTTTGGAGTATGCAGGCCTCTCCCTCACTTGTTCTACCAGTTGGTTGTCACCAGTACAATCTTCTATGCATGGTGTGCAAGGGCAATGGCATCAAAACAGGTCATGCCAATAGGCTCAATAAACTGATTAGAAATGCTGACTCTGCTATAGGAGTCAACTGGACACACTGGAGACTGTGGTGGAGCAAAGCACCCTATGGAAAATCCTGGCAATTTTGGACAATGTTTTTCACCCTCTGCATGCCACCTTGGCTGAACAGAGGAGCACTTTTAGTAATAGACTAAGACAACTGGGCTGCTCCAAAGAGTGCTATATGAGGTCATTCTTACCCTCAACCATTAGGCTCTATAATAGACAGCCCATAGCTGGGGAAGTGATGACCCACGCCTGTTAGACTGCTATTAATCTCCATTTACCAGAGTTATGTTTAGTTCTGTTTACCACACCCTGCCATCGCGGACACCCTGTGCAATACGACCATCGTTTCTTATCTGGACGGTGTGAATGTGCATCCATTACTGTATAATATTACAGTAATAGTTGTACTACCATCCAAGTGTAAACGTGGAAATCTTGTAGATCTTGTAATCTTTGACTTGTAAATCTTGTACATCTTATTTTTAAGGTAACTTTTTTTTATTCTTTCTTCTACTATTTGTATATCTATGCACTTGTAATGCTGCTGAGACAGTGTAATTTCCTTTGGAGTCAATAAATGTATCTATCTATTAATGTGTCAGTAGAAAAGAGCAAATTTTAGATTTCAAAACATAATTTTCCAAAAATGTTAATGTTACAGAGAATGTTTTTGTATTTCATTAAAGAAAGTAATATATTAAGTAATAGACTATTTTTCAAATAAAAACTTGATTACCTTGTAGGTATATAGCCAAGTGCATAATTAAACAAAGATAACAAACGAATTGCTAATAATCAACTACATTATGAGTTGAATGAACTAAAGCTGCTTAACTGAAACAAAAACAGGTGTACAAGAAATCAATCTGGGTGAAGGACAGCCAAACTAACAAGTGAGGGTGTGGCAGATGTAACAGTTTAACCATAAAATCATTAATTCTTACACCATGGCAAGAGTGAGTATAGCACGGGGGTCGGCAACCCGCGGCTCCGGAGCCACATGTGGCTCTTTTACGTCTGTGCTGCGGCTCCCTGTTGCTTTGGGAAATAATTGGTTGTGGCGACCCTTTTCCTGGCACATCCGAACCGACTCACAATTAGATAGCCTACGGGGGTTTGCGAGCACAGAGCTTTGGAGCCTCTGCGCCATGGGGGGGCAGGTTGAGGGAGGCTTAAAAGTGAGGCTGAAGATTTCGAATAAAGTTTTTTCCTTCGACTGCAGTTACCGACTCCGTGTCGTAATTTTAGCACTGCGTGTAGCACACCGCTACATGGTCAGTATTTAATTAAAATGTATTTTATGTTAGTTTGTTAGTTTTTGAAATGTAAATCTAAATTTGAAGATTATGGTGATCTTGTACAATCTAAATAAGACGTTGTGGCGACCCATTTCCTGACACATCCGAACCGGCTCACAATTAGCCAGCGTTCAGGCTAAGGGGGATAGCCTACGGGGGTTTGTGAGTACGTGTCTTTTGCAGCATCCGCGGGGGGGCGGGTTGAGGGGGGCTTAAAAGCAAGGCTGTTTAGTTCGAATAAAGCTATCTTTGACTGCAGTTTATTGACTGCGTGTAGCACACCGCTACAACGTGTTTTTATCGCTGGCTGTCCAGAGGGGAGGTGCTGAAACGCTTTGTCGCGTGTCTGGAAGAAGTGAAAACTTTCCTGGGCAGCAAAGGGCTCACCTTTCCTGAGCTGGAACAGCCAGAATGGCTGGAAAAGCTACACTTCATGGTAGACATGACAGCGCACCTGAACACGCTGAACACATCTCTTCAACGGGGTAAGGACGTACAGCCCTGCACATGTTGGAGGATGTTTTGGCATTCGAGCGCAAGTTGACGTTGCTTGCCAGAGATTTACAGAAAGGCACAATGTCTCACTTCCCCAATTTGAGAGAGTTCAAACAAGGTCATGACATGATAAATTCGGAGTATTTACATTCTGCAATCATCGCAATGCAAACATCGTTTGGGAAACGCTTCTGTGAGTTCAGAGAGGAAAAAAACACATTATCCTTCCCGGTCACTCCCCTAAGCATCGATCCATCCCTACTGAATACGACTGCATTGTCAGGTGTGAGTCAACCTGAACAAGTATGATAAATATTTTAATTGCCTATTATTTTACGTATATTCATATGTTTTCATTGTTCAGTGAAATAGTCCTTTTATTTTTCAGGTTGACAGCTGGCTGACGTTATTTTTGGTTTGCTGCTGGCGGCAAATTTAAGTTTGGCGTTTTTCATAAATACAAGAAGGACTCAAATAGACATTGAGTATTTTACTTAAAAGTAACCTTCAGCCCAACGTCTTTTTTTCGGAGTTCAAAATGTTTTTGTTGCATGCAGAAATGTAATTTCATTTTCTCTGCAGGAGTTCATCAATTTCATAAATGCAACACATTATAGTTTGTTTATACATAGCATAAAGGCAAAACAAAACGTTGTATGCAGTGTTATTTCATTTTAAATGTCAAACGGGTTTTGCGGCTCCCAGTGTTTTCTTTTCTGTGGGAAACGGGTCCAAGTGGCTCTTTCAGTGGTAAAGGTTGCTGACCCCTGGTATAGCAGCAAGATTGTCATCCTGCATCAGCAAGCCAAACAAATTTCACAGCAGACAGGAGTTTCAAGATGTGCTATTCAAGTTATTCTGAAGAAGCATAAAGAAACAGGCAAGGTTGAGGACTGGAACAGTGGTCAGCCATGTAAACTGAGTGCAGCAGATGAGAGATACATCTAACTGACATCCAGCACTGCTATCAGCTCTGATCTCACAAAAACCACTGGAACTCAAATATACCACTCTACAGTGTGACGAGATCTGAAGGATTATTCAATGTGAACTGTTCCTTTAAAAAGAGAGAGAGTGTGTGTGCTAATTCAGCGAGAGAGAGAGAGAGAAATGAACAGTCTGTGAGTTGCCTTGGAAACGGCAAAGCAAAGCTATATGATAGACAGTTGGTGTTCAGCAGTTGTGGAATATATACAAGGTCAACTGGCTTTGTAATCAGACACACCAAAGACACTGACGAAATTGACACTGGTTGAGCTTTGTGTGCCCATGACAAAGAGTGGGGTTTTTGCTCACAGTGTGGACAAAGGGGAAAGCTATCAGTGTGTTTAACCCTTGTCTGGGTTGATAGCTTACTGTGTGTAAACGGCACTCTCTTTTGTGTGGTCACAGTTGGTGACTTTAATAAGTTTTGGGAGCAAGAGGATGACATGGAAGATTCAATGGCATTGGCACTGGGAAGACAAATCCTCCCCTCTCTCTCCCCCTCTCCCCAATATCCAGAACTGAACTGACTTCATACCTATACCATCGTAAGACTATTATTTCACCACCTAAGCTTGAAGAAGTGTGGGAACTTAATTTACTCACATGCATGTACTCTACAAACCTGTTTGCCTTATCTTGTTTTATATTATTTTATTACGTAGTTACTAATAAAATAGTGTCTATAACAGAAGACTCAGACTCCAGGTGTGTCTATTTTTGCTGGTCCTTTTTAACCTGTTATGGAGTACGTAACAACAGTCTGGAGAATTCTTGTCAGAAGTGGTCTTCATGAAAGAGTTGCTGCCACAGAACCATTACTCTGAAATGGAAGCAAAGCCAAGAGACTCACCTAAACACAAAATCACAGGCAGGTGCTTTGGACTGACCAGCCAAAATTCAATTTTTTTGGCTCCAACAGGAGGCAGTTTATCCATAAAAGAACTGTAGGGCACTATGTGGATGAGTGAAGCATAGTGGGGGTTCCCTGCTGGTTTGGGGCTGCATTTCTGCAAATGAAGTTGGTGATCTGGTCAGAATTAATGGAACCCTCAATGCTGAGACGTACCAGCAGATTCCCTTCCACCACACACAATACCATCGGGGAGACCTCTGATCAATCCTAGCTTTATTCTGTAGAGGACAATGACCCCAAACACACAGCCAAGGTCATAAAGAACTATCTTCAGCGAAAAGGAGAACAAGGAGTTCTGCAACATATAGTGTGGCCTCCGAAGTGCCCTGATCTCATCATCGAGGCTGTCTGGGATTACTCGGAGACACAGAGGCAAGAGAGACAGCCAAAGCCTGCAGAAGAATGGGCAAGTTCTCCAAGATGCTTGGAACAAACTACCAGCTGATTTTCTTATAAAATAGCACAACAGTGTACCTAAGAGAATAGAAGCAGTTTGAAAGGCAAAGAATGGTCAACATAAATATTGATTTTACTTGGTTTTTTACTATTTACTGCTCTTTATAGTGATTTTTTTGATATTTAGAAATGTTTAAATTCATTATTTTTGAAATTATCTTCATTTTACAGGCACAAACAGGAGAAAATTTGCAAATACTGGAAATCCAAGCAACACGTACAAAATGCTGGAGAAACTCAGCAGGCCAGGCAGCATCAATGGAAAACAGTAGTTGACATTTTGGGCCGATACCCTTCCAATGTCGACTGTATTCTTTTCCGTAGATGCTGCCTAGCCTGCTGAGTTTCTCCAGCATTGTGAGTGTGTTGCTTCACTTTTTTTTTGCATGTGCCTAATATTTCTGCACAGTACTGTATGTATCTCCTGTAATTATCCAGTCACTCGTATAGTAATGCCTTGGTCTAGCCCCCATCCACTACGAATGTTACTTGATATAATATCTACAAGGAAGTAGGAGAGTGGATATAGGTCACCAGGTGCTCCTCAATGTAAGTATTAAGATGGGCCATTCCAGACTTTTCCTGTGGAACCCAACAAAGCCTGTCCGTGCACAGGCTGCTACTGTGGTCCCTATTCTCCAGTGGGCTTGGTCACTTACTAACTGCAGCCTGCTAAAAGAGCTTGAGAGTGTCTTTCAGGATCGGAAGTTGCTGGGTGCCTCTTACTAAATTTGATGGCACAAAATTGGTGGAGTTGTACATCGTAACATATGTTGTCAAAAGATACTACAAATATAGTTTAGTTGTAAACTTGGACAGAGAAATGGCAGGTGGAATTTAATGTGGTTAAGTATGAGGTGATATGTTGTGGAGGCCAAACGAGTGGAAAAGTCCACAATAAATTGCAAAATTCTTCAGTGCTAAAGATTACACAAAGCAAGGTACAACAGAATCTGGAATTTTGATATAAAGCAGACAATGCTGAAAGTACACAAATCAGGTTCCAGCATCTGCAATATCTTGATTTTGGTGCACTGTATGGTGTGTTGTCTTGGTATGGTAACCACTTTGACCTTTGCTACATTGCTTAATGTCTCCACTCTTTCTTTTAGCATTTGAAAGTCAGAAGTTTGGACATCAATCACCTGAAGATCCAAACATACTTTGATAACAATCTTTCTGTCATCAAAGAGAACACCGATTCAGATCCAGGTTATTCATTTATTTGGTTATTTTCTCACGGGAATTTGAAAGAAATTGTGCCCCAATATGATTACAAGGAAGTCCTATTGGTCACCGTGCCCTACCTAACTGCTCCACTGCCTGTACCTGTTTCCTTTTCAGTATGAATTCAATTCTATTTTCTCATTACTTCTCAATCCATTTCTCATCACACTTTCAGACTATACTGAATATTCCTGATCACAATTGTAAATAAAGAGAGGAAATATTAATGGTTCTGAAAAGTAACTGAACATTTTCCACATTGGTTCACCAGTTGCTGAACCTTCATAATAACTGGTTATGTGCAATTTTGGGTAACACTGTTAATTAAAGTTAACAAGGGGAAAAAAAAGTGGATACAGGGGAGGTTTAACCAGAATTGAGAGAGCTACTTGTAAGGGACAGAGAATATTTTATTCTAAAAGCTAAGGAAATTAAGGGAAGGTTTAATGGATATGTTTAAAATTTGAATGGGGGTTGGAATAATCTGGAAATAGAGTAACTGTGCCCATAAGCAAGAGAATTAGAACATGAAGACTACAGCACAGGAACAAGCCCTTCAACCCACAATATTATGCTGGACTAAATAAATTAGTAATCAACTGGCTAACTGAATTAATCTCTTCTGCCTGCACAATGTCCATATCCTTTCGTTTCCCTCACATTAATGTGCCTATCAAAACTTCCCTTTAAAGTATTTAATGTATCTGCCTCTACCACCATCCCAGCAGCGCGTTTCAGGCATCCACCACTCTGTGTGTTTAAAAAAAAAACTTGCACCTCACATCTATGAAATCACCCCCTCTGACTTTAAACACATGACTTATGGTATTAGGTATGTCAACCCTTGGAAAAAGATATTGTCTATCAATGCCTCCCACAATCTTACAAACCTTTATCAGATCTCCCTCCAGCCTCTGCCACTCCAGAGAAAACAACCCAAGTTTAGCCAACCTCTCATTATAGTGTATGCCCTCTAATCCAGGCAACATCCTGGGAAATCTCTTCTGCACCATCTCCAAAGTCTCAATGCCCTTCCTATAATGGGGAGACCAGAACTGTATGCAATGCTCCAACTGTATGCAGTCTAACCAGAATTTTATAAGCTGCAACATAACTTCCTGACATTGAACTTAATGCTTCGATTAATAAAGGCAAGCATACCACATGCCTTCTTAACCACCCCATAAACATGGGTAGCCACGTTCAGGGAGCTATGGCCTTGGACCCCAAGATTCTCTGCTTATCTTGCCCTTAACAGTGTACTGTCTCTTTACATTTGGTCTACCGAGGTGCAACACTTCACATTTAGCCGGGCTAAGCTTCATGTGCCATTTCTCTGCCCATATTTGCAGTTGATCCATATCCCATTGTATTCTTTGCCAGTGTTCTGCCCTATCCACAACACCACCAATCTTCATATCATTGAATTTGCAGCCAAATTCACAGATTAGTGGCAATTAACAGAAGAACCAAGGGAAAAGTTGTTTTACATAGCTGGTTGTAAGATCTGGATCGCGTTGTCTGTACTATGTGATAGAAGTTTATTTATTAGTAACCTACACAATTTAAACATGAAAAGTAAGTGTTTGTAAGACAGTGAAACAAGTGGCACTTGAATAATAGCCACCATCCTAAACTGTGATGGAGTATGATTTAGTGACTGCATATTTTGAACCATGCTTACAGGACTCAATAGGCTAACTCTAACATTCAGAAACAGTGTAAACCATTCAAAAGCAATTGAAAGTCAATAAACACGAGATTCTGAAGATGCTGGAAATCCAGCACAGAATGCTGGAGGAACTCAGCAGGTCAGGCAGCATCTTTGAAAATAAATAAAACAGTCGATGTTTCAGGCCAAGGTACTTCACCAAGACTGGAAACAAAAGAGGAAGATGGGAGGTGGGGAAGAAGATCAAGCTAGAAGATGATAGGTGAAGCCAGTTGGGTAGGAGAGGAGGGATGAAGTAAGAAACTGGGAGATGATAGGTGGTAAAAGTAAAGGGAAGGAAATGAAAGAATCTGATGGGAGAGGAGAGTGGACCATGTGAGAAAGAGGAGGAGGGCACAAGGGGACATGATAGGCAGGTGAAGAGAAGAGTTAAGAGGGGACAGAGGGGAAATAAGAAAGGGGGAGGGGGGAAATTACCTACTGTTGGAGAAATGGATGTTTATGCCATCAGGTTGGAGGCTACCTAGACATTATAAGATGTTGCTCCTCCAATCTGAGAATAGCTTCATCATGGCAGAAGAGGAGGTCATGGACCAACATGATGGAATAGGAATGGGGACTGGGATTGAAATGGCTGGACATCAGGAAATCCTGATTTTCTCAGGTGGAGCAAAGGTGCTCAACAAGGCACTCCCTCAATCTACCTAGGGTCTCAGCAATTTAGAGGACACTGGATACACTAGATGACCCTCACCTGGAAGCACTGTTTGGGGCCCTGAATAGAGATTAGGGAGGAGGTGAAAGGGCAGGTGTAGCTTTTATTGCCACTTACTGAGGTAAGTACAAGGAGGGGGATTAGTGAGGATGGATGAATGGACAAGAATCATGGAGGGAGGGAAAGCAGAGAGGTGGGGGTGGTAAAGATGTGTAGGGTGATAGGCTCCCATTGAAGATTGTGGAATTTGTGGCAAATGGTGTGTTGGATGCAGAGGCTCATGGGCATCGTAGGTGAGGACAAGAGGAATTCTATCCCTGTTAAGGCAGTGGGAAGATGGGGTGAGTGCAGAGGTCCAGCGAACAGAGGAGATGTGTGTGAGGACAGTATTGATAGTGGAAGAGAGAAAATCCCATTCTTTGAAAAAGAAGGACTTCTATGATGTACTGGAAAGGAAAGCCTCATTCTAGGTACAGATGTGGAGGCTAAGGAACTGATAAAGGGGAAATAGCATCTTTATAGGAGACAGGGTGGGATGAAGTATGGTCAAGGCAATTGTGGGAATCAGTAAGTTTATAAATGATATTGGTAGACAGTTTGATCCAGAGAGATTGAGAAAGGGGAAGGAGGTGTCAGATATGGACCAAGTGAATTTAAGGGCACGGTGGAAGTTGGAGTCAAAGTTGATGAAATCAATTAAACCAGTTGTTTTAAAGTCTTAGAAATTGAAAAGAACTAAAACAATAATAAAAAAATAATATTTAAATAAACAGTTCCAGCAACCTGGGTTTAATCTCGGAGTCAGGTAGTGTGGTTTCCTCCAGGTGTTGTGCTTATTGCCAAAGGAGTACAGCACAGTAATTATCACTGTCAGTTGCACCTAGTATGAAGGTGAGTATTGGAATCTGGGTTGGCTAATGGGAACGTGGGGAGAATTAAATTGGATCAATGTGATTAGCGTAAATGGGTTCTTGATTTGATGGGGAAAAGAGTGTTGTTCATTTCAATGCTGTAAGAATTTATTTTATGTCAGTTATAATCTCCTGCAAGTATGTTTCAAAGGAATACCTGTGTAAGATAAAGATATAGACTTGACAGGACTTTAAATTTTGTGTTTATCTGCAGATTATAGGCACCCACCTTCTCCTGTCCTCTCAACAAATGGTGTTGATCCTATTGATACACTGGTAAGTCAACTGCTTCTAGTTTCTCGAAATCCAGTCCCTGATCAAGGGCTCCAAACTCCAATCCCATATCCAAGGGATGGGTTCAAAATTCCATTCCAACTATTTAGAGCTTTGATGACAAAGCTCCTTCACAAAACATACTGGGCAATTTCTACTCACCTTATAAGGGCCACAAGAGATGCGTTCACAGGAAGGCATGTTCTCTGGTATTTTCTGGTAATCTGCACAGAAAGTCTATTCATGGTGTTGTCCATACTTCAGCAGGTAAATATATGGTGCTAATTAAAATCCAGATATTGCTCATTCCATTTGGGAATAATAATACCTGTCAGATCGCCAGGAAGTGGTAAGAATGGGCTCCTTCACTTCCACCTCTCTGATCCTCAACACAGAAACCCCTTAGGGTGTGTCCTTTACTCTCTGTATACCCATGACTGTGTTGCCACCCACAGCTTCAATCTGCTAATTAAATTTGCTGACAATATTACATTGATTGGCCTAACTCAACTATACAAGGCACCCTCAGAGAGGAAGTCAAGAGAACAATCTCTCCCTCACTGTCACAAAAACAAAGGAGCCAGTTGTGGACTACAGGAATAATGGAGACAGGCTAACCCCTATTGATATAAATGGATCTGAGTTCCTTGGCATACACATCATGGAGAATCTCACATGGTCTGTACATACTGGCAGTGTGGTGAAAGAAGCACAGTAGAACCTCTTTCACCTCAGACAGTTGAAGCAATTTGGCATAAGTCCCCAAATCCTAGGTCCTTTTCTACAGGGGCACAATTGAGAGCATCCTGACTAGCTGCATCACTGCCTGGTATGGGAACTGTAATTCCTTCAACCGCAGTACTCTGCAGAGATTGGAGCGGACAGCCCAGCACATCTGTGGATGTGAACTTCCCACTATTCAGGACATTTACAGAGACAAGTGCATAAAAAGAGCCAGAAGGATCATTGGGACCCGAGTCACCCCAATCACAAATGGTTCCAGCTGCTACCATCTAGAAAACAGTATTGAAGCCTTAAAGCCAGGACCAACAGGCTCTGGGACAGCTTCTTCCTCCAGGCCATCAGACTAATTAATTCATGTTGATACAATTGTATTTCTATGTTATATTGACTGTCCTGTTATACATACTAT
Organism: Hypanus sabinus; assembly: GCF_030144855.1. Classification (NCBI taxonomy): domain Eukaryota; kingdom Metazoa; phylum Chordata; class Chondrichthyes; order Myliobatiformes; family Dasyatidae; genus Hypanus; species Hypanus sabinus. The sequence continues at coordinate 54,179,624 of NC_082723.1, forward strand.
TTATTACAGATTACTATTAACTGCACATTGCACATTTAGAGGGAGATGTAACGTAAAGATTTTTACTGCTCATGTATGTGAAGGATGTAAGAAATAAATTCAATTCAATTTAATTAATTCAATAATTAGAAAATAATTTTTAAAAACACTTCATTGATCATGTGATGTCCATATACTATCATATATATATATATATATAGACATGTTAAATTTTCTATATTTTGTAATAGTTGAAAATCAGGTTGTGCAAGCATTTTTAACCATTATGTACAAGTGTTTCATGAGAGAATTAAAAAATCCCCCTTCTCAAGTCAAGTCAAGTCAAGTCAACTTTTATTGTCATTTCGACCATGACTGCTGGTACAGTGCATAGTAAAAATGAGACAACATTTTTCAGGACCATGGTTTACATGACACAGTACAAAAAACTAGATTGAATTACGTAATAAAAAAAACACAGAGAAAGCTATACTAGACTACAGACCTACACTGGACTGCATAAAGTGCACAAAAACAGTGCAGACATTACAATAAATAATAAACAGGACAGTAGGGCAAGGAATCAGTCCAGGCTTCAGGTATTGAGGAGTCTGATAGCTTGAGGGAAGAAACTGTTATATAGTCTGCTCGTGAGAGCCTGAATGCTTCGGAGCCTTTTCCCAGACGACAGAAGGGAGAAGAGATTGTATGAGAGGTGCATGGGGTCCTTCATAATGCTGTTTCCTTTGCGGATGCAGCGTGTAGTGTAAATGTCCGTGATGGCGGGAAGAGACACCCTGATGATCTTCTCAGCTGACCTCACTATCCGCTGCAGGGTCTTGTGATCTGAGATGGTGCAATTTCCGAACCAGGCAGTGATGCAGCTGCTCAGGATGCTCTCAATACAACCCCTGTAGAATGTGATGAGGATGGGGGGTGGGAGATGGACTTTCCTCAGCCTTCGCAAAAAGTAGAGACGCAGCTGGGCTTTCTTTGCTATGGAGCCGGTGTTGAGGGACCAGGTGAGATTCTCCGTCAGGTGAACACCAAGAAATTTGGTGCTCTTTACAATCTCTACCGAGGAGCCATCGATGTTCAGCGGGGAGTGGTCACTCTGTGCCCTCCTGAAGTCAACAACCATCTCTTTTGTTTTCAAAGGCAACACGAGTGAATCTGCCTCGGCCCAAAACGTCATCACTACCTCCTCCCATAGATGCTATTTGGCCTGCTGAGTTCTGCCAGCATTTTGTGTTTTTATCTCTTTTGTTCACATTAAGAGACAGGTTGTTGGCTCTGCACTAGTCTGTTAGCCGCTGCACCTCCTCTCTGTAAGCTGACTCGTCATTCTTGCTGATGAGACCCACCACGGTCGTGTCATCGGCGAACTTGATGATGTGGTTCGAGCTGTGTGTTGCAGCACAGTCATGGGTCAGCAGAGTGAACAGCAGTGGACTGAGCACGCCACCCTGGGGAGCCCCCGTGCTCAGTGTGATGGTCTTGGAGATGCTGCTCCCGATCCAAACTGACTGAGGTCTCCCAGTCAGGAAGCCTAGGATCCAGTTGCAGAGGAAGGTGTTCAGGCCCAATAGGCTCAGCTTTCCAATCAGCTTCTGAGGGATGATTGCGTTGAATGCTGAACTAAAGTCTATGAACAGCATCCAAATGTATGTGTCTTTTTTGTCCAGGTGGGTTAGGGCCAGGTGGAGGGTGATGGCAATGGTGTCATCTGTTGAGCAGTTGGGATGGTACACAAACTGCAGGGGGTCCAGTAAGGGGGATAGCAGGATCTTGATATGCCTCATAACAAGCCTCTCGAAACACTTCATGATGATGGATGTAAGTGCAATGGGATGGTAGTCATTTAGGCAGGACACTGAAGACTTCTTCGACACGGGGATGATGGTGGTGGCCTTGAAGCACATTGGAATGGTGGCGCTGCTCAGGGAGATGTTGAAGATGTCAGTGAGAACATCTGCTAGCTGGTCTGCACATCCTCTGAGCACACTACCAGGAATGTTGTCTGGTCCAGCAGCCTTCTGTGGATTGACCCTGCACAGGGTTCTTCTCACGTCAGCCATGGAGAGACACAGCACCTGGTCGAATAAATAATTACTCTTAGCTCCAGATTATCCTAAAGGAGAAATATTCACCGTGTCCAGATCATTTAAGATCTTACACTCTTCTAAACTCTTGTAATGCAAGCTAGGATGTCCACCTTCCCCTTGTGAGACAACCCATCCATTCCTGTATTAGTTCAGTAATCTTGATGTGCATTGTGGTAAAGACGGTATGATGTCTCCTTTAATCACATTGTTCTTGACCTGAGGGTGCTTAGTTCTGATTCTGGAAACCTGGAATTGAAGCTTCCTCATTTTAAAATATTGATAAAGAAATTTCTTTCCAGCATATACTCCTGTTGCAACATCTCAAGGGAAAAGTAAAACAGAGTTGTTGCTACCAAGTCCTGCTGAATGGTCTCAACAATTGTACTCTTTTCCATAGATGCTGCCTGGCCAGCTGAGTTCCTCCAGCATTTTGTATGTGTTGCTTGGAGTTCCAGCATCTGCAGATTTTCTCTTGTTTATGGATACAAATGACTGGGTATTGGTCTCCACTTTGAAAAGAAAAGTATCTGGGCCTCCAATGAGGATGGCTAAAGGAGCAGAAAACTTCAAGCAGCCCCACATAATGCATTATTTTTCCACATGTTTTAGTTCTATAAAGCTATTTCTGAGATGTGCATATTAACACTAACAATCTTTTTCTTTATCTTTAGGAATACAGCAATGAGCCAGCTGAGGTTGGCACTGAACTAAGGAATTATTCAGTCCAGTACATTAGATTGGGTATTGCATCCTGACTACATTAGTACATCATCAATTTGCAAGTTGTTTATTTCATTTCAGAATACGAAAAGAGATACCCATTCAATTATTATGGTTAACAAGTTCTTAATGGCTGAACCTGGATCACAAGAAACAGGGAGCTCAAGTTTAACCACTTCTGTGTATTCACAGGAGAACAATATCTTGACAATCCCTACAGGTAAAGTGGTGTGTTTCATTACTGTATTGTATTCTAATAAATGTTCTATGGACTTTTTAAAGAAATGTAAGTATCTTGACTGCAAGAAGTAAACTTCTGAAGTACTATAGGAAGTAGGAAATAGTGAGCAGGCCAACTACTCTTTATTGTAGAGTGAAAAGTAAGGTGCAATATTTAGAGTTGATATTAGATCTACAGCATTTTTGTTTCCTTTTCTGATTCACCATCTCTTCTTAGAATTGACCATGAATAAATGTTGTGTAAATGTGTCCCTTAACACTTATTTGTCTCTTTTACCCTGTTCACCTTCATCACTATGTTTTTTTCGAATTTATTTTGTTAAATCTTCTCATGATTGTAATATACTTCCACATCCACATCTTTTTTCACAGCAACTCCAGCTCTCAACCGTCCAGGCAGAATTTCAAAATATATATAGAGTAGGTGCTCCCAATCTTTATTATGCCATGGACCAATACCATTAAACAAAGGGTTTGTGGATCCCAGGTTGGGAACACCTGACAGAGAGTAATTCCAACATAAAGCTATTTAAACATTAATCCTATCGCTTCCTCTGAATATATACTAGCAGACTTGCTGAGCATTTTCATTTTCTGTTTTTTAGTTTTCGATATTTTTAAGGGTAGCATTTTTGACTATTGGAATATTCCAGAGGCTTTTCTCCTTGGTTTACTGCATCAATGCCTGAGTTAATCTTTACTTCTTGGATTCTTCAGAACATTCATAGAGAGGGTTAGTTAAAAAACACATATTCCAAAGAGCCTAGACTTACATTTCATAGAAATAGATACTGTATAGTTCTTACCATTATAATTCAGATGATAATCAAAAAATGTTTCATGTGTAAGGAATAATATCTAAAAGAGCAAATTAATGGCTTGGTTCTTTAAGTGGTAAATTTCAGTGATTTTTCACCTGTGCTCCTGCACAGATAATGTTTAACGCTGTTTTATTTTCACCCTGAAGCCGAGGTACAAAATACAAAGTGGACTAAAATGGGAACTTCAACAACGGAACAGGCAGGCTTCAAGGACCAGCATAGCAGTCCTGCTGACAATCAGAAGGAGCAGCAGGATCTCATCACTGCCACTGAAATTACACCTCCAATTGAGGGACAAGAAGGTTCGGAGGACCAGAGGGCCATTTCTATTGACAAGCAGGATCAACAGCAGGATCTCAGCACTGCCACTGAAGTCAGACCTTCATTTGTGGAAAAGGCAGGTTCTGAGGATCAGAGTACCATTCCCTTTGACAAAATGGATCAACAGCAGGATCTCAGCACTGCCACTGAAGTCAGACCTTCATTTGTGGAAAAGGCAGGTTCTGAGGATCAGAGTACCACTCCCATTGACAAAATGGATCAACAGCAGGATCTCAGCATTGCCACTGAAGTGAAACCTCAAATAATGAAACAAATGGGCTCTGAGATCAAGAATAAATTTCTAATTGCCAAAGAGAATGAACTGCAAGATCTCAGCACTGTCACTGATGTAGGACCTCCGACAGTGGAGCAGGGAAACTTTGAGAACCAAAACAGCTTCCCAACTGTTGAAAGAAATGAATTGCAAGAAACTAAATGGGTAGACACAGAGGATCAGAACACAGTAATAACTGATCTCAGTCCTGCCACAGAAATGCAGATTCCAATAATAGATCAAGGGATTAATGACCAGAATGACCTTCCAGTTACAGAAAGAAATGAACAGCATGATTTGGGAGTTGCCACTGAAAGCACAGTTTTGATCTGAGGACAGAGGAATGATGAGAGATCTGAAGATCCTCAGGATGCTGTTATAGTTGCTGAAAGTGTTGATGGCAGCTCCCATTGAAATATTATCTTCACATATCGTAAACATGGATCAGAGGGAGACTGAAATTTAATATTGTCAATAGAAGGAGAATTATCAACACAAGCTGATTCTTTCTTCACTTTCATACTTAAAAATTTACAGAACAGATAGATTTTGTTTTCAAATGAGACACCATGATTTAGGAACATCAACCTTTACAATGAATTGTGCTGATCAAGCTGGAGGGTGTTGATGTGGTTGTTTTACAATCCATTTTCTGCTTCAGGTACTCCAAGCCCAGAGACAATTCAGTCAAACATCGGTCTGCACAGTTGCACTGTAACTGGAATTCAGCACCAGATCAGCACTCCTACTAGATCAGAGGAATAATGTACTGTGAATGACCATGCTTCCTGAAGCAATCAATTTACTGTCCATTACATTACAAACTTTCCCCTCTACTAGCTGTTGGTTTACTGAAATGTGTTCATTTTTATCCCTTCTTTGGCTGTGTTCACTAAATGCAGTAAAATATTATAAAAAGTAATTTTTGTTATTTTAACATTTTCCTTGCTATTTTCTATTTTGCTTTTCTTTCCTCAGTTACTTCTATATTTTAGTGACGTAAGAAATAGAAACAAAATAATTTGGCCCCTTGTGCCTGGGTGGACATTGATTAAGATTTCAGCTGATGTTCAGCTGACTGTGTACAGTCTTTCCTAACATAGTTCTGTGTTCCTTGATTTTCTTAATGTCTTAAAAAATCTTGATCTCTGCTACATTTAGTGACTGTACCTTTTGGGTGGGGAATTCTAAAGATTCCCTACCCCCGAGTCAAATAATTTCTCTTAGTCCTGAATATCCAACTTATTAGAGTCCATGATTAGTTCTAGACACTCTCCAGCCAGCAAACAAAATCACTATGCATCTATTTTGTCAAGCCCCATAGGGCTTTATACTTTCACACTCAGTTATAATCCTAGAGAATGTTGGAGTACTCTCAAAGGGCTAGGGAGACTCTTCCTGCTCCTATTTCTCACATTTATAATAAACCATGAAACGTGGCTGCACTCCCTTTATCTTATCTTGGTGGAGAGAGAGGACCTGCACACAATTTGCAAATGCAATCTGACCTGGCCCCAATGTAACTGCAGCATGACAACTTTAGTATTCAAATTCTCTTGCAATAAAGCCCACCATACCATTTCATTTCCTACTACTTACTTAAATAATTTTAATTTTAAATTTATTTCATGTTAATTTTAAATAATTTGTGTACAAGAACACCAATGAATACCAACACCTTTCAATGTCCCATCAGTTAAAAATATTTAATTGAATTTATTTATTTAACTCATACTTCCATCCCACAACTTGAGGAAGTAAAAATTTTTGTGTTATGACTCCATTGCAATGTGAATTTATAAGTCTAATGACTTGTAGAAAGAGGCTGTCCTGTAGCCTATTCAGATTCAGATTCAGTGTATTGTCATTTAGAAACCACAAATGCAATGCAGTTAAAAAATGAAACAATGTTCCTCCAGAATGATATCACAAAAGCATATGACAGAACAGACTACACTAGAAAATCCACATAACGTTTGGCAATCCCCAATCCAGAGTCCGGAGAGGCTGCTGGTCCTGGTTTTAATACTGCGTCACTGTTTGTCAGACAGAAACAGCAGAAACAGTTTATGGCTAGGGTGACTGGTGTTCCTGATGATCTTCCAGGCCTTCTTTCTGCACCTGCTGTTGTAAATGTCCTCAATGGAGGGAAGTTCACGTTGACAGATGTGCTGGGCTGTCTGTACCACTCTCTGCAGTGCCCAGCGATTAAGGTTATAGTTCCTGTACCAGGTGGTGATACAGCCAGTCAAGATGCTCTTAATGGTGCCTCTGTAGAAGTCTTGAAGATTTGGGGGCTCTTGCCAAACTTCTTCAGTTGCCTGAGGTGGAAGAGATGCTATTGTGCTTTTTTGCCAGATGGCCAGTGTGTACAGTCTTTCTACATTTTGTTAGTACAATGTCTTTCTATATTTTATTTTGCCAGAGAGGATAATATCATACTTTACAAGAATTTATCTCCCCAAAGGGCTCTGTATCCAGTGATAACCCACTAGCACAATCTCAATGATCTGTCTCTATGTTTCAATTCTGCTCTCTGTCCATTAACCAATGTTAAGACCACTATGGTGTGGTACACTCAATGATATGCTCTTCTTTTAAAATAACTTTGTGGCATATTTTCAACAGCTTTTTGAATGTTCAGATACAAAACATCCATTGTTTGGCCCTTATCTTGTTAATCCTAACCTTAAAAAATGGATTTGTCAAATATGATTTCTCTATCATAAATCCTTGTTGAATATGGCCAATCCCATTATTCAGTGTTTAAGTATGAAAATAGATCCCAGCATTTCCCCACGACTGATTTCAGTGGAATTGGTTTATACTTTCCTGTTCCCTTTTATATTTAGTGGGGATATATTCTAAACTTTTTGAGAACCATTCTAGAATCTATGCAATTTTAGAAGGTGACAACAGTACTTCAATGGGCTTTATAGTGAGATGTTTAAAATATGATGCAGGTTGTTGGGTCCCCGGGGTTAATACCTTTCAGTTCCATTAATTATAATTGCTTACTAATACTATGATTTCCTCTTTCACCATAGACCTGTAGTTCTTTGCTTTTTTTAAGGATTGTCTTTTTTCATAAATGCAGGTACAACATATTTATTTATTCCCATTTCCTTAGTCTCCAATAAAATATAATTGTCTCCTGTCTTGGTCTGTAAGGGATCTTTTCCTTTTTAATCTGTCTTACAGGTTATATTTCATCAGGATGAATCACTTTCAGACTAAGGCTACATTGGTTACCACCAATGATCCTCATGAAATGTGCTTGTAATTGCAGGGATTCCTATGGACTGTACCACACTTGGCTTCAGATCCCCATTATTCTAATGTAAAAGAAATTTTCTGATAACATTCTTGAATTTCCATCATTCACCTGAACCATCCCAACCCCATTACCTCTGGAAGAAGCCTTTCATAATTGGCACACATCTGTATTTTCAAACTCTCAGCTGACTAAACTTTGGACCTCCATTCATTTTATCTTCTGTATCTATCAAACCCCTTAACTCATTCAGACACTCCAGTTCCACAGCAACCAACTTTTCAAGGGCATGTAAACCTTAATCATCACAGCTACTTTTTATCCAAATATAACTGCCCACCACTGATGCGTTCAAATGCCCTAATTTCCTCACTAATGCTACTTTACAACTTATTCCTTTATTCGTGGCCTAATACGCCCTTTTCATTACACTCCATCAAGGCGTTCTGTTTGGTTGAAAACCCCAAATAATCGGAAGATGATGAATCCCCTTGTTTCTTTAAAACTCTTCCCGTGAAACTTCGTGGCTCTCGGTATCCGTGAAGCTAGGCAACGAGGCAAGGCGGGAGTCTAACATGTGACCCAGAGACAGCCAATCGCATGGTTTGTTAGCGGGGTTGGAGGTGAAAGAATCGGATGCTGCGCTGGAGTGAGTGGCGAAGGTGAGTGCATGGTGAGGGCGGGTCGGTGCCGTGTTTTCACTGTGGCGAAGAGTGTGTGGTACCACAGCTTAACAGTCGGGTTGGTGCCTGCGGAGATTTTTGGTCGTGTGTGACCGTTCCAGAATTGCTTGTTGCCCGTTCCCCGCCATCGGGGAAGAGAGTGGGTGAGCCGTTCTTCCGTGGGCCCGGTCAAGCCACAGTCACAGACAGAAAAAGGCCTGATCTGCTGGTATCCCCTTTCAGGGCAACTAGAGCGGGGTATAGATACAGACTTGGGACCTAGCTGCTTAAAACTGAAATAGAGGGTAAACTCACTTGGGATTGTAGTGAATGAATCGGAAAGTCTTCGTCGCAGGGCTCTGGGAACTCGGTCGTTGAGTTGCTTCAATTCATGCAAAAGATCTCCGTAAAGTGAGGGGATCAAGGGAAACACAAGAAACTGCTGGAATCGGGGGTAGCAAAGAAAAACATGGAGGATCTCGGCGGGTCAGGCAGCAGCTTTAAATGGAAATGGACAGTCCATTTTGCGGGTCGCGACCCTCTATTTTTCAGTCCAAAATACTATTTGCCTTAAATAACGCAGAAAATGCTGGAAACACTCATTCAGGTAGCATTTGTGGAAAGGAAGCTGGTGTCTTCTAGATCACCTGCTTACATTGGCTTTTTGTTTACAAAGGTTTCTTCCCCCAAACCATTAGACTCTTCCATTCCCAGTCTAGTCTGACACCAACTTAAACACACACACTCAACTGAACACCACTTCACTCCCTTTGCAATTTTGCTCATTTCTTTCTCAATTCCTGCTAAAACATTGTTTACATTTACATCATTTATTATTATATTGTAATTTGCCCTTTATTGTGCCTGTTGTCTTGTTTATTAATTATTGTACTGTTTTGCACACTTTATGTAGTCCCATGTAGGTCTGAAGTCTAATGTAATTTTGTGTTGTTTCACGTAGTTTAGTTTTGTGGTGTTTCATGTAGCACCATGGTCCTGGAGGAACGTTGTTTCATTTTTACTGTGTACTTTACCAGCAGTTATGGTTGAAATGGCAATAAAAGAGACCTGACGATCTAAATCCCATTGAACATCATTACACAGCTCATCATTTTAAAAAAACTCTACTTTTGTGTTTCAACATTTCCCTAATGACAACCCTACCTAGTTGTGTAACATTTACAAATGAAGAAATGAGGTTTGCTCCTGTTAGTTGGATTGTCTATGTAGATCATGAATAACTGGGACACAAACACCATTTCCCTGCAATACCCAACTAGTCGTTACAACCCAATAAAGTTTGCTTTTACATTTTGTTTTCTGTGATGACCAACTCTCAGGAGTATATTGTATCCAATTCCAGGTGCTGTAATATTGTCAATCAGCCTCCCATGCAGGACCTTAAAAAAAGGTCCTAAAAATATCCTAATACACAACATCTAATAATTTCCAATTATCTATTTTAGAAGTCATATCCTTTAAGAACCTCAGATAAATTTTCTATTCATAAATTCATGCCATCTGTTCAGTAATTCTTTTTCAATAGTTTCTGTTATTATGTTCTTTATTTATGGATTCCAGTTTGTTCTCTGCTACCAATGTTAGGCTCAGGAGTCAGAAGAATAATTTTACCTTTTACCATATTATATTCCATCTGTCTTACTACTGCTCTTTCATTCTTACTATCTACTTGAAACCTCTTTGCATCCTTATCAGCACTCACATTCCTGCTTTGTTTTGTGTCATTAGCAAACTTGTTTGAAGCACTTTATTTTGAGACTGTGAAAGACTTGACATCAGGGTATAGCTTTATAGTATAAGTTTTCTTCATGAGCTACATAATATAAAATCCAAGAGTTAATGAGGTCTTGATATGAAATAATTTTCCCTGCATGCAGTTCAGTCTTCATTTATTAGTAGAATATTTTAACTGCAGATTGATTACAGTGCAGATAGATGCTGTTAGATATAAGTAAGTAGAACTATGAAGAAAACCTTAAAAGTTTCTTTCCCTCTTGGATCAACTTGCATTGTAGTTGAAGAAACTAAATGTAAGAATAACTATAAGGATATTTTGATAAAAATTATTTGCACATGGACTTGAAAAAGCATGGAGTTACCTTACAAAGTTTCTGGCTAAGGCAAAAACTAAATCAGCAATGAAGATTAGCTTGAATAGTGAATGATGGGAACAAAGTTTTTTAAATGTTGGTGCATCTCTTTGTGTAAATGCAGAGACAAAGTGGCTGCATCAACTGGCCTTTTTTCCCAGTTTTTTTTATTCCCCTTCATGTTTTTAAGATACCCTATATAATTTTGGGTTAGTCGTATATTTTTGAAGCACATAGGTAGATCCTACAAACAAACATGGAATAAATCACTGATTAGAAATATTAAATGAGAGATAAATATTGGCCAGTGATCTTTCAAACATCCCCTACCTGTTGCATTGATCTTTCTTTGAGATCTAACAGGCAAAGGGAGTATTTGTTTTAAAGTCTAAGAGAAAGCCTTTCTGGTAATGCCATACTTCTATTTTGCAGTAAAGCTGCTAACCTACCCAAAGACATGGTTCAGTAGATTAATAAGGTGCCTGCTGACTGATGATGTAGGCTTGCTTTGGATTTTCAGAGGTAGACACCAAATTAACTGAAACAAGGCAGCAAGGAGTATGTTTTCCATTATGCCTTAACATAAAGAAGTGTGAATAGCAGAAACTCATGGTCTTACATCAAAACAATTTCTTAAATTCCTAAACAAGAAAATTATAGATGCTGGAAATACACCACATTTGGTGGTTTTCCCACTATGGATTCCTCTCTGTGGAACATGCACAATTTATTTGTGTGGGAGCTAGACCTTATGTTATCAGTTAAATTAGGAGAAGACACCAAAATGTAAGTGTGCTGAAACTCAAAAGCTACACATAATGAAACCTGAAGTATGTATGCAAATATTAACAGGACAGATAGGATCTGTGGAGAATGAAATATGTTAACATTGTAGTGATGTGCTACACACAGCGCTGAAATAACGACACGCAGTCGGTAAGTCATTTCGAGACTAGTTTATTCAAACTTCATGGCACTGGCATTTAAATCCCTAGCACCCGCCAGGCGGAAATTATGTCTGTGCATTACCAAAGTCTTTTGGGAGGTCTGCCTCTGCGCCACAGTGCCTGAACCTCGACCGGCTGTGCCAAGTCCACATGGGCTGGTTTGAGTCGGTCCACTGTGAAAACCTCCTCTCTCTCCCCCCCAATGTCCAGAACGTACGTGGACCCGTTGTTGTTGATCACCTTGAATGGCCCCTCATACGGCCGCTGTAGCTGTGCTCTGTGTCTGCCCCTTCATACAAACACAAACTTACAGTTCTGCAGGTCTTTGGGTACATTGGTCGGGGTCCGTTCGTACTGTGAAGTTGGTACGGGGGCCAGGTTGCCGAGCCTTTCACGTAGCCTGCCCAGGACTGCTGCGGGTTCTTCCTCTTGCCCCCTTGGGGCTGGTATGAACTCTCCTGGGACGGCCAGGGGCGCGCCGTACACCAACTCGGCTGACGAGGCGTGCAGATCCTCTTTGGGCGCTGTACGAATTCCAAGCAGGACCCAGGGAAGCTCGTCCACCCAGTTAGGTCCTCTCAGGCGGGCCATGAGAGCTGACTTCAAGTGATGGTGGAAGCGTTCCACCAGTCCGTTCAACTGTGGGTGTTAGGCAGTTGTGTGGTGCAGCTGCGTTCCCAACAAGCTGGCCACAGCCGACCACAGGCTGGAGGTGAACTGGGCGCCTCTGTTGGAGATGATGTAGGCAGGTACCCCGAAACGTGCTACCCAGGTTGCACGTTAAGTGCTCGGGCTTAGGATCCAGCAGATGTGTCGGTGAGCAGGACTGCCTCTGGCCACCTCGTGAACCGGTCTACCATAGTTAGGAGGTACCGTGCTCCTCGGGACACTGGTAAGGGGCCCGCGATATCCACATGAATGTGGTCGAACCTCCAGTGGGTGTGTTCGAACTGCTGTGGCGGGGCTTTAGTGCGCCGCTGCACCTTGGCTGTCTGGCACTGCGCACAAGTTCTGGCCCATTCACTGACCTGCTTGCGAAGTCCGTGCCACGCAAACTTGCTGGAGACCAGCCAAACAGTTGTCCTGATAGATAGGTGCGCCAAACTGTGTATGGAGTCGAAAATTTGCCACCTCCAGGCTGCCGGGACGATAGGGCGAGGTTGGCTGGTGGTCACGTCGCACAGGAGGGTCCTCTCACCTGGGCCTACGAGAAAGTCCTGCAGCTGCAAACCGGAGACTGCGGTCCTGTAGCTGGGCATCTCGTCGTCTGCTTGCTGCGCCTCCGCCAGTGCTGCATAGTCCACCCCCAGGGACAGGGCCTGGACAGCTGGTCTGGAGAGTGCGTCTGCCACGACGTTGTCCTTTCCCGAGACAAGCTGGATGTCCGTCGTGTCCTCGGAGATGTAGGACAGATGTCGCTGCTGGCGAGCCGACCAGAGGTGGGACACCTTCGTGAACACGAAGGTCAACGGTTTGTGGTCCGTGTCGGATGCGTCCACCGTGAGGGCGGTTGGAACATCCATTCTGGGGTGCACCAGCATCACAGCATCTGCCAAGGCTTCCTTGGCTTTAACGAAAGCGACCGTGGCCTCCTGGTCCCAAGTAATGTCCTTGCCTTTACCCGACATTCAGGGTGTACAAAGGGCACATGATACGGGCTGCTGAGGGGAGGAAACGGTGGTAGAAGTTCACCGTACCAATGAACTTCTGCAGGCCTTTGACTGTGTTGGGCCGGGCAAAGTGGCGGATCGCGTCTACCTTGGCGGACAGAGGTGTTGCCCCGCCTTTGGTATTCCTGTGGCCCAGTAAGTCGATGGTATCGAGACCGAACTGGCATTTGGCCGGGTTTATCATGAGGCCGAAATCACTCAGGCGGGAGTAGAGCTGGCGGAGGTGGGACAGATGCTCCTGACGACCATTGCTGGCTCTAAGGATGTCGTCCAAATAGATGAACGCGAAGTCCAGGTCGCATCCCACTGCATCCATTAGCCGCTGGAACGTCTGTGCGTCATTCAGAGGAACTCCAAACAGGCCGAATGGGGTGATGAGTGCTTTTTTGGGGATGTCTTCAGGGTACATCGGGATTTGATGGTATCCCCGGACGAGGTCTACTTTGGAAAAGGTTCTTGCCCCATGCAGGTTTGCTGCAAGGTCCTGTATGTGCGGCAAGGGGTAGCGGTCTGGAGTGGTCGCCTTGTTCAGTCTGCAGTAGTCCCGGCATGGTCTCCAACCCCCAGCTGCTTTGGGCACCATGTGCAGGGGAGAGGCCCATGGGCTGTCGGACCTCCGTACAATCCCCAATTCCTCCATCCTCTTGAACTCCTCCTTCGCCAGGCGGAGCTTTTCTGGGGGGAGCCTTTGTGCGCGGGCATGGAGGGGTGGTCCCTGGGTCGGAATGTGGTGCTGTACCCCATGTCTGGACATGGCTGCCATGAACTGCGGTGCCAGAATCGATGGAAAGTCCACCAGGATTCTGGTGAATTCGTTGTCCGACAGCGTGATGGAGTCCAGGTGTGGGGCCGGCAACTTGGCTTCACCCAGGGAGAATGTCTGGAAAGTCTTGGCATGTACCAGTCTTTTCCCTTGCAAGTCGACCAGCAGGCTGTGAGCTCACAAGAAGTCCGCCCCCAGGAGTGGTTGGGTCACTGCGGCCAGTGTGAAGTCCCACGTGAACCGGCTGGCGCCGAACTGCAACTGCACTGTGCGGGTGCCGTAGGTCCATATCATGCTGCGGTAGGTCCATATCGTGCTGCCGTTTGCAGCCCTCAAGGTGGGTCCTGGCTTCCTGTTGCGGGTGTCGTACCCCGTCGGGGGCAAGACGCTGATCTCCACTCCGGTGTCGACCAAGAAGTGGCGTCCCGACTGTGTGTCCCGAACATACAAGAGGTTGTCCTAGTGGCCAGCCGCCATAGTCATTAGTGGCAGCTGGCCCTGGCCCTTACAGGGCGGGCGACAACGGTGGGCTTTTGTGCCCCACCGCTGGTGGTAGGAACATCATTGTTCACTGGCCTCCTCACTCCTGCCTCTGTGTTGTGTGCGCCCCCCTGCCGGACCTGGTCTGGTCTGCTGTTGGGCGCGTGGCCTGGTAATCTGACGGACGGATGCCATGCTCTCCCTCTTGGCTTTCCACAGCATGTCTGCCCGGGCCGCCACCTTCCGGGAGTTGCTGAAATCTGCCAGCAGCAGATGTATGTCCTCGGGCAGTCGCTCTAGGAACGCTTGCTCGAACGTGAGGCAAGGCTTGTGTCCGTCAGCCAGGGACAGCATCTCGTTCATCAATGCTGACGGCATTCTGTCTTCCAAACCATCCAGGTGAAGCAGGCGGGCACCTGGCTCACGCCATTAGAGGCCAAAGGTCCCAATGAGCAGCGCCTTAAATGCTTCATATTTGCCTTCTTCCGGGGGGGGGGGGGGGGCGACTGTATGAAATCCGCAACCTAGGCGGCTGTCTCCTGGTCAAGGGTGCTTACCAAGTGGTAGTAATGTGTGGCATCAGAGGATATCTGCGGAATCTGGAACTGGGCTTCTACTTGGCTAAACCACATGCGTGGTCGCAGCGTCCAGAAAGTCGGCAGTTTTAGCGAAACTGAGTGAACAGATGAAGAGTCGGTCATCTTTAGTCCAAATCCCGTTTGGACCGTCGGGGTCACCAATGTAGCGATGTGCTACACACAGCGCTGAAATAACGACACACAGTCGGTAAGTCGTTTCGAGACTAGTTTATTCAAACTTCGCGGTGCTGGCATTTAAATCCCTAGCGCCTGCCCTCTCCGGGCGGAAATGACATCAGAGGTGCATTACCAAAGTCTCCCCCCGCACGCTGGCTATTTGTGAGCCAGTTCGCCTGCGCAGAAAGTGGGTCGCCACAACATTTCAGATCAATGTCTCTTCATTAGAACTGGATAAAGTGAGTAAAAATCATCTGCGTCAAAATCTCTGTGGATAAATATGTGCCTTCAGTAACATACTGGATATAACCAAAGCAAAAGCCATGGATGAACCAGGTGATTCATAATCTGCTGAGTGTTAGATCTGTGCAATTCAAAACTGGTGATCCAGAACTATAAAGAAGTTCAGATCCGACCTATGGAAGCCTGTCTTAGAGCAACAAAACAATTCTGTTTGCAGCCAGAGACAGAATCAGGTGCATGTCAGCGTTAGTGGGGTTTGCAGGCCATGATTTCCTGCAAAACAAAGCCTAACATTGTGAATGGCAGTGATGCTTCAGTCCCAAATAAGCTCAACACCTTTTATGCATGCTTTGAAAGGAAGTATAAGACTACATCTTTGAGAATCCCTGTGGTCTCTGTCTTGAAGGCTGACATCGGAACATCTTTCAGGAGAGTGAACCCTCGCAAAGTGTCAGGCCTTGATGGTGTACCCGATAGGGCTCTGAAAACACGCACCAACCAACTGGTGGGAGTGTTCAAGGACATCTTCAATCCCTCACTGCTGCAATTGGAAGTTCCTACCTGCTTTGAAAGGGTGAGGTAGATGGTTGAGTGGTGCCACTGCAACAAGCTTGCATTCAATGTCATTAAGACCAGGGAATTGATTGTGGACTTAAGGGAGGGTAAGCTGAGGGAACATATACCAGTCCAGCATTTCTGAGAGATTTTCATGGGCTGAACATAATTGATGCAGTTACAAAGAAGGCATGACAGTGGCAATATTTCATTAAAGTTTAGGAGAATTGGTATGTCACCAAAGACACTCGCAAATTTCTACAGATGTATTGTGGAGAGCATTCTAACTGATTTCATCACTGTCTGGGATGGCAGGGTCACTGCACAGGATCGGAAGAGATTTGCCAACTCAGCCAGCTCCATCATGGGTACTAGTCACCCCAGCGTCCAGGATACCTTCAAAAGGTAGCTTTGGCAGTCAAGGTGAAGGATAATCCAAAGAGCTTCTACAGGTATATTAAGAGCAAAAGGATAGTAAGGGATAAAATTGGTCCTCTTGAAGATCAGAGTGGTCGGCTATGTATGGAACCAAAAGAAGTGGGGTAGATCTTAAATGGGTTTGTTGCATCTGTATTTACTAAGGAAACTGGCATGGAGTCAATGGAAATAAAGCAAAAAAGTAGTAAGGACCTGACAGGGTATTCCCTCGGACCTTGAAGGAGACTAGTGTTGAAATTGCAGGGACCCTGGCAGATATATTTAAAATGTTGGTATCTATGGGTGAGGTACCAGAGAATTGGAGGATAGCTCATGTTGTTCCATTGTTTTAAAAAGGCGCTAAGAGTAATCCGGGAAATTATAGGCCAGTAAGTTTGCGTCAGTAGTAGGTAAGTTATTGGAACGAGTACTAAGAGATAGGATCTACAAGTATTTAGATAGACATGGACTTAGTATGGCGAGTCAGCACTGCTTTGTGCGTGGTAGGTCGTGTTTAACAAATCTATTAGAGTTTTTTGAGGAGGTTACAAGGAAGGTGGAAGAAGGGAAGGCAGTGGATGTTGTCTACATGGACTTTAGTAAGACCTTTGACAAGGTCCCGCATGGGAGGTTAGTTAGAAGATTCAGTCGCTAGGTATACATGGAGAGGTAGTAAATTGGATTAGACAATGGCTCAATGGGAGAAGTCAGAGTGGTCGTGGAGGATTGCTACTCTGAGTGGAGGCCTGTGACTAGTGGTGTGCCACAGGGATCAGTGCTGGGTCCATTGTTATTTGTCATCTGTATCAATGATCTGGATGATAATGTGGTAAATTGGATCAGCAAATTTGCTGATGATACAAAGATTGGAGGTGTAGTGGATAGTGAGGAAGGTTTTCAAAGCTTGCAAAGGGATCTGGACCAGCTGAAAAAATGGGCTGAAAAATGGCAGGTGGAGTTTAATACAGACAAGTATGAGGTATTGCACGTTGGAAGGAAAAACCAAGGTAGAACATACAAGGTAAATTGTAGGGCACTGAGGAGTGCAATACAGATACAAAATTCCCTAAAAGTGGCGTCACAAGTAGATAGGGTAGTAAAGAAAGCTTTTGGTACATTGGCCCTTATAAATCAAAGTATTGAGTAGAAGAGTTGGATTGTTATGGTGAGGTTGTATAAGGCATTGGTGATGCCGAATTTGGAGTATTGCATGCAGTTTTGGTCACCGAATTACAGGAAGGATCTTACTAAGGTTGAAAGAGTGCAGAGAAGGTTTACAAGGATGTTGCCGGGACTTGAGAAACTGAGTTACAGAGAAAGGTTGAATAGGTTCGGACTTTATTCCCTGGAATGTAGAAGAATGAGGGGAGACTTGATAGAGGTGTATAAAATTATGATGGGTATAGATAGAGTGAATGCAAGCAGGCTTTTTCTACTGAGGCTGGGGGAGAAAAAAAAGAGAAGATATGGGTTAAGGGTGAAGGGGGAAATGTTTAAAGGGAACATCGGGGGGGGGCTTCTTTACACAGAGAGTGGTGGGTGTGGAATGAGCTGCCAGTTGAAGTGGTAAATGCAGGCTCACTTGGTACATGGATGAGAGGTGTATGGAGGGATATGGGCCAGGTGCAGGTCAGTGGGACTAGGCAGAAAAATGGTTCGGCACAGCCAAGAAGGGCCAAGAGGCCTGTTTCTATGCTGTAATGTTCTGTGGTTCTGAAAGGTGTCATCTGTCATTAAGGAACCCCCTCACCCAGAATGTGCCCTCTTCTCATTACTATCTTTAAGGGGGAGGTGCTGGAGCCTGAAGACACACACTCAGCATTTCAGGAACAATGTCTTCCCTTCTGCCATCAGATTTCTAAATGGACAATGAATCTATGAACACCACTTCAGTATTTTTTTTTTGTCAAAGTAAAGTTTGAAGTAAATTTATTATTGAAGTGTACACATACATCACCATATACAAGCTTGAGATTCATTTTCTTAAATTTATAATAGAATCAATGAAAGACTGCACCAACTTGGGCTTTCAGCGATTGCGCAAAAGACAACAAAATATCCAGATACAGAAAGGAAGAATAATTAATTAATTAATAATCAATCAATCAATCAATCAATCAAGAACATGAGATGAATAGTCCTTGAAAGTGAGTCGATAGGTTGTAGGAACATTTCAGTGAGGGGGCAAGTGAAGTTACCCCTTTTGGTTCAGGAGCCTGATGAATGAGAAGTAATAACTATACCAGAACCTGATGGTGTGAGTCCTGAAACTCCTGTACCAACTTCCTGATAGCAGCGGTGAGAAGAGAGCATGACCTGGGTGCTGGGCGTCCCTGATGACAGATGCTGTTTTCCTGCGACAGTAAGTGTGGTGTGGGCTTTACCATGATGGACTGGGCTGTATCCACAACTATTTGAAGGATTTTCTATTCCACACCAGGCTGTGATTCAGCCAGTCAATATACTTTCTACTACACATCTATAGAAGTTTGTCAAAGTTTTAGAAGTCATGCCGAATCTTCACAAACTCCCAAGGAAGTAGAGGTACTGTCGTGCTTTTCTCGTAATCGCTTTTGCATGCTGGGTCCAGGATAGGTTCTCCAGAGTGATAACACAGAGGAATTTAAAGTTGCTGACCCTCTCTACCTCCGATCCTCTGACGAGGACTGGCTCATGGACCTCTGGTTTCCTCCTAAAGTCAATAATCAGCTCCTTGGTCTTGCTGACATTGAGAAAGAGGTTGTTATGGCACCACTCAATCTCCCTTTTTAATATTGATTCATTGCTATCTTTGATTTGGCCTATGACAGTGGTGCCCTCTCTTCTTGCATTCCTTTTGTAAGTTTTTTATATATATATTATAATATATTTATAATATTATAATATTTAGTTTTTGTTACTATGTATTTCAATGTACTACTGCCACACAACAAATCTCACACCATATGCCGGTGATATTAAGCTTGATTCTGATTCTGAGTACAGTGTGTTTTCAATTCCTCCCTGCACTGATTGAAGTGGTAACTGCCTTTTTCTCTCTCCACAAGCACTGCTTCACCTGTGATTTCCAAAACTTCCTGTTTTTCTTTTTAAAGACATTGTCCTTAGTGGAAAAACATTGACTAAAAGGCTAAAAAAAAGTATCACCAATCAATAATGCTTCAGTACTGACAATATTTATCCAAAATAATAGGTCTTGGTCAGTGGTTGTACATATGGAGATTTGAGAGGAATGCTTCAATTATTGGACTGTCACATCCTTAAAAATCTGAATTGCTTTCTTTAAAATCCAAAATACTGCTGTACCCAAGTTGGGCAGGGCTTGTGAAGAAAAAAGGAAAATTAGTTATAGAACCTCAAAGCACGGAAGCAGGTCCTTCTGCTTACCATGTCCATGTTAACCATCAAGTACCCTTATATAGGGCCTTGTAAAAATATTCGGCCCTTATCCTTTGTTCACATAAATGTGTATTACAACTCAGGATTTTGATCAATTTAACTGAGAAGTTTTATTTGTGAATCAAAATGCTCCTTTTTTTTCCCTCAGTAGAGCCCAAAAAATGGGGAAAATTGTAAAGCATGAAAAACTAAAAATTCAAAAACTGAAACGTCAGCAGTTCAAAAGAATATTCATCCCCCTTTGTTCAGTACTTAGTTGTACTACCTCTTGAAGCTATTACAGCCAGTAGTCTTTTTTGGATAAATACCCATTAGCTTTGCACAACATGACGGAGCAAGATTTGCCCTTTCCTCCTTGCAAAATTGTTTAAACTGTGCCAGGTTAGTTGGGGACGGGTGTTGGACATCAATCTTGAGGTCTTGCCGAAGATGCTCGATTGGATTAAGGACTCTTGACTGGGCCATTCAAGGACATCAATTTTCTTTATTTGAAGCCATGTCATGGTTACTCTGGCAGTATGCTTTGGGCCACTGTCCTGTTGAAGGGTGATCTTCCTCCCAAGTTTAAGCTTTCTGACAGGCTAGCAGGCTTTTATCCAGAATCTCTCTGTATTTAGTAGCATTCATTTTCCAACCAATCCTGACCAGATTTCCAATCCCTGCTGCTGAAAAGCATCCCCACAGCATGATGCTATCTTCACCATACTTTACAGTAGGGAATGGGTTTACCTGGCTGATGCGCAGTATTAGATTTATGCCACTTGAAACGCTTAGTATTGAAGTCAAGAAGTTCCACTTTAGTCTCATTCGGCCACAAGACCTTCTTCCATATCTTTACAGTATCTTGTAAATGACGAGGGAAGGATATGCTTTCTTTAGCCAGGGCTTCTTCCTTGCCACTCTTCCATAAATAGCCATATTGTGCAAGGCCTTAGAGATTGTAGACCCATGAACTTCATCTCCAGTTATAGCCACTGACTTACGTAGCTCACTCTGACTGGTGGTGTCACAATCGTCTCTTACGATTGCCCACGACTAGGTTAAGAGAAGTGGCCTAACCTAGGCAGTGTGGCTATGGTTTCATATTTTTTCCCACTTTTTCATGATGGACTGCACTGAGCCTTGAGATAGGTTCAGTGCCTTTGAGATGGTCTTGTACCCTTCCCCAGGTCTGTGCATCTCTATTAACATTTCCAGGACTTGTTTTGAATGCTCTTTTGTCTCCATTTTGGTTTATCTGTTGAAAATTTACCATACTGTTGGAACTTACAGAGAGGGGGGTATTTATTTTTATGAATTAATTGAAAACAGGTGATTCTCCAATTTTCTACATTAAAAGATTGGGTGAGTAGGTAAGGTAATACAATACCTTACAGAACCTGAGGAAAGTTAGCATAGTAATTACAAAGCAGATGAATATTTTTTCAGCTTCATAATTTTGTATTTTTTTATTTTTAGTAAATTGTTGACAGGTTTTGGAATTTTTCTTTTGATTTGACGTGATGCATAGTATTTTGTAGATTAGCTCAAAAAATCCTAAATTTAGAAAATGAGAGCAAATTGTGAGAATAGTTGTGGGGGCTAAATACTTTCTCAAGACACTATATACCAGGTTTTCTCAACCTTTTTGCCCTGTAAGAACCCTTGAAATAATTTTCAGGTCTTAGGGAATCCCTGCATAAAAATTATTATATCTAGAATTCACGGTACACTAGCTTGATCAGTAAGTTGTAGATATAATAGTTCAAAAATAATTGTCAGTACTGTTTTGAATAGAGAATGAATTTGTAGCCAACCTTTCTTGAAAAAGAAAACAGATAATTAAGCTTGGTTTACCTTTTTTGAAATTACTTTTTCTTTCTCTTTCATAAATTTTAAGAACACATAAGGTAAACATAATAAATTTCTCAATTCTGGGTGAATTTGAAATAAGGACAAATGGATTTCACCTTCAACTGAAATGAGGTGATTTCTGTCCTTGCCGTTGATGCTTGTTAAACAAGAAAAAGCTTGCTTACACATGTAAAAGTTGAAAACAGTAGCAAAATGTTCATTGCTTTCCTTTCATGGAAATTCAGAACTTGCTCAGAGGCAGGTCAGTAAATCTCATCTTGAGTGCATGATCAGAGTGCAGCTCACAAAGTTCTTCCTCTTTTCTCAAAGTAAAGTTCTCAGGCTGAGTAGAAGATTCAGAAAAAGGGTCCCTCACCCAGTCATGCACTTGTGTTAAAAGGGAGGGTAAATACTGTACAATTTTGTTCTGCTGTTCTTCCAGGTGGTTTTCAGTAAGACTCGAGGCTTTCTGATATCCTTCCTCACTCTCAAGCCCAAGCAGCAGTAGAAACCTTTCAAGATGTCTGTCCTCTTGCAACATGATTTTTCCAAAGATTCAGTTTCCTTTTAATTCCAGGAATCTCGTCACTTCAAGTCAAAATATTTTCAACAGGGCCTTGCAGAGACTTGTTCAACTGGTTCATATGATGAAAAATATCTGTTAAGTAGGCCAGTTTTTGTAGCCATTTCTCATCTTCAAAGCACTTAGCAAAATCTGGCCTGCTATTTTCTAGAAAGTAATTCTGCAATTCACCTTTCAGCTCAAACACCCTGTTGGAACTCTTCTTCTGTTAAGCCACTGGATTTCTGTATGTAGCAGGAGATTAGTGTGCTCTTTGTCCAAGTTTTCACACAGTTTTTTAAACATTCTCAGGTGAACTGGTCTTAAAACTACTACATTCATTACTTCCTGAATTTTTTTTTACTGACTGTGACTTTATTTTCAAAAGCTTTAATCTGTTTGTTTTGAGATTCCAATAGTCATTTGAGATACAGTAATCAGCACTTGTACATGCCATATGGCAGTGATTTGTAGTTACCATAGATTCTGGGACTACAGAGTGCACCTGATTAAAAGCCACACGCTCTAATTTTAGAAAGAAAATCAATTTTGTACTTGTACAAGCCGCACAGGATTTTAAGCCGCAGGTGTCCCACGTTGTAATATGAGATATTTACACAGAAAGATATTACACATGAGGATTTTTTAACTTTTAATTAAATCCGTATGGTAACATAAACAAATACATATTGCAAATGCTTTTTTTCATACAGTGCCTGTAACACAGCTACTTTTAAATATACATACGTATCGGTAACACACAAATTACGTTGCGTATACTTTTTTACTGAACAGTGCACGAACAACATTCCAATATCTCCTAACAACTGGTAAAAAATATATATATACTGCAGCCTACCAGGAAAAGTTATTGATCGCCTTCTTCATCTTCCTCCTGCGCACTAAAACCATCAAAGTCCTCTTCTTCAGTGTCCGAATTGAATAAAACCTCAGGATCTCGTCATTCACCAGTCTCTTCATTGTCGCTCTCACTTGAGCGCACGCGGTCATCTTCGTCACGCAGCACTCCAGCCTTTCGAAACCCGCTGGTGATGGTGGATGTTGTGACACGGCTCCACACATTTAGGATCCACTGGCAGACTTGAGTTAAAGATGCTCTTCGCATGCGTCCTGTTTTGGTAAAGGATTTCTCGCCGCTCGTCATCCAAGCCTCCCACTCAACGCGCAGCGCCACTTTAAATGCCCGGTTCACGCTGATGTCCAGTGGCTGCAAATACTTCGTGGTCCCCCCAGGAATCACAGCTGGAATTGAGTTTGTACACTTGATGGCAGCTTTCACTGAACTTTCATTGTCAGCCGCTTAAAAAATCACCATCGGTGGAAGCTTTAGTCCGGATGCTGTGCAGCTCAGAACACAAGTAAAATGCGTTCTCTCATGGCCACTTGTTTTCAGTGTGATGGACGAGTCACCTTTTTTATTAACAGTCCGAGTGAGAGGCAGGTCAAACGTCAAAGGTACTTCATCCATATTTATGATATCATCTGGCCCGATGGAATTCTCCGCTATCTTGAGTGAATGTGCGGAAGTTAGCAAGTTTTTCCTCGTGGTCGGGAGGGAGCTGCTGACACAGAGTCGTGCGTACCCTGACGTATCCTTTTCGTCTCATAAATCTAAAACACCACGATGGCCCACCTCTAAAATCTTCGATTTTCATTTTGGTGGCGATTGCTTCAGCCTTCAGTCTGATCTGCACAGTGGAAACACCGCGGCCGCCTGCTCTCTGTGTGTTAACCCAGTCTTCACGAAAGTTTTCAAGTTCGGGCCATCTGCTATAATTACCTCTGAAAGCTTTTGTCGTCTTTTTGCATTGACTCAGTTCTTCATGCTGGCATCTCCACCGTCTCACCATCGATTCATTTATGCCAAGATTATGTGCAGCAGCTCGATTTCCTTCTTCAACCGCCAGATTGATTGCCTTTAACTTAAAAGCTGCATCATATGCTTTTCTTCGAGTGTTTTCCATGTTGATGAGGGTGAGTACAAATGACTGATTTACAATAATTTAATTGTGAAAGTGCGCTTGATTTATCGTACAATTTCATTGGACCTCTGTGAACTACTCATCAATTTTATTGGTCTACTGTTACGAGGCAAAATGTTTTTGGCGGCATGAAAAAAAAACATGCATTAGCCACACCGTAGTATAGGCCGCAGTGTTGCCGCAGTGTTCAAAGCGTGGGAAAAAAGTAGCAGCTTATAGTCTGGAATTTACAGTAGGTGTTCTGTCAATTCCACTGGAGTCATTGCTGCATTAGTATGTTGTCTGCCACAGACTAGGCACAATGGAATCGGACAACTTGGATCACCAGCCCATGGAAAATACATAGCTTTCATTTTAAAGATATGGAACCAGTTGATTACTTTAGTCCTGCTCACTGCTTTTGTCCCCAGGACCCAGAAGACTGGTGGAATTCTGGGACAACAGGAGGCATTGGGTCTCTGTTCTGGCCCTGTGTCTTTCAGTCACAAAGGATGGTCAGTCATTGGTGAAGGTGCGCACCCAGCCTGGTGGCACTCTGCCTCAGGATCACCCCCCCCCCCCAAGATTGAATGCACTGGCAATGCTCTTTCTCTGATGGGGACACCACCTGCAGGAGGGCACAAGGCTCCCAGCAGATAGCATCAGCTGCACATGCTTTGAGGGAACTGCCTCGCTTTTACTGAGAGCTATTGAGGGTTTGGGGTCTAATCTCATCCAGATAGGGTGCTCTAGCTTCAAGGTGGACTGGTCCCCATCCTATCACAGTGGGTATCAAGAGGGCTTGGGGAAGTGGAGGGGTTCCAGCTGCACCACCACCACCTGATGGGCCAGAAGTTCTCGTAAGACCCAGGCCTCGAGACACCACACAGGAGAGGGTCCCACACAATGTGAGCCGTCTCGCCGAGATGCCCACCGTGCCCTTCTGTGATGTTCTGAATTGTTCCTTGTGCAGGCTGCTCCTGTACACCTTTCACTTCCTTGCCTTTGTCTGCCGACCAGTCTCGCCTTTGCGATCTGTTTTGCCATCTGGCAGTGGGGAGCTTTTCCCTGTACATTGGGGACCTGGGGTGTAATGCAATACCATGCAACAGGTTTTTAAGCAGGTTCACTGACATCCTGTCCATTCTGTGGCCAGGAGGAGTCAACATACCGTTCTTATATGGAGTGTGAGATATTGCAGCCTCTGTTTTGAGTATCTGAAGGGGCTGCTACTCAGGTTTTGTTTGCACATCAGCACAGCACTCCTTACATATGGGCACTCAGTATGGAAGGGAGTGGGTTGTGAGGAGAATCTACTGGTGGGCTTGCTCCTAGGCCTGGCCAAGAAAGCCATTCACAGATCTAGGCGGTGGAAAGTTGAGGGCTCTGCCAGGGCCGACTGCCTGCCCCTCATCTGAGTATACATTGGTGCCTGGCTGTCCTTAGAGAGGGAGCATTTGTTCATAATGGGTACAGTGGGGGATTTCCAGGAGTGGTTCCCCCCCCCCCAGGGAATTGACTTTTTTAAATGGTAGTAATCATATTTTTTTTAATTTATCTACTGTCTTGTGAGTACTTAAAGTTTGTACTTTGTGTATTTGTTGTGTAAATGAACTTTTATGTGTCTTTTCATACACTAGTACAGTGAATGACTCAGAAGATTCTTCATCATTAATCTTATCAGAATTGTCCATAGGCCTGGGCCTAGAATCCTTCTCTTCAAAAATCGCAACACTGGCCCGTCTTTAGAATGAAAATTTCTCTCCAGTTTTCTTTTTCACCAGTAGAATTTGTTCGCTCCCATAAGTCAGTCGGCAGCGCGCAAGGGGAAGTTGGAGAGGTAATTCGGGAAGGAGAGGCTAACGCTACAGCCCTCACCAGTTATGAACGGCCTCCCCTATCTCGCATTAAAAACTGAGAACGAACTCAAGCAAATAAACACGGTGCTACTGCTCACTGCCATACTGGACAGAGAGACATCTAACAAGATTGTTAACGGGTCTGCTCCAATCACTGCCCATCACTGTGAGTGCTAGTATCACACATTGCGCAAAGTTCAAACAGTTTTTTTTCAAATCATGATCTCTTGTGGAGCCCTAGGGTTCCATGAGACCCGGTTGAGAAACTCTGTGGCATACTAACTGTTTTCTCACACAACTCATAGGCTTCCAAGTGTTCATCTAAATGCCTAGATGTTGCGGAACTGCCTGTCTGGTGCACTCCAGCTTTGCATTGATATAAGAAAAAGTTAACAGTGTTGCAAATTGTAAGCAATGCAGAGGTAGGGAAAAGGAGCAGAAAGGGTACAAATGAAAGAGAGGATCTGATGAGGCAGAAGGTGGGGGAGATTACTTGTCAAAAGGGATGATGTCAGGCAACAGGAGATGGAAATAGGATGTAAAGAATTTTTCTTAAATGTCTAGGGGAGGTGCAAATGGAAATACCAGTATCAAAATTTCAGATTTCCAGCCACTGGGATTTTTTGCTTTTTGCATTAACAATGAGCTCAATAGGTCTGAATTGAGATTGTTGAACCAGTAAATATCTAAGTGAATGGGGAGATGCTGTTCCTCAAGCATGCATTTAACTATATTATTTCTGTATTTGTGATACAGGGAAGAGACATGGCTGAGAGACCAGAAGACCTGAACCTGCCAAATGCTGTTATTACCAGAATTATAAAAGAGGCGGTGAGCAGTAATACTTTGTCACTGTTCAGGGAAGGATCTGTAATGCTTTAACTTGGTAAAGCCAATGAACATTATTTCCTTACAATTGAACTACTGCTGTTCTAATGCAGCAAACATCTGATAGGTGTATAATAGTTATTTTTATACTATGTTGGCGCATAATTTTAGTATGTATTTGCTTAAAAACAGGTAAAATGTGGTTTTGTCATGTTTTTTATGTTGTGAAAATGTTAAGGTGCAATTAGACAGTGTAGTAATAAGACAACAAGAAATATTAAAACTCATTTGTGAGATGAAAAAGGACTCTAGTCATTTATGGAGTGTTTATTGGCTTAATCGTCAAACAGCAGAAGTTTGAGTGCTGGCTATTTCTACAAACTGCAAAGCATGATGCAGTCTGGTGCAGCAAAGAGTTTACTGAGAATTTTGCTGCCATTGCATTTGGTTTGAGACAAGTCAGTAACGTTATTTGAACTGATCATGGTCAGCCATTCCTATTTTGGCATCACCCAGTCTGGCTTTTTAAATGTATTTTCTGAGCATTCGTCTGACTCTTTAAATGTATTTTCTGAGCATTCATCATTTGCTGCATTAATGCAGCAAAGCATCTTTCGATACGAAAGTTTGTTTTCAGTTACAATGCAGTAAAGGCAGGGTTTCAGTAAAGAAACAGCTTTAAAATATTTCATTGTGGAGGAAAGCTATGCAAATATTGCAATGTTACCAATTTTTAAAATATCACTTTTTTGTTGCACAGAAAAGCGGCACTGTCATTAAAAACAAAAAACATTAAGGATATGGAAATAATGTTTAAATGTCACTAGAGAAATTGGAAGTGATGGACAAAGACTTCATGATTTCAAATGCACCCAGCACCTAACTTGCCCTGGTGACAACAGTTCATAAATCTGTGAAGTACACAGGGAGTGAATATGAATATATTTGGTTCACTACTTTAATATGTATCATAATTTCAGATTTATGCTCTAGTGGGAGTGATTGTCAGTGTTGTAATGTGAACCAGAGAGGTGCTGCAACTACTGAATACAGAAGTGTTTTATTCAACAAAATGAGACCCTCTCGGAGGAAGAAGCCAGTTTGACTCAATATTACATGACATTTTACATGCTAAACATCAAAGATTGCAGCAGGACAATTCTGTAATTACAATATATCTACAGTACTTCCTTTGAATTACATATAGTTTTCACACTACCTCCTTCGCACCCAAAGTGAATGTTTATGAGCATTGTCTGGTTTTCAATTAACTGGTGTCCACAACTCCAGGAAACTATTGTCCAGGGCTGCATTTTAAATTTAATTTACGATCCATGTTCAGATCTAAAGATTTGTTGCTACAGTTAACATTTGCTATATACTGTAATTCCAGAATACGCCCTAACAGTCAGGTCAGTAGGACTTCAGAGTTTGCATGTATATGTTTGAATTACACAATTTATAAGTTTATGGAAAGTGATTGAACCCATTTGGATTTTTATGTTTACTGACTTTCTGTATAATTAATATTGTTCCTTAGATATTTGTGTGATGTAGGAAGTGGGAAATGTTCAGTTCCTTGAGTCTTGGACAAGATGAAAAAGAAAGTGAATGGTTCTAGTAACAGAAACAATACTTTGAGAATTGTTTGCAGTTAGCAGTGATCATAAGCAGAACAATGTGCAGCCAAGTTGGATAGTCACTGAGAGGAACCATGTTATACTGAATTTCCATATGCTATTAAATAAGAAATTAGTTAATGGAGCAGGATAATATGTAATTAGTGAAAACGTTGCTTGCCTCATATTTAAAATAAAATCAACTTCCTAACAATCAAATAACAGCTGATGAAGATGATTATTACATACCGGTTATCTGGCTTTTTTGATGTCTTTCTAACTATGGTTGTGCTGTCTTTACGACAGTTATTTAGTTTATAATATTTTCGCTTAGTAATTCATTCAATAGTATTTTCTAGTTAGAATTAGGAGTGTTTAAAGTATATTCATTGCATGTAAAATATATCGGCATGCGATGACGTCACATCCGGTTTCGCCGCGTCTTGTGGGAAAACACCGGTTTGAAATTAGCGCGAGGGTGGGGGCTTTCCACGAGGCTCACCTGAGCACAAGCAGTTTTGCAGGCATGAGAAATCACAGTGAGAGCAACGCTGTAAGTTAATAGATAATCGATATATTGAACTAAGATGTTAATGCTGATCCTGTTAGAGGTAACGACGGTAGATAATGTTTATGCTTTCGTTAGTTAAAGAGTCGCGGATAGTTTGCATGGAAGTGTATTTAAAGTAGTGAATGGAGCAGGTAAACTCTCCCTGTATACTGCACCTTAGTGTAATGTAGTTATAGTCACCTTTGCAAGTATTTACACTTGAAATGTGATATTAAGGAAGGAACAAATACTGTATCAATCTTGTATTGTTTTATCAACAGTTTTCACCATATGTTAATGTGAAGAGTGAACAGTAAATGGTTAATCTTACTGCGATCTGGTTCTTATTAACTGTGGTTTATCCGGACGTTAAATTCGGCGTTTCGTTACACCCGAAGGAGAACGTTACAATGGTGTTGAATTGGTTCTATTTCTCTCTGTTCTAGAAACATGTGATTGCATTAATCTGTTTTCTTCCCTTTAGCTTCCAGATGGGGTGAATGTATCAAAAGAAGCCCGCAGTGCAATATCCCGAGCAGCTAGTGTTTTTGTTCTCTATGCAACCTCCTGGTAAGAAACTCCACTTGGAAGCAAAGCCTATTGCCTTGAAGCTCTGTAACTCTACTACAGGCAGTCCCTGGGTTATGTACAAGTTCCTTTCCTGAGTCCTTCTTTAAGTCGGATTTGTACGTAAGTCGGAACAAGTGCATCCGGTATTATTTAGCATCAGTTAGTCAAACGTTTGTCTTAGTATGTAGTATGTATTTTACCTTTCTATGCATATAAAGCACTTAAGAAACGTATGTATTCCAATAATTAAACCACTGCGTTGCTTAGTAATAATTGTAGCTTTCATCAGGGCAGGGCCTTTCACATGCTCCATTATTCTCACTTTATCTGTTATCCTTTAAAATTGTTCCAATCGTTGACCGACTGTAGCCTAACGCTTTTTCAATGACTGATAGCATTTCACCTCTTTCCAAACGCTTATTTCCACTTTATTTTCAATCATGATCGCTTCCCGTCAATGCAACAGAAACACTGCGGGTGGCGGGTCCCGAGCTCCGCCAGCTCCTGAGGTCTGTTGGGTCCTAAGGACTACCGCACTGAGACAGACTAAATGGGACAAGTGGGGGCTGTGCTGGGTTTGGGTATTTGATCCTCCACAATATTCCACGTGGAAATTTAAACTGGAGGTGTTGGTGTTTTTTTTACGAGGTCAAGTTGCAAGCTCGACATCAACCCAGAACGGGAGCGGTCTGTCACTAGATTGAACTCGGAAACCTCCGTTCTCGAGCCTGGCGCTGATCTCACTGTGCCTCCAGCCGACTGGAAAGTTGGGGGTGGGGTCAGGGTGAATCTTACTAAGAAAAATTTAAGCCACATGCAAAGTTAAACACTCAATAGTGTCAATGGCAACAACTTAAAATGGCGGAGGACGTTCTCCTTCCTCAGTTCGTAAGTACGAGTTGTCTGTAAGTCGGACATTCGTAACTCGGGGACCACCAGTATTTAATTTCCTTTAGTTCAAGAATTGCTAAAGTGACAGTCTTATCCTGTTGTGTTCTGAATCTTGTGCTCAAGGAAATGAAAGAAGCCAAGAAAGGGAATTTGCATTATTATCATTTTTGTGATCTCAAGGCATCCAAACCACTATCAACATCAAAAACTCATGGTTGAAAAAAAATTAGAGTATTAAACCTTTTTGACTTGAGTCTTCCTGTTTAGTCTTGCTCAGTGAGTAATTTTGTCATGGTAGAGCTGGACTTACTAGAAATTATATAGAGATTACTTAGACATTTCACATAAACTCCAACAATTAGACAGATTTCATGCCTTTAATTCTATTCATTTCTCATTTTTGAACTGGTGCTGCCAGGCATTCAGATGCATAATCAAAACAGAAAGTGATGGAACTGTTCAACAGGTCCAACAACATTTGTGAGGAGAGAAACAGAATCTGTCTTTCAATTCAGTGACCTTTCATGAAGCCATTATTTAGGTGAAGGATTTGTTACGAACCCCGTAACTGGGTCACTTACCAGCAAAGATAGAGAGGCCCGTTGAAGTCTGATGGTACTATTTTTAAAAGTCTTTATTTATAAAGGGGCACAAAAATAAGATAAATACAGACATTCAGATAAAATACGTCGTCAATACTCAATCGAAAAACGCGGGAATAATAATAATCATCAATTAAGCAATAGCTCTTTCGTTTGTCTACGGGATATTGTATTGTCCGATGGAAAGATAAAAGTCACTGTCCTTTCAAGCTGCAGCTTTTTGAGTTTAAGAGAGACGGTTTTAAACTTGCCCGGGACTTTTATGAGGCCAATCCGTTGCGTCGGGGGAGTTGGTTCCCCGTTGTTAGTTCCAAGTCGTTTTCCGTGGTACCAGCCACCAGCCCCCAGGCAAGGGAACCGTACGCACGTGGCTTCCTTCAAATGGCTTCCCGCTATTACGAGATCGCTAGCGTTTCTTCTGGTGCGTCTGAAAGGGGTTGTTCCCCCAGACCCTCTTTTATACTTCCTCACGGGGTCTCAGATGTCAATCAGGTTGGGATGATGCAATCCCTCTCTCAACCAGCCCACTTTGCCCGAGGGCTTGCACATAGCATAGTCCCCAATCCACAAACGTTGTCTCCAGGAGACAATGGCCAGGTCTCTCTCCCTCATTTCCTGGGTCCTCTGACCCAACCCAATAATGCTCTTGCGATTCTCACAAAGGAGGAGGCTCCCCCGCACCCTTCGGCCCCTCAGAGCTGTGGTGCATTCATAACAGATTAAAGTACAAGCATTTATTGTACGATTTTTTTTAAAACAGTTAAGTTTCTTCAATCCTTACTAAAGAATTTTTTTGCTAAGTCGAGAGCTGTCTCTATATTAGTGTGTAGGGTGTATTAAAATAATGTGTGTCTTCACAGTGCAAATAATTTTGCAATGAAGAGCAAGAGGAAAACGTTGAGTGCCTCTGATGTGCTTGCAGCGATGGAAGAGATGGAGTTTGATCGCTTCATTACCCCACTGAAAGATGCATTGGAAGGTGAGAAGTTGTGATCAGACTACTTAATTTATTAAGTTGCATTAGTTTTTCATACAAAGCCAAAGACAAGACCATTCTATATGTGTAAGTAAATATAGATATGTCACATTTTAAACATACTGTGGTTTAGTTTCCTAACACAAAAAATGTTTGAAGTGAATTGGAAAGTTTATATTGTTTAGTCATTTAGAAATGCCAAATCTGGTGCCCCTACAATCATGTTTGTTTGCCTTTCAATCCAAGTTTGAACACTTCTTTATTTCATAGCCTACATTTTCACTAAAGTTTTGTGTATCTGATGGGTAGCACAGTAGTTAGTGCAATTCTTTACAGCTCCAGCAACCACTGATTGGGGTTTGATTTCCAACCCTGTCCGTAAGAAGGTTGTATGTTCTCCCACAACCACATAGATTCC